>NC_035439.2:72341495-72655396 GCF_002127325.2 Helianthus annuus
TTTAATTTGACCTTTAATTTATTATCTTTGGACACGGGTATTTAAAGCACACTAGGAATCCAATCCGTGGATTTCATTTGGCACTTTAAACATCTTCAAGAATCTATCTGTAAAGATAGGAAGATCTTAATAGGAATTCGGCTTTTGTCCTTATTGAATCGTAATGTACGTATTAAAGCATACAAAGAATTCAATTAAGGGCTCCGATGAGCGACAATTATCCACAAGGATCTAATTATGAGGATAGATAGATCCTATATGGATTTTGGAATTTGTGTAACAAGAGGTGTTTCGAAACCTTGCACTAGGCGTGCTTAAGTCGATACACAAGGTAGAAAGTGCATGAGGTTGAGGTTCTAGATATGCCAAGGCGACATATGAAGCAGAATTTGGAAGTTGAGCAACAGCAGGATTTGCAACAGCTTTGCTTTGGATTGCAAAGCGGCACATGTTAACCAAATGTCTTCATCGCTCACAGTGGGTACATTTGAAACAGGGTATTTGATTCGGATGATGACGGTTGCATTGATTGCACCAAGGAGCGGTTCCCTCGTACGGCTTCATCCCTGAGGCGAGTCATGGTGATAGCTAAATTAACGATCCTCTGGAGTACGACGCCTATTTGTTGGGCAATTGTAACACCTGGTTCGGATACTCGAGTGTTGTTGCGATGAAGAGGTATCTTGAAGATAATAAAAGGCATGGGAGGAGGTAAGGGAGATGTTATCGGATAATCAAAACGGAATGACAACGCATAAAAAAATTGTGACCATTCGTTTGTTACCAAAGGCAAACAAATGAGATGGTGATTAATCAAAGTAAGCGGGTCCCATTAATGTATCACGAAGACATGCTTTAGCCTGTAAGTGGAAACTCACTCCAAGAGTTCCCAGGTAAGAATGACTGGTGATGTGCGCAAAATGCAACATATAAATTACATCAATTGTGGCACAAAACTAATCCTTTTTTAGTACTAATGTTGGAAAAAGTGTGCTTTTGTCTTCCTTTTGTATTTTCAGGATTAAATGAGCTCAAAATAACAAAAGAAGCAAAAAGACAGCTAAATCTGACATAAATACAAGAAAAGGAACAAAAGTGGCATGCCCGACCTCCCGACAGCATCTTCCCAAGCAAAACAAAGAAGACAGAAGACTGAACACGCCCCGTGCTCAGTGAGCACGGGGCCGTGCCCAAGTGCCAGCAGAAAAGACAAACTCATAGAAGCTTCTGTTGCCCACCACGGGGTCGTGCCCAGCGGACACGGGGGCGTGGTCAACTTCCTGCAGGCGCATTTATTGTAATTGCGAATTACAATTAATGAAGAGAGAGAGTCAGATGGACACGGGGCCGTGCCCGAGCTTCTGTTCAGCCTATAAATAGGAGTGTTTGGAGCTCTTGCAACTCATCCCTTGGCACACCACCTCTCTTACACTTCACCCACCACCCACCACCACCATAACACCATCATCCACCACCATCATTGTGACAACTCGAACTTTAGACTTGCTTTGTGTAACGATACGTGTTTACGAGAACGTTATTAGTTGAATGTATACTTGGTATGTTGTGTTTATGTGCATGGTATGTATGTATGTTATGTGAATGTACACGAACCGTGTACACGAGCCCTTTGGGCCACACCTTGTTCACGGACCCTTAGAAGTAACCGGATGGGCTCGGCCCACTCCCCCACTCGCAACACAAAACCGAGTTTAAGGGTTTTGTTTTATTGCTTTTGCAAAAACACACACACACACACACCAAGTTGCAAACCTAACTCTTCTCTCGTCTCTCTCTCGGCCTAAATCTGAAACCGGCGGCACACACACGCAATCGAAGACCTTTTTCACTCGGATCATTCTTATACTCCGGTTAGTGTGTTTGTTGCTTGATTGTTGTACTTGATAACTTTGCATCATGATCTAGGATTCCTGATTTAGTATGATTGTTTGGGGTGGATGATAATGTTCTTGATCATCGGTTGCTTTATGTACGATTTGCAAGTTTGATAGTGTTTAAACGGTTCTTGAATGCATGATCTAGTCTAATCGGGTATGATGTTATTAACCGGCTATGTGTTATGTTATTTTGGATGTGCCTGATTTTAAACCAAACGTATATATATAAAATCGGTTGAATGCATATGTTGGTGTTTAAGAAATCCGTATGAATGTTAGGATGTTGTTCTTGAATATGACATGAACAGTTTGAATGTGGTTGAATTTGGAATTGTAACTGATTTGATCTGTTTCCGAAATTGCTGATATGTTTGCTGGAATCACGGAATTGATGTTGTGAATAATTAAGGAAATCAGTTACATACTCGGTTACGACACATGGTTGCGAGTCGAGACCATAGTTGCGGGTCTAGTTGCGACTCGTAACCATCACACTAGCACACAATCAACACAAGCCGAAACCATGGTTGCGAGTCCCGTTGCGACTCGTAACCGGACCATGACGAACCGAGACCACCTGTTGCGACTCGTAACCAGCAGTTGCGACTCGCAATCCCCTGTTGCGACTCGAGATCGCTGGTTGCGACTCGAGACCACCTTTGCACATACACTGTTTTGGGCCTTCGCTGTCACGGGCCCAATCAGTTGGGCTAATTGATTGGATAATTGTTTACTGTTATGTTGTTGGACTGCTTATCTGTTTGGGCTGATATATTATTTGGGCGGATTACCTTCGGACTCAGACATTGGATCGCACAAGGTTAATTTGTGGCATATAATTGGGCCGGGTTATGATTGGGCCGAACACTTAGATTGTTTATCGGATTGCTGATACGTGTACGTGTTTGCCATGACTATACGTGATTACTTATGTGATAACATACGTGCATAACTTGAACCGAACCTGACTTGTATGGTAACCCTGTTAGGACGTGGTTGACCACTGTTAGTTCAAGAACCCTTTCCTCTTTGTGTACCTGCCGAGCAAACCAAGGTGAGTTCACACAGCCAAGGCATGGGATTCCCGGGTTGGGAATTGGGTTGGATATGTTGAATATGGAATGATTACTCGTACTTACGCATTCTCTAGACTATAGACCATCGTCCTCAGGTTAGTCAGGACACGTTACGTAAAGCCTACGTAACCCAGTATGTTTGCCATTTGTCTCCCGGGTCGGGAGGACACGTTACGTAAAGCCTACGTAACCCAATACCATCTACTGGCTTCCAGGTCGGAAGGCCACGCTGCGTAAAGCCTACGTAGTCCCCACGCGTACCATGTCCTCGGGGAAGGACACATCACGTAAAGCCTACGTGACCCTGTACGTTTTCCTGTTCTCGGTAAAGAAGAACACATGGTCGGAAGTTAGTCTAGTAAGTACCGTTAATGAGAAGCCCTCATTAGCCAGGATAAACATGGGAAGCCCCCCACCAGTATTATGAACACAAGGTTTGGGAAGCCCCCACCTTTAGTACACACTAGTATGGGAAGCCCCCACTAGCTATACTTACGCACTATGTTATGAACTTACTTTCTGTGAACTCGCTCAACTAGTTTGTTGATTATTTGCTGCATGCCTTGCAGGACCTTAGGTACTTTATGGAGCTTGCACAGGGAGGAGCAGGTCGTCGTGGGATACGGATCATGAACTTATTCTGAACTTATAACTATTTTGAGATTACATACTATGCTTCCGCTATTTAAACGATGTTTGGTTTTGGAACATCAATCATGTCATGATGATTTACATTGATTACTTTTATTATTAAATGCTATGTTTGATATGATTGATGGCTTGATCCTGGTCAGTCACGCTCCCAAGCGGTGGTACTCCGCGGGTGGATTTTGGGGGTGTGACAGATTGGTATCAGAGCCATTGGTTATAGAGAACTTGGTTTTAATATGGGAAAACGTTTTTATTAAAACCGGACTATAACCAGAACAGTGCTCTCAACGATCCACAACGACGCTTCGCTCCACGTGCAAGACTCGACATCCTAGGTAATAAGGTTTATGTTTATTGCCTGTTTGCTAGAGCTGCTTAGAACTTTGCTCGTATTACGTTTAGATACACATGATACTATAGCATGAGAATCCCTACGTGCTTACACTTTTCTGTCATCGCCCTATTCGCGAACCATTCTTACCTATGCTACTTGTTACAATGAAGATCATGTCTGGAAGAATCAACATGACACAAGCCCAGCTAGAGGCTCTCGTTCAAGCTCAAGTTGCTGCGGCAGTTGCAGCAGCTCAAGCAGGTAGTATATCCTGCAGTATAGGCGCACACTAGGATCTTTAGATCCTACATTAACTCTCGTATTTAACTTCGTCCTATTCGTACACAATAGGTCAACACGCGCAGCAGCCTGTCTGCACTTTCAAGAACTTCATGGACTGTCGTCCAAACTCTTTCAGCGGCACAGAGGGGGCAGTGGGACTCCTCCACTGGTTTGAAAAGCTAGAATCAGTATTCGAAATGTGCGAGTGCCCTGAGGCTCGCAAGGTCAAGTTTGCCACTGGTACTTTGGAAGGAATAGCACTAACTTGGTGGAACGCCCAAGTTCAGATCTTAGGGTTGGCAGCTGCTAACGCCACCCCATGGAACGATTTTAAGGAACTCATCAAGCGTGAGTATTGTACTCGTGAAGATATTCATAAGCTGGAAGACGAGCTGTATAATCTGAAAATGGTTGGGTCAGAGATCGAAGCGTATACTAAACGGTCGAATGAACTGGCCGTGTTGTGTCCAACTATGGTGGACCCTCTATACAAGCGCATTGAGATGTATCTCAAGGGATTGGCACCAGAGATCCAGAGCCATGTTACTTCGGCTAATCTCGACAACATCCAGGAAATCCAGCGTCTTGCTCACCGTATCACCGATCAGGCAGTGGAACAGAATAAACTGCCTAAGCGTGCTAACGCTACTGCTACAGTCACTCCTTCGGCTACTCCTGCTACTACTAGCGAAAGCAAGAGAAAATGGGATGGAGATTCCAGCAGGGGTTCAGCGACTGTTCAGCCACAAGCTCAGCAGCAGAAGATTGACCACTATCAGAGTCCCAGTCAGCAAACCTCTGGTGGTCACAGACAGAGGAGATATCAGGGAAGTCGACCTAAGTGCTACAATTGCCACAGACATCACAATGGCCCGTGTAACAAGGGACGTTGTCAAAGGTGTCTCAAGATGGGACACGAGGCTAAAGACTGTAGGAGCCCTCGTCCTGCGAACCAGAACCAGCAACAGCAACAACCCGCTCCACAGAACCAGCAGCAGCAGCAGCAGCCACAGCGTGGAAACCGGGGATGTTTCCAGTGTGGGGCTGAAGGTCACTTCAAACGCGATTGCCCTCAGTTGAACCAGAACCGCAACAACAACAATAACCAGGCAACGGGAACAACAACGGTGGGAACAACAACAATAATGGCAACGAAGCTAGGGGACGCGCTTTTGTGCTAGGTCGAGGCGACGCAGTGAACGATCCCAACGTTGTTATGGGTAAGTTTCTCCTCGACAATATTTACGTTACTGTTTTGTTTGATTCGGGTGCGGATACAAGCTATATGTCTGTGAAAATGTGTCAACTGCTAAAACGTGCACCAACACTTTTACCCACCAAACATGTAGTAGAGTTAGCTAACGGTAAAAGTCTAGAAGCCACGCACGTAGTTCAGGGTTGTAATCTTATCCTAGCTGGTCAAGCCTTCTCTATTGATCTCATTCCCATAGTTTTGGGTAGCTTCGACGTCGTGATTGGGATGGATTGGTTATCTCAACACCAGGCAGAGATTTTATGCAGCGAGAAGATTATTCGCATTCCTCGTTCTGGTCAGGAACCTCTAGAAGTTCAAGGCGACAAGAGTGGTGCTGTGGTTGGCATCATCTCATTCCTGAAGGCTCAGAAATGCTTACGAAAGGGTCACACAGCCATTTTGGCTCTTGTTTCAAACGCATCAGCAAAGGAAAAGAAATTGGAGGATATTCCAATTGTACGTGATTACCCTCAGGTGTTTCCTGAAGACTTACCTGGCTTACCGCCTCATCGTCAGGTCGAATTTCAAAGTGAGCTCGCTCCAGGAGCAGCACCCATAGCTCGCGCACCATATCGCTTAGCTCCATCGGAATTGGAGGAACTGTCAAAGCAGTTACAAGAGCTCTTGGAAAAGGGCTTTATTCGTCCAAGCTCTTCGCCTTGGGGAGCTCCAGTACTTTTTGTGAAAAAGAAAGACGGTACGTTCAGGATGTGCATCGACTACCGTGAACTCAACAAGGTGACGGTGAAGAACCGTTATCCTCTTCCACGCATAGACGACTTATTCGACCAGTTGCAAGGGTCGTGTTACTATTCGAAGATAGACTTGAGGTCTGGTTACCATCAGCTGAGAGTCCGAGATGAGGACGTCTCTAAGACAGCCTTCAGAACTCGTTACGGTCACTACGAGTTTCTTGTCATGCCGTTCGGGTTAACGAACGCGCCTGCGGTATTTATGGATCTTATGAACAGGGTGTGCAAACCCTATCTCGACAAGTTCGTCATAGTATTCATCGACGACATTCTGATTTACTCCAAGAGTCAGGAGGAACACGAGCAGCATCTTCGCCTTATTTTGGAACTCCTTCGAAAGGAACAGTTGTACGCCAAGCTTTCTAAATGCGATTTCTGGCTTCGTGAAGTCCATTTCTTAGGCCATGTGTTGAACAGGGATGGGATCCATGTCGATCCATCAAAGGTAGATTCGATCAGAAACTGGCCTGCACCGCGTACGCCGACAGAAATACGCCAATTCTTGGGTCTGGCAGGTTACTACAGACGGTTTATTAGAGACTTTTCGAAGATTGCTCAGCCGCTTACGCTACTGACACAGAAGGGTGTTACCTATCGCTGGGGAGAGCCCCAGGAGACTGCTTTTCAGCACCTAAAGGATAGACTTTGCAGCGCACCTATCCTCTCATTGCCAGAGGGCACAGATGACTTCGTGGTTTATTGTGATGCATCCATTCGGGGACTGGGATGTGTGTTAATGCAGCGCGACAAGGTTATCGCTTACGCCTCTCGTCAACTCAAGGTTCATGAACGCAACTATACGACGCACGATTTAGAGCTGGGAGCTGTTGTTTTCGCGCTTAAGATATGGCGACACTACCTGTACGGTACCAGGTGCACGATTTACACCGATCACATGAGTCTCGAGCATATCCTTAAGCAGAAGGATTTGAACATGCGTCAACGAAGATGGGTTGAACTACTAAACGATTACGAATGCGCTATCAAGTATCATCCAGGCAAAGCCAATGTTGTGGCTGATGCCCTCAGTCGAAAAGACACTTTACCACGGCGCGTGCGAGCGCTACAGCTTACGATTCAGTCCAGTCTTCCTGCTCAGATACGAGCTGCTCAGACAGAAGCACTGAAGCCCGAAAACGTCAAGGCTGAAGCCTTACGCGGCTCACGACAACAGATGGAACAAAAGGCAGACGGCGCCTACTATGTAACGGGGCGTATTTGGGTCCCACTTTATGGCGGACTACGCGAACTTGTGATGGACGAAGCACACAAGTCTCGCTATTCGGTACATCCAGGGTCGGATAAAATGTACCACGACATCAGCACTACTTATTGGTGGCCTAGTATGAAGGCCCACATCGCTACGTATGTTGGAAAATGCTTGACCTGTGCAAGAGTCAAGGTTGAATATCAGAAACCAGCTGGCCTACTTCAGCAGCCTAAGATACCTCAATGGAAATGGGAAGAAATTTCCATGGATTTCGTTACAGGCCTACCTAGATCCCAGCGTGGGAACGATACCATATGGGTGATCGTGGACCGACTCACTAACTCTGCACACTTCCTACCTATAAAGGAAACGGATAAATTCTCCACTCTCGCAGACGTATATCTTAAGGAAGTTGTTTCGAGGCATGGGGTGCCCACATCTATCATTTCGGATCGTGACGCACGATTTACGTCAGAACTATGGCAAGCGATGCATAAATCTTTCGGCTCACGGTTAGACATGAGCACAGCATATCATCCTCAGACGGATGGGCAGTCTGAGCGAACGATCCAAACACTTGAAGACATGCTTAGGGCATGCGTTATAGATTTCGGCAACGGCTGGGAAAAGCATCTCCCTTTGGTGGACTTCTCGTATAATAATAGTTATCACACCAGCATCCAAGCCGCTCCATTCGAGGCATTGTACGGGCGTAAATGCCGGTCACCCCTCTGCTGGGCAGAGGTGGGGGATAGTCAAATTACGGGTCCAGAGATCGTAGTGGACGCCACAGAAAAGATTGCACAAATACGACAACGCATGGCGGCAGCACGCGACCGTCAGAAAGCCTACGCGGACAAGCGTAGAAAGCCTTTGGAATTTCAGGTCGGGGACCGGGTTTTACTAAAAGTTTCACCCTGGAAGGGTGTAGTACGTTTTGGCAAACGGGGCAAACTGAATCCGCGGTACGTCGGACCATTCGAAATCATAGAAAAGGTTGGCAAAGTAGCATACAAGTTGAAACTACCAGCTGAACTCGGGGCAGTTCACAATGTCTTTCATGTATCGAACTTAAAGAAGTGCCTATCAGATGAAAACCTCATCATTCCTTTTAAGGAGCTCACTATCGACGAGCGGTTGCAGTTCGTCGAGGAACCAGCTGAAATCACGGACCGGGATGTGAAGGTCCTCAAACACAAGAGAATCCCTCTTGTTCGAGTTCGTTGGAACTCCAAACGTGGCCCAGAGTACACCTGGGAACGCGAAGACAGGATGACAGAAAAGTACCCCCAGTTATTCGAAACCAATGCTACCACTACTGAGGCTGAAGCTACTACTTCGGAATTTCGGGACGAAATTCCAGATCAACGGGGGGAGGATGTGACACCCCAGGAAAATCAGTGAACAATACAGTTCTCAGTGAGTGCATACCAAATTTCGGGACGAAATTTCCAATTAGTTGGGGATAATGTGACAACTCGAACTTTAGACTTGCTTTGTGTAACGATACGTGTTTACGAGAACGTTATTAGTTGAATGTATACTTGGTATGTTGTGTTTATGTGCATGGTATGTATGTATGTTATGTGAATGTACACGAACCGTGTACACGAGCCCTTTGGGCCACACCTTGTTCACGGACCCTTAGAAGTAACCGGATGGGCTCGGCCCACTCCCCCACTCGCAACACAAAACCGAGTTTAAGGGTTTTGTTTTATTGCTTTTGCAAAAACACACACACACACACCAAGTTGCAAACCTAACTCTTCTCTCGTCTCTCTCTCGGCCTAAATCTGAAACCGGCGGCACACACACGCAATCGAAGACCTTTTTCACTCGGATCATTCTTATACTCCGGTTAGTGTGTTTGTTGCTTGATTGTTGTACTTGATAACTTTGCATCATGATCTAGGATTCCTGATTTAATATGATTGTTTGGGGTGGATGATAATGTTCTTGATCATCGGTTGCTTTATGTACGATTTGCAAGTTTGATAGTGTTTAAACGGTTCTTGAATGCATGATCTAGTCTAATCGGGTATGATGTTATTAACCGGCTATGTGTTATGTTATTTTGGATGTGCCTGATTTTAAACCAAACGTATATATATAAAATCGGTTGAATGCATATGTTGGTTTTAAGAAATCCGTATGAATGTTAGGATGTTGTTCTTGAATATGACATGAACAGTTTGAATGTGGTTGAATTTGGAATTGTAACTGATTTGATCTGTTTCCGAAATTGCTGATATGTTTGCTGGAATCACGGAATTGATGTTGTGAATAATTAAGGAAATCAGTTACATACTCGGTTACGACACATGGTTGCGAGTCGAGACCATAGTTGCGGGTCTAGTTGCGACTCGTAACCATCACACTAGCACACAATCAACACAAGCCGAAACCATGGTTGCGAGTCCCGTTGCGACTCGTAACCGGACCATGACGAACCGAGACCACCTGTTGCGACTCGTAACCAGCAGTTGCGACTCGCAATCCCCTGTTGCGACTCGAGATCGCTGGTTGCGACTCGAGACCACCTTTGCACATACACTGTTTTGGGCCTTCGCTGTCACGGGCCCAATCAGTTGGGCTAATTGATTGGATAATTGTTTACTGTTATGTTGTTGGACTGCTTATCTGTTTGGGCTGATATATTATTTGGGCGGATTACCTTCGGACTCAGACATTGGATCGCACAAGGTTAATTTGTGGCATATAATTGGGCCGGGTTATGATTGGGCCGAACACTTAGATTGTTTATCGGATTGCTGATACGTGTACATGTTTGCCATGACTATACGTGATTACTTATGTGATAACATACGTGCATAACTTGAACCGAACCTGACTTGTATGGTAACCCTGTTAGGACGTGGTTGACCACTGTTAGTTCAAGAACCCTTTCCTCTTTGTGTACCTGCCGAGCAAACCAAGGTGAGTTCACACAGCCAAGGCATGGGATTCCCGGGTTGGGAATTGGGTTGGATATGTTGAATATGGAATGATTACTCGTACTTACGCATTCTCTAGACTATAGACCATCGTCCTCAGGTTAGTCAGGACACGTTACGTAAAGCCTACGTAACCCAGTATGTTTGCCATTTGTCTCCCGGGTCGGGAGGACACGTTACGTAAAGCCTACGTAACCCAATACCATCTACTGGCTTCCAGGTCGGAAGGCCACGCTGCGTAAAGCCTACGTAGTCCCCACGCGTACCATGTCCTCGGGGAAGGACACATCACGTAAAGCCTACGTGACCCTGTACGTTTTCCTGTTCTCGGTAAAGAAGAACACATGGTCGGAAGTTAGTCTAGTAAGTACCGTTAATGAGAAGCCCTCATTAGCCAGGATAAACATGGGAAGCCCCCCACCAGTATTATGAACACAAGGTTTGGGAAGCCCCCACCTTTAGTACACACTAGTATGGGAAGCCCCCACTAGCTATACTTATGCACTATGTTATGAACTTACTTTCTGTGAACTCGCTCAACTAGTTTGTTGATTATTTGCTGCATGCCTTGCAGGACCTTAGGTACTTTATGGAGCTTGCACAGGGAGGAGCAGGTCGTCGTGGGATACGGATCATGAACTTATTCTGAACTTATAACTATTTTGAGATTACATACTATGCTTCCGCTATTTAAACGATGTTTGGTTTTGGAACATCAATCATGTCATGATGATTTACATTGATTACTTTTATTATTAAATGCTATATTTGATATGATTGATGGCTTGATCCTGGTCAGTCACGCTCCCAAGCGGTGGTACTCCGCGGGTGGATTTTGGGGGTGTGACAATCATCCACTGTCCATCATAGAGTGTGGGAGTCATCTCAGGATCCAAGATTGATCGTAAGAGTTCTTGACAATCAAAGGCCATGTTTGCCTAAGTCTCTTACATCACTTGGTGAAGACAAGTGTTTAGTGTAATACTTTTTATTTTTAATCTTTTGCACTTTTTAACTGGTTTTGTATTAATTACTTTAATTACTAGTTTCTTATGTTGAAGGTGATTCTTCCTTATCGTTTATCCGTGGTGTCTTGGCATTATTTTACTGTCTATATGAAATAAAAGATTTTCAGCATTCATATCTCCACGGTCTATATGGATGTATGTTGGCTACCTGGTCGGGGGTTAAGGGAACGATTTGGTAAGAGTCTTGCCATTGTTCAGTGTATAGATCCTGCAAAGGACCTGGGTCAAATTTAGTAGGACCTCCTTCAATACCCAAAGGTACTGGATGGCGGGGGTCCAAACTCTTTGATCACCTCATAAGTTAAACTACTATTAAAACTTTAACCCTGCTACTTAGGACTGTATCCCTGCTGACTCAGACTACTTAGCTGAGGGTAACGTCGCCTTCAAAAGACGGGCCTACCACATTATGCATTAATAACTTAATTCATTATCTTTCAATAATCCGACCCTTTAGGATTGTATCCTTGCTGACTCAAACTACTGGGTTGAGGGTAACGTCGCCTTCAAAAGAGGGGCCTACTACAATAACTAAGATAATCTCTTAAACAAGTGCAAAAGTGCGAAAATAATCAAAGGTTACACTACACACGAGTCGCATCCAAGTGATTCATCTTGTCTATCTGTTTTATTTTTATTTTATTTTTCAGCATTTTAGTTAGTTTATTTTCTTAGTTTAAAATCTTTTTCTAACATTTTGATTTGATTAGACGTTGAGGATAAACCGGTACTAAAAGCTCTTGTGTCCTTGGACGACCTCGGTATCTTACCAACACTATACTACGCCCACGATGGGTGCACTTGCCCATATGTGTGTTTAGTGTTAGTAAATATCGTGTTTTATAAATTTAAAACTTGGCTAAAAAGTGTAAAAAGGGCTTAAAATATATACCTAAAACATATACACACCAACACGCACCAAGTTTTTGGCTGCGTTGCCAGGGACACAAGGATTTTTAGAAAGTTAGGAATCAACGGCCTAATCATTTTTTTTTTATTTTTTTTATTTTTTTAGGATTTTCTTAATTTTTAGCTTCTGCAGAGCTCAGCGCGGGTCATGCCTGGTCGGACACTGGCCGTGCCCAGCAGTGTCACTGGTAGTTTTTATTTTCCGAGTTACAGAGGGCTGAGCACGGGTCGTGTCGGTGCAACACGGGGCCGTGTCCAACTTTCCAGTAACAGGGATCCGGAAAACAATCGATGTATCTCCGACCACGGGCCATGTTCAGTGAGCACGGGGCTGTGGTGAACTTTCTGACCAACATTCTTTTCTGTTTTTATTGCAAGATTTGGAACCAGACGCCAGATCTAAACCTTCTACGTAGTGTATGAGCTCCAGTTCTAATAAAGACATAAAAGAACCTCTAGAAGAACCCGAACGCTTTCTCAGAAAAAGACTTAAAGCTAAAAACTAAGAGAAGGTTTCGGGGGACCCACTTCCAATGGCGGACCAACGTACCCTCATGGATTACCTACGACCCACCGTAGGTAATCTCGGCGCCGCTATCAATGCACCGAATGTTGAAGCCAACAACTTTGAACTTCGGCCACATTTGATACAAATGCTTCAAAACTCCGCAACCTTCCATGGGCTTGCGGACGAGGATCCCCATCTACATATTACTAATTTCTTAGAAATATGTGATACCTTTCGGATCAATGGAGCATCAAATGACGCCATCCGCCTCCGAATGTTTCCATTTTCACTAAAAGACCGAGCAAAAGCATGGCTCAACGCCCTCCCAGTTGGTTCGGTAAACAAATGGGATGAACTAGCCCAAAATTTCTATATAAGTATTTCCCTCCCGCTAAAATGGCTAAATTAATGACTGCAATTAATACATATTCGCAAGAGGATGGGAAATCCTTATATGAAACTTAGGAAAGGTTCAAGTAGCTATTGCGTAAGTGTCCCCATCACGGTCTTGCGGTATGGCAACAAGTGTCCACTTTCTATAATGGGTTGTTGCCACACACGAGACAAACACTTGACTCTAGCACCAGGGGACTTTTAGGTATTCGCCGCCCACATGAAATATACAATCAAATCGAGGAAATTGCTCAAACCAATTTTCAGTGGCACACTCCCCGAGGCAATAAATCTATTGCCCCGGGCGCCCATAAGGTTGATGAAAGCACTTCTTTACAAGCCCAAATCGAGGCTCTTTCTTCAAAAATTAAAAAGTTAGAAATGACAAAAACGGTCTCGGTAATGGCTTGCGAAGGGTGTGGTGGGCCACATGAAAATTGGAGTTGTATGAAAGAAACAGATGATCAAACAGAGTCGGTAAACTACATTGATAATAGACCTAGGCCGTCGGGTCCCCCAACGGGTACCTACAACCAAGGATGGCGTAACCACCCTAACCTTGGTTGGAGAGAACCCGGAAATAGTAGTAACCAACAAAGTCTAAATCAACGAACAAACTTTCAACAACCAAGAAATGAGTCACAAAATTTCCCTCAACAACAAGGTGGACGAGAAAGGCTTGAGGATACTATATCTCGCCTCATCTCCGACACTAAAAAGAAAAACTCGGATCGATTTCAACAATTGGAATCAAATTTTAGAAATCAACAAGCAAGTATGCAAAACATTGAAAAATAAATAAGTCAACTAGCTCAAAATTTCTCTGAGAGACCACAAGGTGCGTTACCAAGTAATACCGAAACAAACCCAAAAGCTCAAGTTCATCTCATAACATTAAGAAACCGAACCGTGGGTCCCGCGGAAGCTCCGAGAGACCACAAGGCGCGTTGCCTGAGTCTCTTACATCACTTGGTGAAGACAAGTGTTTAGTGTAATACTTTTTATTTTTAATCTTTTGCACTTTTTAACTGGTTTTGTATTAATGACTTTAATTACTAGTTTCTTATGTTGAAGGTGATTCTTCCTTATCGTTTGTCCGTGGTGTCTTGGCATTATTTTACTGTCTATGTAAAATAAAAGATTTTCACCATTCATATCTCCACGGTCTATATGGAGGTATCTTGGCTACCTGGTCGGGGGTTAAGGGAACGGTTTGGTAAGAGTCTTGCCATTGTTCAGTGTATAGATCCTGCAAAGGACCTGGGTCAAATTTAGTAGGACCTCCTTCAATACCCAAAGGTATTGGATGGCGGGGGTCCAAACTCTTTGATCCCCTTATAAGTTAAACTACTATTAAAACTTTAACCCAGCTACTTAGGACTGTATCCCTGCTGACTCAGACTACTTAGCTGAGGGTAACGTCGCCTTCAAAAGAGGGGCCTACCACATTATGCATTAATAACTTAATTCATTATCTTTCAATAATCCGACCTTTTAGGATTGTATCCTTGCTGACTCAAACTACTGGGTTGAGGGTAACGTCTCCTTCAAAAGAGGGGCCTACTACAATAACTAAGATAATCTCTTAAAGAAGTGCAAACGTGCGAAAATAATCAAAGGTTACACTACACATGAGTCGGATCCAAGTGATTCATCTTGTCTATCTGTTTTATTTTTATTTTATTTTTCAGCATTTTAGTTAGTTTTATTTTCTTAGTTTAAAATATTTTTCTAACATTTTGATTTGATTAGACGTTGAGGATAAACCGGTACTAAAAGCTCTTGTGTCCTTGGACGACCTCGGTATCTTACCAACACTATGCTACGCCCACGATGGGTGCACTTGCCCATATGTGTGTTTAGTGTTAGTAAATATCGTGTTTTATAAATTTAAAGCTTGGCTAAAAAGTGTAAAAAGGGCTTAAAATATATACCTAAAACATATACACACTGACACGCATCAACTGGTCCGATTATGTGGATTTGTAGAACACTCTAGCCTTAGACAGAAAACTCAGAGTACAGGCGTCCACCCTTCCAGATTGCACGTGTTCACATTATAAGATCCAAACTTTGACGGGATCTTGCAAACTTTGAAGGTTCAAAACATTATAATAAATCATCCTAGAACAGATGATTGGTTTTCAAAGCAGATTCGAAATTTGTGTTCTTTGTGGTTGTCACCTAAGGATAGGCGACGGTATTGTTTTATGATCTAAACACAAGAATCTTGTGTTAGGGTCCTAGGAAGGTTATAGACTAGGTCAAAGCATTACAAATAACCTAATTCCCTATAACCATGAGCTCTGATAGCAACTTTTCAGTCACACCCCGACCACGTAAAACAACAAAACGTGTCGGAAACGTCGGGGAGTGTCGTAACAGAATCATTGTTTCATAACACATGGATTGAAGTTCTGTTTTATTGAATTAAATGTATTACATTTGCATTGAAATTAGAAACAAAACATGAACAAACAGACTTCCATTGTTATTAAGTCACTAAGGCCTTGTCCATTCCTATGTGAGCATGCATCAATATCATCATCAAACATCACCAACTATGGTACCTGAAACACATGTGAAAATACGTCAGCATAAAAATGCCAGCATGTACATAGGTTTTATGTGAGTGTCAGATTCATGGCTCGTTTTACCTTTTGAAAGAACTCAAACAACTTTGTTAACTGATAATTAGAAAACCAAGTTTTATAAAATGTTTGTAATGTAAATTGAAATAATCATGTCAAAACAGATTTGTTTTATAAAACCTCGTTACCAAGAATCTTACTCAAAACATTTGTTTAAGTAAACCCAAATTGTAAATCATTTTTGAAATAAAACTCGAATGTTTGTATTGATAGAAAAACCTTGTAATATAACTTTGTTTTGATAACCTTGCCCAAGTGATCTAGATAACGCAACGATATATAATGTGTTAAAAGCACTTATATATAGGAAGTACCAGTTACAATACAGCTACAAACAGTTCACATAAGTCAAACAGTTACAAACAGTTCACATAAATCAAACAGTTACAAACGGTTCCAACAGTTCAAATAATTCACATAGATCAAACAGCTTCAAACGGTTTAAAATGTAAAACAATGTGTCCATATGTTGGATGAGCATATGCAACAAAATGTAATATATAAAAATCAATGTGCTAGCATGCTAAGTGAACATACATAGCAAAACATAATGAAATCATGTACTATCTACGTACTAATGAACATAGCAAGTATATGATATAAAAGCATGAAAAGCATGAAAGTAACAAGTAGGCACATGTGTTTCACCCCAAAACAGTTGAAAACAGTAAAAGAGGGGACTATGTACTCACTTGAGATAGCCTAGAAGTCTTGAATAACAACCAAGCAAATCTAGAGGGATCACGGAATCAAACGGCACCTAATATAGGTAACTATATTAATAACCGGACCTAAATCGGGAGATCGGATAGAATGAGGTTTCGTAAACCAAATGAATATTGGAACTCATATGATATGGTTTAACAAAGCCTACATACTAAATCGAAACCTAACCTAAGTGCTTACGACCCATCACAACTCGTTTAGGTAGCTTACGCTACTTTAACGCGCCGTTCGCGTAAAACGCGTTTGGACCGCCTAACTAGTCCTATGACAAGTATATATGCCTTAATAATGTTGCATAATCAGTTAAATGACAAAAGTTTAAGTTACATATGCTTAAAATCCAATTATGCATGAAAAGGGCATTTTGGTCATTTACCTAAGGCATATAAACTACCTATCATACAACTAACTAAACGAAGTGACCATAAGGTATAACCTCGGAAAGTTATTCGCTATACAATTATGGTCACAATATATGCTTGGTCGAATCCTAATGATTGACCAAACGGGTCGGGTTCGAAAGTCTAAGCGGTTGTTTAGACCGCTTATCTTACGACCCTATATAAGCACTAAACCTAAAGTGACGAGTTAAACATGTTAAAACATGTTTAACGAGGTTTGAAAACAAGTTTGATATCAAAACAAACGGTTTTGATACCCAAGAATAGTTTGGTTGCAAAATACGCATAAACGCGTATTTTGACCGAAACTATGACTCGTCACTACGCCTAAACAACGTGGTAATCAGTAGGTATAGTCACAAGCGACTATAACCATCGTGATTACGCTCACGTTGCGAAGTTCAAACGAACTTCGTGTTGACCAAAGACTGGTTAAAGCAGAAAGTCAAACACTATTTGACTTTCGTGCTTGAAAACGCACAAAAGAATGAAAGAATACTCACAATAGGTCCAAGCTTGAAGATTTGAACTCAAAATTTCTCAGGTATGAAGCCTCAAAAGGAGAGCTTCAACTTAGAGAAGAAGATTGAGATCAAATGTATGAGGAACAAGTGAACTCTAGGTGGGTATTTATAGGAAATCCACAACCATTGTGATCGTTCCTCTATAAACGAGCTTCAATCTGGACCTTACACATAAGGCACATGGTTTTAGAATACTAGGGGTACCCAAAACCATCACACGGTATTAAGAAAAGTAACACAAAAGACCCCCAAGTTCAACCTGGTTGTCAAAATGAAGTTTATGCCCAGATGAGGTCGTGGCGTCGCGCCACGGCAAAGCCATATGGTGATGGCGCAGCGCCACCATGTGCCAGCTCCTAGAAAGTTTCAATAATTGACAGGTTTGGTCCCTGCAACACTTTTTAAGCCATTTTCGATGCGTTTAAACCCCGTTAACCCCATTTCAAGGCTCTAAAATGAAGTTAAAGTATAGGGAACATGAAACATGCTCAAAAACATCTCGGATGTCGGTTCGTTTGGTCGTATGGTCGCGTTATTCGGTTAATTACGACGGAAGTCGTAACGAACGTAAAAACGATCCAAATTAAGCGAAGAATGGAATTTTATCATCCCAATCACTAAAATAAAATATTTTAATGATTACATAAATTTTTGGATGTCCGGATATATTCAGAACGTAAGATATGCGCGAAAATGCAAACTTATGCACTTTTTGACGCTTTTAGTCCCTATTGATCACGAAAGTTTATTTTTGCGCACCAAACACGTCAAAGCCTATTTCTAAGTTATGTATGGGATATTTAAGGCATGCTTAACTTATGATCAAGTTCCGAAATGTTCGTCACAGTACGAATCGGCATACTTTCGTAGTTTGTCGAAATTAATCCCTGTGATCGATTAAACTTAATTTCGGCATACCAAACCCTCCAAAGCTTATTTCTAAGTTATGTAAAGGTTATTTAAGGTATGTTAAGCGTATGTCACTGTTCCAGATTGTTTGTTGCATTAAACTGGTTATATTTACTTATCAGATCGCGTATAACCTTCTAGAAAGCGATTTAAAGCTTGAAATCGAACATGAATTGATATGTGCAAATGATATACACATTTATACAAATCCCAAGTATGAAACACAATATTTCATTGATTTGGTATTTGTTTGATGGTCGAAGAGACACAGATGTCACAATTTTGATGTGATTTTTTAGAATTTTGTTGATGGAATTGGTGAAGTAAGGATTATTTTGCCCAATGTTCTTCTTCCTCATCACCAAACAACCCTCCGCCGCCTCATCCCCCAACAACCCTCCGCCACCTTATCACCCAACTACCCTATGTTGCCTGGTTCAGTCGTTCTTTTTCTTCCTCGTCTCAAGTTCAAGTCAGAACTTCTGTGGAAGCACCGAAATCGATGTTCTTCTTCCGCATCACACAACAATCCTCCACCTCCTCATCACCCAACAACCCTTCGAGACCTCATCACCTAACTACCCCACACCGCCTCATTCAGTCGTATTTCTTCTTTCTTGTTTCCAGTTCCGGTCAGAGCATTTGTCGAACTATGGAGTGAGGTTCATGCAATTTATGCACCAACCTTTTCTTGAAGGCATCAATGGTGCATTTGTGCTCTTTTTGCCTTGTGAGGTTTACAATTGGACCCTACCTTGTCACACCCCAACCGAAGGCGGAATCATCGGGGCATGGCACTGAGCGAAACAGATTGTTCAGAAGTTTCCATAACAACTATCTATATAATCCAGTTAAAGATACGTCCCATACCGTATCCCGAATAAACAAATACATTATTACAGATAACATCCAAACAAGCAGTTCTGTTCCGACCACTCAGACTTAAGTTAATACAAAACATAAATATTGTTCAAATGCTCCTAAAGACCCAACCTGACAAGATCTACAGACAACTATGCCCTAGTTCCTTGTTCCTGACAGACAACTATTTGTTGGGGGCCTCTAAAGCTTTATTCTAGCTTCACTTCCCTAGCAAGCAAACATCTTAAACACCTGTCACATACGTTAAAATAAAGTCAATACATAAAATGTAAAGGTGAGCATACAAGTTTAATAATAGCATATAGAGTTCGAATAGTTTACGCATAACCAGCACGTACACAGAAGGAAATGATGCACGTTAATTATCGACATGGATCTATCGATACCAACGACTGCGGGTTGACTGTCCGAGACAGTTCGCAATACATGATTACCACCGTAATCCATGCAAGTAATTGTCCTTAACAACTCCCGTGTGAACGGGTGCCGAGTCCAAACTATAGTACTACGTTGCTAAGGCAGGTAGACAGCATTCCACGTGTAAACATAACAACAAGCATACATTTAGTCACGTAATACATGCAATCGGTTAGCGTTCAAATAGTTTGAATAGTGTGTTCGATTGTGGTTTTGATATGTAATGTATGTAACATCCAAAAGTGCTAAAGCAAAAAGGGGTTCGAGTATACTCACTGTGATTGATTATGGATTGAAGGGAGCACCGAGAGTAGTGTTAGCCTGAATAGTTCGATAGCATAACAATGAGTAACGCGGAATTGTAGACAAGTGTGAATGGATCGAATAGCCTGGTCGATCGAACAGCAAGTTCGATCGAACGGGCTATTCGATCGGCTTGAAAGTCCGTTTGAACAGTCCTGTTCGATCGGCCGGTAGGCTCGATTGGCTGGACCATTCGAGTGGATTGTTTCTTCCTCTGATGTGTTTGTGTATGATGGTTTGAACTTTTGAAGTTTTCGTTGTAGTGGTTGAGAACACTGAAGTGTTTTTACCTTTCAGGTTGATCGATCAAACGGTCTGTTCAATCGGTCGGCTTAACCGATCGGCTAGGAACTTCAGAAGTAGTTCTCAGCAGGATGTCACTCGATCGAACAGCCTGTTCGATCGGCTGGCACTCCATACTACGAACGAGTTGAAAAATCGATTAAGTGCTGAAGCATAGTATCTCATGATCCGAAGAGTAATGTTTACCAATCGATTAGTATGTTCGTTCGAACATCACCTCGTCCATAGCATACTTCATGAAGTTTGAAAAGTGAAAAGTGTGGAACCAAGTGCTAGCCAATCGGCTGGCCCGGTCGATCGGCTGGTATGTTCGATCGGCTGGGCTGTTCGTTCGAACAGCCTAGCCGTTCGGCCAGCAATTCTGACCTGGTCGGCCTTTCGTCTAACACTTGGCTGTTTGATTATTTTTCATGATTTTAAGGTATTTTGATTGCAAGTTAAACCGTAGAACATGGGTTCTTACTTGCTTCACCGGTTCGGACAGGAATCACCCAAGTCCGGCCGGTGAACTGTTCGGAACGGTAGTTTGATGTTTAACCCGAAATCGGTGAACCTCGTAGATAGAATCTGAATCTTGAACCTCTTGACTGTTAGAATGATTAGTTAGTTGGTTCGACCTTCGTTTCTATCGGTTTTAAGGTTTTGAGTGTAAAAGAGTTGAAAGAAAGTTGGAAATCCTTCCATGAAAATGTTAAGATTCTTACAAATCCTAGTTTGTTTATGTGGAAATTGGTCAGATCTAAGCTATTCACGGTTTAATGAGGTCAAAGTATGATGTTCTTCGCGAACACCATGATTACATCACCCAAGAACACTTAGATCTTGGTGATTTCACGGTTAGAAATCAAGTTTTGAAAGATAGAAAGGTGTAGAATCGTGTAATGATAAAAAACGTATAAGAATTAGAGTGAAAACTTACCATAGTTGAGCGAAATCTGAGAAAAGGTGAAGAACAAGGGATGGTTCGGTCAGAGCTTTCAAAAAGTAGAAAGAGTGACAATGACAGGGCTATTTATAGGCCTCCCAAAGAGGAAAGTGTCAACCGATCGGCCAGGATTTCCGATCGAATGGCCTGCTCGATCGAACAGCCTGTTCGATCGGCTGGCCTGTTCGATCAGGATGCTTCTTGTTCAATCAGCAACCCTTTTCGAGTGTTTCGTGACGGTTTTCGATATTTCGATTTCGATGGACGATGATACGAATACGATAGAGTTTCTAGCCAAATTACTTTCAGTCCCAACTACTATATCTAACATACAATCATCTATAAGTCACGTTTCGATGTCGGTTTCGATTGAGTTTGATTGCTTTTTGAGTTTCGATTCGAGTTTCGATTGAATACCACACAACACATAAAGTAAACACGCACAAGTGACACATAAGGCACACGCACACGTAAGTATTACCACACCAGTTTCGCATAGTTCGAGTCTCGAGTTCGATTGATGAGTCGATTAACTTGATTATTGATTGATTAACTTTATCGCATTGTTATTTCCTACTATTCACAGTCGTAATTCGATCGCATTGATTAAACATTCGATCATTTTACTTAGACATCACTTACTCCACATAATACAAAAAGTAAAGAGAAACATTAACAGTCAAAGAAGTCAAAGTTGACTTGGACTTTGACTTTGACTTTGGCATTCGAAAACACGGGGTGTTACAGCCTCCCCTTGTTTAGGGAATTTCGTCCTGAAATTAGGCTCGAAGCTGCACATCACCGTGAGTCGTTTACCAATTTGACGTTTCAGATCTTTATTTAAACAATTGCGGGTACTTGGCCTTCATGTCGCTTTCGAGTTCCCAAGTGAACCCCGCGCCTCGCTTGCCTTCCCATCGGACCTTCACGATAGGGATGCGTGAGCGCCTGAGTTGCTTGGTTTGGCGATCCATGATTTCGACAGGCTTTTCCATGAAGTGTAAGGTTTCGTTGACCTGAAGATCGTCGAGCGGTACGATTAGATCATGATCAGCAAGGCATTTTCGGAGGTTAGACACATGGAAAGTCGGGTGGACGTTACTGAGTTCCTCCGGTAGTTCGAGTCTGTAGGCGACTTTTCTGATCCTTTCCAGGATCTTAAAAGGTCCAACATATCGAGGCGCTAGTTTCCCTTTCTTGCCGAATCTGACTACACCCTTCCAAGGAGATACCTTTAGGAGTACGTAGTCGCCAACGTCAAATTCAAGGGGCGTGCGTCTTCTATCGGCGTAACTTTTCTGTCTACTTCGAGCTTTCTCCAAGTTGTCTCGAATTTGGTGGATTTTGTCAGTCGTTTCTTGTAGAATCTCGGGACCTGTTAGTTGCGAATGACCGATCTCGTGCCACACAATAGGCGATCGACATCTCCTTCCATACAAAGCTTCGAAGGGTGCCATTTGGATGCTGGCATGATAGCTGTTATTATACGAGAATTCGACTAGTGGCAGGTGTTTGTTCCAACTACCACCAAAATCTATGACACAAGCCCGGAGCATGTCTTCAAGAGTATGGATCGTTCTTTCAGTCTGTCCGTCGGTTTGTGGATGGAATGCAGTACTCAGATTAAGCGACGTACCAAGAGCCGCTTGAAAAGTTTCCCACAATCGAGAAGTAAACCGAGCATCACAGTCTGAGATGATGTCGCGAGGCGTACCATGATTACAAATGATCTCGTCGGTGTAGATCTGGGCTAGTCGTTCCACCTTATAGTCTTCTCGTATCGGCAAAAAGTGGGCTGATTTTGTTAGACGATCAACTATAACCCAAATACTATCGTGACCTGATGGCGTGGGCGGGAGTTTCGTTATGAAATCCATAGCTATACTCTCCCACTTCCATATAGGTATCGGCGGTTGTTCGAGTAAGCCAGAAGGTCTTTGATGTTCAGCCTTGACTCTTGCACAGGTTAAGCAACTTCCAACGTAAAGAGCGATATCCCGTTTCATGCCCGGCCAGCAGTACTTATAGCGCAGGTCCTGGTACATCTTATCAGCACCGGGATGAATAGAATATCGGGACTTGTGGGCTTCATTCATGATAATCTTTCGCAGATCAGTTCGTCTAGGAATCCAGATTCGATCCAGGTAATAGAATATCCCATCTGCATTGCTTACAAGCTGAGCTCCATCGTGGTAGATCCTCTCTTTCTTCAAGGTGCGTTCATTAAAGCACGCATGCTGGGCTTCGCGGATGAGGGCTTCGAGATTGTGCTGGGCTTGAATGTTTCGGATACTGAGCACATAACTCTTTCTGCTGAGCGCGTCGGCAACCACATTCGCCTTGCCTGGGCGATAACGAATCTCGCAATCATAATCGTTGAGGAGTTCTACCCATCGGCGTTGACGCATATTAAGTTCTCTCTGATTGAAGATATGTTGTAAACTCCTGTGATCAGTGTAGATTGTACACTTAGTGCCATACAGGTAGTGTCGCCAAATCTTTAATGCAAAGACAACCGCGCCTAGCTCGAGATCATGGGTTGTATAGTTCTTTTCGTGGATCTTGATCTGTCGAGATGCGTAAGTTATAACCTTGTCTCGCTGCATGAGAACACAACCAAGACCAAGGTTGGAAGCATCACAGTAGACAATGAAATCGTCGTTTCCGTCGGGCAGCGTGAGAATTGGAGTGTTGCACAGCATGTGCTTGAGGGTTTGAAAAGCAGACTCTTGTGCGGTTCCCCACACAAAAGGCTTGTCTTTATGAGTAAGAGCGGTAAGTGGCACAGCGATCTTGGAGAATCTTTCTATAAATCGTCGATAATAGCCCGCTAGTCCGAGAAAAGAACGATCTTCAGACGGGTTCTTAGGCGTAATCCAACTTTTGACGGTTTCAAACTTCGCGGGATCGACGTGTATTCCCTGACTATTCACGATGTGACCCAGAAACTGAACCTCCTCCAACCAAAATTCACACTTGGAGAACTTGGCATAGAGTTGGTTCCCCTGAAGTAACTCGAGAACCAAACGTAGATGTTGCGCGTGTTCGGTCTTTGATTTGGAATAGATTAAGACATCGTCAATGAACACGATGACGAAACGGTCCAAGAAAGGCTTACACACGCGATTCATCAGATCCATGAAGACCGCGGGTGCATTAGTTAGACCAAAAGGCATAACAACGAATTCGTAATGGACATATCGGGTTCGAAAAGCGGTTTTGGGGATGTCTTCCTCTTGAATCCGCAATTGATGATAGCCTGAACGTAGATCGATCTTTGAGAAACACTGGGCACCTTGCAGCTGATCAAATAAGTCGTCGATTCGAGGCAAAGGGTATCGGTTCTTGACGGTTAACTTATTCAACTCCCGATAATCGATGCACATCCGGAACGATCCGTCCTTCTTTTTGACGAAAAGGACTGGCGCGCCCCAAGGAGAGGTGTTCGGGCGAATAAAGCCTTTTTCAAGTAATTCCTGGAGTTGGTTTGAGAGTTCCCGCATTTCGGATGATGCGAGTCGATAAGGAGCTTTGGCAACGGGGTTAGCTCCAGGAATAAGGTCAATACGAAAGTCGATATCACGACTTGGCGGTAGTCCAGGGAGATCATCAGGGAACACCTGAGGAAACTCACGGACCACTGGGACGTCTTTGACTTCAACCTTCTTTTTCTTTTCCTTCTCCGCTACTACAATGTTGGCCAAGAAAGCGCCGTATTCCTTGCGGAGATACTTGCTAGCTTGGACGCATGACATAAGTTTAAGACCTTTCGACGTTGTTTCACCGTACACACATAGAAGATCACCATTTGCGAGCGAGAATCAAATCATCTTTTCAAAGCACACAACTTTAGCATGGTTTTCGCGAAGAAAGTCCATGCCTACTATGACGTTGAAACTTCCGAGTTGCATCGGAATAAGGTCGATTGGAAAGATGTGATTGTTGAGCTCCAGAGTACAATCACGGAGAACAGAGTTAACGGCGACAGTTCTTCCAGTAGCGACTTCGACTTCGAATGACGAGGACAGATAAGAGCGCTTACGACTAAGGAGCTTCTCGAATTCAAACGACACAAAGCAGTTATCGGCTCCAGTATCAAACAAACATGATGCATAAATACCATTCACAAGGAACGTACCATTAACCACATTGTTATCCGCCTGAGCCTGACGGGCATTGATGTTGAAGGTTCGAGCATGGGCTGCTTGCTGCTATTGCTGAGGCTGCTGTTGTTGCTGCTGGGGCTGCTGGGGCTCTTGCTTAACCACCCTGTTCGGGCACCGGTTTGCAAAGTGGTTAGGATCACCACATGCAAAGCAGACTCGAGCATTGACTGCAGGTGCTTGAGCTGCTTGTTGGCCTTGAGGGGCGGGGAGTAGAGCTTGGTTGACAGTAGCTTGCACTGGGGCTTGACGAGGACCAAAACGATAGTTCGCAGTGAAATGACCGTAAAGGTTGCAGCGAGCGCAAAAACGACAGGCTAGACCCACTGGATGATGATACGAGCATGTCGGGCAGAGCGGGTGAGGGCCTGTGTATGCACGCTTCGCTGGCGGTGCATTGATCACTAGAGCTGAGTGGTGGTGCTGTTGCTGCTGAGCCGGTATAGCTTGTAGAGGAGCAGCAGTTGTTGCGGCAGCACAGCTCTTGTTGCTGGAGCTGTTGTTGTTGTGCTTCTTCTTTCTTCTTGATGACTTGGAGGGTTGAGCAGTGGCAGTGTCGTGGATGCTGCGGTGGTGGCTTGGTGCAGAGTCTTGGTATGCTTATCCCAAAAACCAGACTTCACTCGCTTGTCATTGATCTCAGCGGCGAGTAGGTAAGTCTCTTTAATCGTTGCTGGCTTGGCGGCGTGAACAAAGTCGGCTACATAATCGGGCAGAGCTCGAATGTACTTCTTGATGGTTTGATCTGGGGTCTTGACCTGATCGGGACATATGATACTAAGCTGCTTGAAGCGAGCAGTGAGAGCAGCGTTGTCTCCATCCTTCTGCTTGATGGTCCAAAACTCATCCTCCAGCTTTTGGCGTTCATGAGGAGGGCAGAATTCGTCGATCATAATTGCCTTCAACTCCTCCCATGTTAGCTCGTAAGCTGCATCATTTCCGCGCTTGTTTCGTTCGGCTGTCCACCAGTCTAGAGCACGGGACTGGAAGACGCCTGTTGCGTTGAGGGTGTGGAGATTCTCAGGACATCCGCTCTGGCGCAGAGTGACTTCGACTGAGTCGAACCAGTGAAACATGGCGGTAGGGCCATCTTCTTCGGTGAACTCTTTGGGTTCGCATGCTTTGAACTGCTTGAAACTGAAAGCAGCCTTGTTTGCATCTTTGGGAGCGTCTGTTCGCGATTCTTCAGACGACTTGCTGGAGTTCTCATAAACGTTGCTCACAGCCTTTGCTACACTTTTGGCGATGATGGCGGTGAGACGCTTGTCTCTCTTCTCTTGACGAGTTAGGTGGTGTCGGGATCCAGATGACGACATGGTCTGCAACAGACATCGTAACAGGACTCCACGCAACGAAATCGAATCTCACCTCACACGTCTAGACTACTAAAGCTTTAAGGGCACGTCGAAACACATATCGCATAAACTTATAGGCACATAACCACAGATACACGTAATCACAGAGCAGGGAAGCACATAGGCACGTAGAGCACAGAGTCACATAAACACAGAAGCACACATATGCATTTAATCCCAGAGGCAGTTAATGTCACGTAATTCCCCTATAAGCACATAGAGCATTCTGACTGCCTCAAGATCCTATGATTCAAAGCTCGCATGTCGTTCGTATAGCATATCGAGTAGCATAGTATAATCATATAGCGTGTCGAATAGTATAGTATAATCGTATATCGTAGCATAGCATCGTCTAGGACTATAGCGACTTGTTAGCGTGTTGAGATAGGAGAGCAATGCGAATCATGTATGTCGATCAAAATGATAGCAAAAATCGAATAGGTACCAAAATTAAACACGTAAACAGACAATCACACATAAAGCACATAAAATCGACGAATCATCAGAGTGACAACTGCCGACTCAAAACACAAAAATCGAGAACTGGATTGTCTGCGGCTACTAGACATCGACTACCCAAAGCGATTCGACTATTCACAGTAGACTTGTCGTCACTTTCGACGTTCTGGATCGTGCTTCTGCCTCGATTCTTGGGCATTCCACACGCATTCCCTAGGTGTGACACCTGTGTCACCACGAACACCAAACAAATGCCAAACCTATGAAACATTGTGTTTCATACCTGGAATTTGTATAAATATGTGTATCCTTTGCACATATCAATTCTTGTTCAATTCCGAGCTTTAAATCGTTTTCTGGAAAGTTATACGCAAACTGATGCGTAAACACGATCAGTTTAACGCGACAAACACTCCGGAACATCATCATAAACTTAACATACCTTAAATAACCTTTACATAACTTAGAAATAAGTTTTAAAGGCTTTGGTATGGCAAAAACAAGTTTATTCGATCGCAGGGACTATTTGCGTCAAACTGCGAAACTATACCGATTCGTAAGGTAACGAATAGTCCGGAACTTGATCATAAGCTAAACATACCATATATAACCTAAACATAGCTTAGAAATAAGCTTTGATAGGTTCGGTGTGCGAAAACATGCTTATATGATCTTACAGGGACTAAAAGTGTCAAAAATGGCATAAGTTTGCATTTTCGCGCATATCTTACGTTCTGAACACATCTAGACATCCAAAATTTTTGTACACACTAAAATATTTTTATTTTAGTGATCGGCATGCAAAAATTCCATTCGTCGCTTAATTTGGATCGATTTTGCGTTCGTTACGACTTCCGTCGTAATTAACCGAACAACGCGATTGTACGATCAAACGAACCGACATCCGAGATATTTTTGAGCATGTTTTGAGTCCCCTATACTTTAACTTCATTTTAGAGCCTTGAAATGAGGTTAACGGGGTTTAAACGCATCGAAAAAGGCTTTAAACACGTGCAGGGACCATTTCTGCCATTTTTGAAACTTTGCTGAATCAGACACACGGTAGCATAGCGCGAGCACCTCCTGCCTATGCCGTCGCGCTACGCGAGCATCATATCTGGGCAGAAAGTCTGTTTTCAGCAACAGTTTGCAAATTCAGGGGCTGTTTTGGTAAATTCTTGGTGTGTTGAGCAAGTTATGTGCTCTCCAAGTAATACCAGCTGTCCCTAACACATGTATGGTTGTGATTCATTGCTTAATGGCTAATCAAGCCACTTGTAATGATCTTGTTCATCATCAACAACTATATATAGCTTGGCCAACTTCCTCATTCTTTGCTCATTTCCTTCTCTTCACCTCTCTAATCTGATTTGGGAGCTTTCTAATCTGCTTGGAACTTTATTCTTTGTAGAAAAGATAGCTAGGACCCTTTGTAAGTCTTCTTTCATGCTTGTTCTTTATGTTTAAGCAGAAAGTCAAACAGTTTGGCCAACAGTTTGACTTTCGGTTTTGACCATCAATTGGTCAAGTCAAAGTTCAATTGAACTTTGAAACGTGATTGTAATCACGATAGTTATAATCCTTCGTGATTATAGTCGCTGATTACCACGTTAACTAGTTGTAGTGTCGAGTCAAAGTTTCGGTCAAAATGCGTTTTAGCACGCATTTTGCAACGGAACTACTTTAGAGTATCAAAACGCTTTGTTTTGATACCAAATCAGTAGGTTAGACATGTTTTGACATGTTTAACTCGACACTATTAGATTAGTGCTTGTTTAGGGTCGTAAGGTAAGCGGTCTAAACAACCGCTTAGCCTTTCGAACCCGACCCATTTGGTCGATCTTTAAGATCCGACCAAGCTTAGTTAGTGATCATAGTTGCATAGGGAATAACCACTGAGGTTATACCTTATGATCACATAGGATTGGTTAGTCGTATGCTAGTTAGCTTGTATGCCCATAGGAAATGACCAAAATGCCCTTTTGAAGCTAAAATCCATATTTTGATTATGTGAACATATTTTTGACATATAATCTGAATTAGTAACATGTTTAGGGATAATTGGGCATGTAAGACTTGACATAGCACATAGTTAACCATCCGAACATAAGTTTTACGCAAACGACGCATTATAGTGGCTTATACTACCATAATGTGTCGAAACGGGTCAAAAGCACTTAGGTAGACTTCCAAATCAGAATGTTAGCTCTATTAAATCATGCCATATGAGTTGCAATACTCATTTGATTTATAGAACTTCATTCTATCCTACCTCCCGACTTAGGATCCGATTGTTTAACATAGTGATCCATACTAGGTGCCACTTGATTCCTTGGTTTCCCGAGCTTTGTTAGGACACTTAATCAAGGATACTTGCAATCTCAAGTGAGTACATAGTCCCCTCTTTTACTGTTTTCAATTGTTTTGGGGTGAAACATATATGCCTATCTGTTATTTTCCTGATTTTAAACTATATGATTACACATGCTTAATACATATTCTTTTAACAAATTAAACAATTACCTATGGTTTAAACAATGATTTTCCAAAACTTATAAAACTAATTGTTGGATTGTACCTGTTTTTACACATTCACCCAGCCGATTGGTAGTATGATATAGTGCTATAGGACTAGACACCCCATTCCTGTTGTATGGAATGTCAGAAACCAAATTTAAACCAAATAGAAATTGCCTTCGTGGTATTTCTATAGTCTCCAAAGTGTAGTTTGATACACTAAGGCTTTGTTGAATACCAAATCACACTCTCTTTGTATATGTTGATATACTACAAAAGTACAGTTTGATGTGCTCTCAAATGTGATCTACCAAAGTATATTTTGATATACTAAGTACAAAATCCAACATATGTTTTAACATACTACTTTGTTATTTACCAAAGCATAGTTTGATATGCTACTGTTTACCAAAGTATAGTTTGATATACTACCAACTTTGTTATTTTAAACTAAAGTATATTTTGATATACTATCTAAAGCATAGTTGATATGCTACTTTTACCAAAGCATAGTTTGATATGCTACTGTTTACCAAAGTATAGTTTGATATACTAGCAACTTTGTTATTTTAAACCAAAGTATATTTTGATATACTATCTAAAGCATAGTTGATATGCTACTCTTAAACCAAAGCATAGTTGATATGCTATTTACAAACCAAAGTATAATTTGATATACTACCAATACTTTTTAAACCAAAGTATACTTGAGATATACTACCAAAACTATTATTTTAATTACTAAAGTATATTTTGATATACTATCCATTTAACTATTTCCAAACTAACGTATACTATGATATACTATTTGTACAAACTATTCAAAACCAAAGTATATTTTTGTCTATACTATAAACCCGTTTTCCAAAACGACACATTTTCAGAAACAAAACTTTTACATTAGATTCATGGCTATTTTGAAAACATAAAACCTTTTCTCGTACTATCTAAAGCCATGAATCTAATACACAAAACCCTATGTTACTCACAGGCATTTTTATGCTGACGTACCATATTTTCATATATGTTTCAGGTACTGCTATGTGATGATTGTTGATGCACGCTACATATCGGATGGACTTGTGCCTTAGTGACTTAAAACTGAGAAACAATTATTTGTATTATTCTAAATTGTACCAAAACATTAATTCAATAAAACAAAACTATTTGATCCATGGTTGTGAAACAATGATTCTGTTACAACACTCCCCGACGTTTCCGCCACGATTTGCTGTTTTACGTGGTCGGGGTGTGACAGAAAAGTTGGTATCAGAGCCAATGGTTATAGGGAATTAGGTTATTAGTAATGCTTTGACCTAGACTATAACCTTCCTAGGACCCTAACACAAGTTATCTTGTGTTTAGTCTTAAAACAATACACTTCACCTATCCTTAGGTGATAACCACAACGAGAACACAATAACGAATCCGCTTCGAAAATTAATCATCTATCCTTGGATGATTGATTATTAGGTTTTGAACCCTTTGTTATAAGGTTTTGAACCCTTCCAGTTTGATTTATCTTTAGCTTTGTGCCTTTTGAGTTTTCAAAATCCCGTCAAAGTTTGGGTCTAAATAATGTGAACACATGCAAACTGGAAGAGTGAATGCCTGTACCCTGAGTTTTCTGTCTAAGGCTAGAGTGTTCGTACAAATCCGCAGTATCGGACCAGTCACTCTTACCTGGGAACTGTTGGGGTGAGTGTTCACTATAGGCGAGCATGTCTTCAGTGATACATTATATTGACCCATTTACTTTGATTTGTCACAGTGTCGTTTGTTTGTTTTAAGTAACGAACAAATGGTCACAATCCTTATGCCTTGTCGATATTCTTAACATCCAGTTTTGAATATCCAATGACATCTCACTCGTTTTTCCCTCATTTTTCTTTGCCCTTTTAGAATATGCCTCCTCGATGTGATCAAGCTCAGGATGCCGCCTTAATCGCTCAGCAATTCGCTGCTGTACTCCCGAACCTTATCACCCAGATAAATCAGGCAAACAATAACAATGTTCTGTGCACCTTTAAAACATTCAACTCAGCTAAGCCACTCGCATTTACTGGGTCTGAAGGAGCCACGGGGCTTCTACAATGGTTTGAGAGTCTTGAAAGCACATTTCGTCATGTGCAATGCCCAAACGAGCGAAAGGTTGAGTTTGCATCAAGTGTGTTCCAGAAAAGAGCACTCACATGGTGGAACGGCATAATGAGGGATCGAGGTGCCGATGTAGCAATGGCACAAACCTGGGAAGAGCTTCGGGCTCTAATGATGAAGGAATTCTGTCCTCGTCATGAGCTTAGGGCTCTAGAACGGGAATTTGATGATCTCAAACAAGACAGCGGTGAACATCGAGCCTACACTGATCGTTACGAGGAATTGAGTCTGTTATGTCCTACCATGGTTACGCCCTTGGATAAGGCGATTGAAAGATACATCGATGGTCTTCCTGACCCAGTTCGGGATATTGTTACTGGTAGCAACCTTACTACCGTCAGACAAGCCATTGAACTATCTGCCACCCTGACTGAATCTCAAATCAGGAAGGGTAAGCTTTTCCGAAAAGGCGATCCAAGACCATCTGACAAGACAGCACAAGATAAACCAAAGGATAAACAGACCGAGTCCTCTAAGAAGTCGAAGAAGCGTAAGGCTTCACAAAACTTCGCAGTAGTTGCTCAGAATGATCAGGTTGCACCAAATCAGCCAGCACAGCCTCGTGCTAGGAAGAACTATATTGGTACTGCACCCTTGTGCAACAAATGCAACCGTCATCATATGAATCAAACACCGTGTCTCAAGTGTACCCACTGTGGGCGATTGGGACATTTGGTCGAAACCTGCCGTCATGTTATCCAAAACCAAAATGCTGCAAATCCTGCTGTTGTTCGAGCACAGTTTCCACCTGGATCGTGCTATAACTGTGGTGATCTTAGTCACTACCGGAACAATTGCCCGAGACTTGTTAATGCAAATCCAGCACGCGGACGAGTATTTAACATAAACGAGGCAAACGCGAACGACAATGCAGCAGTGAACAATTAGTCTTTTGTATTTCCTTTGTTTGTTATCTTTTGACATTTGAGACAATTCAGTTATTATAAATAAAATGGTTGTTCCAATTTTATTTCCAAAACTGGTATGATTGTGTATGTGTTGGCATACCTCTACAATATTGACACCAAAGAACCATGTTCTTTCCAGAACAAACTACTCGTGTGGTTCCTTTATTCTATGATCATTTGTGATCTCCCCAAAAATCCTAAGTACTAGTTTCTTTTAAGAAACAAAGTACAGGTGCAATTCTTAATCAGATACTTGAAGTACCATTTCAAATCTTTGAATTGATAAAGGTGCTATCGTAAGTCCTTAATTGGATTCTTTATGTGTCCTAATACGAATGTTATAACACGACAGAAACAAATTCCAAATCCTTATAAGATCTTCCTATTTTCATAGTAGATCCTTGAGGATGTTTTAAGTACTAATTGAAGTCCGTGATTGGATTTCTAGTGTACTTCAAAATACATTAATTCACAAACGAGCTAATAACTAAATTAACGAATACACAATTTGGTGATTTTGTGTTTATGTGTAACTCCAAAGCTCGCTATCTAAGTCCTGGTGGAATCTTCCATATTTTCATATGATAGATTCTTTGAAGGATACTCAAAGTACTATCTTAAATCCTTAAGGGGCTTCTATGCAAATAGTAAGAACCTTGGATTCCAAAGTGCTGTATCGAAACGATTATTTGGTTCCGAGTTATAAAGATCCCTTAAATGGTCTATTTAAAGAGATCATACGACGATTTAGATAAGGAAATCATGTGTTGATCTAGTTAAAAAGATCGTTCGTTGATTTAATTAAAAAGATCTTTTGGTGATCTAGTCAAGTCATTTCATGTTTATTCGATTGATTTTACCCCACACATTATGAAATGAATTGTGCGGACTGTGCAAGGGATTACGTAATTATGGATGCATACGTAATTATGGAATTCAGTGCACAGAAACCACAACAAATTTTGTCATGTGTTAAGACCTATAATGATGAGAATAACGAGACGGGACCAATGTAAAAGGGCATGGTGGATACGCCGCTGGTACTTCCTATATATAAGTGTTCCTTATTACATTGCGAAAGTAGCGTTATTTAAATTACTAGAAGTCCTGGACCTTGGCCAATGACATTTTATTTTGTAATCTCCGACTCTGATTTCGAGCACACACAAGTTTCCTATAATAGTCTTCATAGGAAACATTCTCCTATCCGTTGTTCGAAACCCCATGTTTTTGTTACTGCAACAAGGACATTCTGGCAGTTATCAGATTCGCTAAGAATCCAAACGTAACCTAGAGTTTTACCTTGGGAAACGGAGGATTCATTCAAAAGCGAAACGATCACAGTTGTCTTCACAAGTTTCCTCTAGAATTAAATTCCGGGACGAAATTTCCTAAAGTAGGGGAGACTGTGACACCTGTGTCACCACGAACACCAAACAAATGCTAAACCTATGAAACATTGTGTTTCATACCTGGGATTTGTATAAATATGTGTATCCTTTGCACATATCAATTCTTGTTCAATTCCGAGCTTTAAATCGTTTTCTGGAAAGTTATACGCAAACTGATGCGTAAACACGATCAGTTTAACGCGACAAACACTCCGGAACATCATCATAAACTTAACATACCTTAAATAACCTTTACATAACTTAGAAATAAGTTTTAAAGGCTTTGGTATGGCAAAAACAAGTTTATTCGATCGCAGGGACTATTTGCGTCAAACTGCGAAACTATACTGATTCGTAAGGTAACGAATAGTCCGGAACTTGATCATAAGCTAAACATACCATATATAACCTAAACATAGCTTAGAAATAAGCTTTGATAGGTTCGGTGTGCGAAAACATGCTTATATGATCTTACAGGGACTAAAAGTGTCAAAAATGGCATAAGTTTGCATTTTCGCGCATATCTTACGTTCTGAACACATCTGGACATCCAAAATTTTTGTACACACTAAAATATTTTTATTTTAGTGATCGGCATGCAAAAATTCCATTCGTCGCTTAATTTGGATCGATTTTGCGTTCGTTACGACTTCCGTCGTAATTAACCGAACAACGCGATTGTACGATCAAACGAACCGACATCCGAGATATTTTTGAGCATGTTTTGAGTCCCCTATACTTTAACTTCATTTTAGAGCCTTGAAATGAGGTTAACGGGGTTTAAACGCATCGAAAAAGGCTTTAAACACGTGCAGGGACCATTTCTGCCATTTTTGAAACTTTGCTGAATCCGACACATGGTAGCTAGCGCGAGCACCTCCTGCCTATGCCGTCGCGCTACGCGAGCATCATATCTGGGCAGAAAGTCTGTTTTCAGCAACAGTTTGCAAATTCAGGGGCTGTTTTGGTAAATTCTTGGTGTGTTGAGCAAGTTATGTGCTCTCCAAGTAATACCAGCTGTCCCTAACACATGTATGGTTGTGATTCATTGCTTAATGGCTAATCAAGCCACTTGTAATGATCTTGTTCATCATCAACAACTATATATAGCTTTGCCAACTTCCTCATTCTTTGCTCATTTCCTTCTCTTCACCTCTCTAATCTGATTTGGGAGCTTTCTAATCTGCTTGGAACTTTATTCTTTGTAGAAAAGATAGCTAGGACCCTTTGTAAGTCTTCTTTCATGCTTGTTCTTTATGTTTAAGCAGAAAGTCAAACAGTTTGGCCAACAGTTTGACTTTCGGTTTTGACCATCAATTGGTCAAGTCAAAGTTCAATTGAACTTTGAAACGTGATTGTAATCACGATAGTTATAATCCTTCGTGATTATAGCCGCTGATTACCACGTTAACTAGTTGTAGTGTCGAGTCAAAGTTTCGGTCAAAATGCGTTTTAGCACGCATTTTGCAACGGAACTACTTTAGAGTATCAAAACGCTTTGTTTTGATACCAAATCAGTAGGTTAGACATGTTTTGACATGTTTAACTCGACACTATTAGATTAGTGCTTGTTTAGGGTCGTAAGGTAAGCGGTCTAAACAACCGCTTAGCCTTTCGAACCCGACCCATTTGGTCGATCTTTAAGATCCGACCAAGCTTAGTTAGTGATCATAGTTGCATAGGGAATAACCACTGAGGTTATACCTTATATATCACATAGGATTGGTTAGTCGTATGCTAGTTAGCTTGTATGCCCATAGGAAATGACCAAAATGCCCTTTTGAAGCTAAAATCCATATTTTGATTATGTGAACATATTTTTGACATATAATCTGAATTAGTAACATGTTTAGGGATAATTGGGCATGTAAGACTTGACATAGCACATAGTTAACCATCCGAACATAAGTTTTACGCAAACGACGCATTATAGTGGCTTATACTACCATAATGTGTCGAAACGGGTCAAAAGCACTTAGGTAGCCTTCCAAATCAGAATGTTAGCTCTATTAAATCATGCCATATGAGTTGCAATACTCATTTGATTTATAGAACTTCATTCTATCCTACCTCCCGACTTAGGATCCGATTGTTTAACATAGTGATCCATACTAGGTGCCACTTGATTCCTTGGTTTCCTGAGCTTTGTTAGGACACTTAATCAAGGATACTTGCAATCTCAAGTGAGTACATAGTCCCCTCTTTTACTGTTTTCAATTGTTTTGGGGTGAAACATATATGCCTATCTGTTATTTTCCTGATTTTAAACTATATGATTACACATGCTTAATACATATTCTTTTGACAAATTAAACAATTACCTATGGTTTAAACAATGATTTTCCAAAACTTATAAAACTAATTGTTGGATTGTACCTGTTTTTACACATTCACCCAGCCGATTGGTAGTATGATATAGCGCTATAGGACTAGACACCCCATTTCTGTTGTATGGAATGTCAGAAACCAAATTTAAACCAAATAGAAATTGCCTTCGTGGTATTTCTATAGTCTCCAAAGTGTAGTTTGATACACTAAGGCTTTGTTGAATACCAAATCACACTCTCTTTGTATATGTTGATATACTACAAAAGTACAGTTTGATGTGCTCTCAAATGTGATCTACCAAAGTATATTTTGATATACTAAGTACAAAATCCAACATATGTTTTAACATACTACTTTGTTATTTACCAAAGCATAGTTTGATATGCTACTGTTTACCAAAGTATAGTTTGATATACTACCAACTTTGTTATTTTAAACTAAAGTATATTTTGATATACTATCTAAAGCATAGTTGATATGCTACTTTTACCAAAGCATAGTTTGATATGCTACTGTTTACCAAAGTATAGTTTGATATACTAGCAACTTTGTTATTTTAAACCAAAGTATATTTTGATATACTATCTAAAGCATAGTTGATATGCTACTCTTAAACCAAAGCATAGTTGATATGCTATTTACAAACCAAAGTATAATTTGATATACTACCAATACTTTTTAAACCAAAGTATACTTGAGATATACTACCAAAACTATTATTTTAATTACTAAAGTATATTTTGATATACTATCCATTTAACTATTTCCAAACTAACATATACTATGATATACTATTTGTACAAACTATTCAAAACAAAGTATATTTTTGTCTATACTATAAACCCGTTTTCCAAAACGACACATTTTCAGAAACAAAACTTTTACATTAGATTCATGGCTATTTTGAAAACATAAAACCTTTTCTCGTACTATCTAAAGCCATGAATCTAATACACAAAACCCTATGTTACTCACAGGCATTTTTATGCTGACGTACCATATTTTCATATATGTTTCAGGTACTGCTATGTGATGATTGTTGATGCACGCTACATATAGGATGGACTTGTGCCTTAGTGACTTAAAACTGAGAAACAATTATTTGTATTATTCTAAATTGTACCAAAACATTAATTCAATAAAACAAAACTATTTGATCCATGGTTGTGAAACAATGATTCTGTTACAACACTCCCCGACGTTTCCGCCACGATTTGCTGTTTTACGTGGTCGGGGTGTGACACTAGGTCATACTTGTGAGTTCAGGTCGTTGGAGTCTGTCGAATGCCATGGTGAGATGAAATAATATTCGGAACAATTTGCCAAGGTTAGGGTTTCACCCCTGGATTAGCAATTTCTTCCTTGTTTTAAGAAAATCTAGGGAGAATTTTCATCAAAATGGGGATTTTACTCCTGATTTGGTATAATTCTCCTCGTATGTTATTGAAAATATCAGGATAAGCATGAGTAAATGGATAAAATCATCATAAGTCAGGCAATTCAGCCGGGAGTTTGCGGTTTTCACACCTATTCCTGACTGAATCGCTTGGCCTTAAACTGGAAATTCGGGTGCAGTGATAGCGAAGAATTGCAGAATAGAGCACATAAGCTTGGTCTGTTGGTTACTAACTATAGTCTAGGTCTCTAAGACAGCGACCCGGACTAGGTCGTGTCTAGCCTAATTCCCTATAGTTATGGCTCTGATACTAATCTGTCACACCCCAACCGAAGGCGGAATCATCGGGGCATGGCACTGAGTGAAACAGATTGTTCAGAAGTTTCCATAACAACTATCTATATAATCCAGTTAAAGATACGTCCCATACCGTATCCCGAATAAACAAAGACATTATTACAGATAACATCCAAACAAGCAGTTCTGTTCCGACCACTCAGATTTATGTTAATACAAAACATAAATATTGTTCAAATGCTCCTAAAGACCCAGCCTGATAAGATCTACAGACAACTATGCCCTAGTTGCTTGTTCCTGACAGACAACTATTTGTTGGGGGCCTCTAAAGCTTTATTCTAGCTTCACTTCCCTAGCAAGCAAACATCTTAAACACCTGTCACATACGTTAAAATAAAGTCAATACATAAAATGTAAAGGTGAGCATACATGTTTAATAATAGCATATAGAGTTTGAATAGTTTAAGCATAACCAGCACGTACACAGAAGGAAATGATGCATGTTAATTATCGACATGGATCTATCGATACCAACGACTGCGGGTTGACTGTCCGAGACAGTTCGCAATACATGATTACCACCGTAATCCATGCAAGTAATTGTCCTTAACAACCCCCGTGTGAACGGGTGCTGAGTCCAAACTATAGTACTACGTTGCTAAGGCAGGTAGACAACATTCCACGTGTAAACATAACAACAAGCATACATTTAGTCACGTAATACATGCAATCGGTTAGCGTTCAAATAGTTTGAATAGTGTGTTCGATTGTGGTTTTGATATGTAACGTATGTAACACCCAAAAGTGCTAAAGCAAAAAGGGGTTCGAGTATACTCACGGTGATTGATTATGGATTGAAGGGAGCGCTGAGAGTAGGGTTAGCCTGATTAGTTCGATAGCATAACAATGAGTAACGCGGAATTGTAAACAAGTGTGAATGGATTGAATAGCATGGTCGATCGAACAGCAGGTTCGATCGAACGGGCTGTTCGATCGGCTTGAAAGTCCGTTTGAACAGTCCTGTTCGATCGGCCGGTAGGCTCGATCGGCTGGACCATTCGAGTGGATTGTTTCTTCCTCTGATGTGTTTGAGTATGATGGTTTGAACTTTTGAAGTTTTCGTTGTAGTGTTTGAGAACACTGAAGTGTTCTTACCTTTCAGGTTGATCGATCGAACGGTCTGTTCGATCGGCCGGCTTAACCGATCAGCTAAACAACGTGGTAATCAGTAGGTATAGTCACAAGCGACTATAACCATCGTGATTACGCTCACGTTGCGAAGTTCAAACGAACTTCGTGTTGACCAAAGACTAGTTAAAGCAGAAATTCAAACACTGTTTGACTTTCGTGCTTGAAAACGCACAAAAGATTGAAAGAATACTCACAAAAGGTCCAAGCTTGAAGATTTGAACTCAAAATTTCTCAGGTATGAAGCCTCACAAGGAGAGCTTCAACTTAGAGAAGAAGATTGAGATCAAATGTATGAGGAACAAGTGAACTCTAGGTGGGTATTTATAGGAAATCCGCAACCATTGTGATCGTTCCTCTATAAACGAGCTTCAATCTGGACCTTACACATAAGGCACATGGTTTTAGAATACTAGGGGTACCCAAAACCATCACACGGTATTAAGAAAAGTTACACAAAAGACCCCCAAGTTCAACCTGGTTGTCAAAATGAAGTTTATGCCCAGATGAGGTCGTGGCGTCGCGCCACGGCAAAGCCATATGGTGATGGCGCAGCGCCACCATGTGCCAGCTCCTAGAAAGTTTCAATAATTGACAGGTTTGGTCCCTGCAACACTTTTTGAGCCATTTTCGATGCGTTTAAACCCCGTTAACCCCATTTCAAAGCTCTAAAATGAAGTTAAAGTATAGGGAACATGAAACATGCTCAAAAACATCTCGGATGTCGGTTCGTTTGGTCGTATGGTCGCGTTATTCGGTTAATTACGACGGAAGTCGTAACGAACATAAAAACGATCCAAATTAAGCGAAGAATGGAATTTTATCATCCCAATCACTAAAATAAAATATTTTAATGATTACATAAATTTTTGGATGTCCGGATATATTCAGAACGTAAGATATGCGCGAAAATGCAAACTTATGCACTTTTTGACGCTTTTAGTCCCTATTGATCACGAAAGTTTATTTTTGCGCACCAAACACATCAAAGCCTATTTCTAAGCTATGTATGGGATATTTAAGGCATGTTTAACTTATGATCAAGTTCCAAAATGTTCGTCACAGTACGAATCGGCATACTTTCGTAGTTTGTCGAAATTAATCCCTGTGATCGATTAAACTTGATTTCGGCATACCAAACCCTCCAAAGCTTATTTCTAAGTTATGTAAAGGTTATTTAAGGTATGTTAAGCGTATGTCACTGTTCCGGAGTGTTTGTTGCATTAAACTGGTTATATTTACTTATCAGATCGCGTATAACCTTCTAGAAAGCGATTTAAAGCTCGAAATCGAACATGAATTGATATGTGCAAATGATATACACATTTATACAAATCCCAAGTATGAAACACAATATTTCATTGATTTGGTATTTGTTTGATGGTCGAAGAGACACAGATGTCACAATTTTGATGTGATTTTTTAGATTTTTGTTGATGGAATTGGTGAAGTAAGGATTATTTTGCCCGATGTTCTTCTTCCTCATCACCAAACAACCCCCCGCCGCCTCATCCCCCAACAACCCTCCGCCACCTTATCACCAACTACCCTATGTTTCCTGGTTCAGTCGTTCTTTTTCTTCCTCGTCTCAAGTTCCAGTCAGAATTTCTGTGGAAGCACCGACTAAATCGATGTTCTTCTTCCACATCACACAACAATCCTCCACCTCCTCATCACCCAACAACCCTTCGAGACCTCATCACCTAACTACCCCACACCGCCTCATTCAGTCGTATTTCTTCTTTCTTGTTTCCAGTTCTGGTCAGAGCATTTGTCGAACTATGGAGTGAGGTTCATGCAATTTCTTCACCAACCTTTTCTTGAAGGCATCAATGGTGCATTTGTGCTCTTTTTGCCTTGTGAGGTTTACAATTGGACCCTACCTTGTCACACCCCAACCGAAGGCGGAATCATCGGGGCATGGCACTGAGCGAAACAGATTGTTCAGAAGTTTCCATAACAACTATCTATATAATCCAGTTAAAGATACGTCTCATACCGTATCCCGAATAAACAAAGACATTATTACAGATAACATCCAAACAAGCAGTTCTGTTCCGACCACTCAGATTTAAGTTAATACAAAACATAAATATTGTTCAAATGCTCCTAAAGACCCAGCCTGATAAGATCTACAGACAACTATGCCCTAGTTGCTTGTTCCTGACAGACAACTATTTGTTGGGGGCCTCTAAAGCTTTATTCTAGCTTCACTTCCCTAGCAAGCAAACATCTTAAACACTTGTCACATACGTTAAAATAAAGTCAATACATAAAATGTAAAGGTGAGCATACAAGTTTAATAATAGCATATAGAGTTCGAATAGTTTACGCATAACCAGCATGTACAAGAAGGAAATGATGCATGTTAATTATCGACATGGATCTATCGATACCAACGACTGCGGGTTGACTGTTCGAGACAGTTCGCAATACATGATTACCACCGTAATCCATGCAAGTAATTGTCCTTAACAACCCCCGTGTGAACGGGTGCTGAGTCCAAACTGTAGGATCGAATGTTGACCCGAACGAGTCGTTCAGAGATTAACTCTTGCGTTTCAGATGCGGAATAATAAGAAATGCAAGTAGATATAGCTTGTTCTTCCTCCTAATTGCTTGTTGTATTGATTAGAAACGTTTTACAGCTTAAACGTCACACCGGCAGAGCTTCGGCATGGAATACAATCAATCACTCTGTGGATCGCTTCTGATAACACCTATTTATAGAGTTTTGGAATCGCTCATATGGACATGTTCATATGAGCGGTCCAGGTCAGCCCACATAAGCGGCCCACATGTGCCATAAAAGCGATCCAAGACATCTATGATCCTATGAGTGACCCAGCCTCCTAAAACTTATACAGACTCCTGTTTTCTCGTATTTTGTGCCCTATGCTATACAATACAATGTAAGACTTGATCCTAGACACCTAGACGGAATCAACAGATGTAGTGCACCAACAGACTCCCCCTCAGATGTTGATGGAGTCGCCAACACACCTTGATTTCAAAATTGTGTCTTCACATCTTCAAGCTGGATCAGTCTCTGGGCTTTCTCTTCTTTCAATCTTCAGACACCCCCTCTCGATTTACTGGCATTCTTTTGTTCTTCAGTAACATCTTCAGGATCTTTGTCTGGCATTCAAACACTCTAATTCTCTTGATCAGATCTCTTGATTCCTTAAGTTCATCAGCATCAATTGATAACCAAGATCTTCAGAATCAGAATCAATCAACCTGGCTCTCCTCTAATGTTTAGAAACCAAAACCTGATTACCTGCACAATCTTATCCTAGAAATAAATTTTCTAATTTTATCACATATCAAATACCTCTGCACCAACATATGACTCCCCTCAAAATACTCTATGATGAACCACTTAAAGAAGGTTAGATTAATACAAGCACTTAGATTTTCACAAACACTCCCTCTCAAATTCTGCTCATCATGTTTAGCACTCGGAATTTTGAAAATCAGTTTTCGAACGTCAGATGTCGAAAATCTTTTTGATTTTTTTTTAAGAATTATTCTAAAACACACACAAAATGTTTTTGGATTTTCTGAGAAACATTAATTGACACCACTTCGGATAAAAACAAACAGAAATATAATATTTACAGACAATATTTTTTTTTTGTGAGTTTGTGCAAGAGGATCATATCAGTTTATGAGACCAATCACCAACACCGTTAAGCTTGATTTCATTATAAGCTTTAAACAATTTACCTAGATTGTCAGTATGTTTGTCCTCCTAAATTCTCAACACAAATTTCAATCGATTCGAGATACGATATTAATGTTTTAGAGACTTAAACTTAATTGTGTATCACTCCACTTGAATATACTCCCGTATCCAGATCCCAAATATTCAGTCTTACAGGTGAGTATACCACATCTGATATCTGTAAAGGGGTTAAATGCGAAACCGTGAGAGCTCAGGTCAGAACTTCCGTTCAGCAGAGAGATGACGGCTCGACTTTTGGTGGGTCCCCTTTAGAGGATCTTTTTACATTTCAACAGCAGCGACTATCAATTTTATTGTTTCATCAGCATGCTGAGGGCGAAGCTTATGTTTCAAAGCTTTAGCAGAAAGTATTATCCGGGGACTAGGTCAGTACTTCCATACAGCAGAAGTCCCGGGATAATACCCCAGATATCACTGAGTATAAAGACCTAGTATCTCAGAATACGGGACCTTTCAAACAAGATTTCGGGGGTTACCCATATATTCAAGAATAGTTACCCACGAATTAAGCAAGTTTGAATTTAGGTTTATATCTCGTTTCAATTTACTAAATGTGCGAAAATCTACTAACACATCCGCAGTAAGATTGTTTAACTCTTTTTAACTTTACATTTCTTTAGCGTGCCGTGATAATCCACTGATGTACTATCATTTCCTCTTTTTCGCAACAAAACTCATTTTTGAATTTTATCATGTTTTTGGCTTTTTCAAATTTTCAAATGTTTTTGGATTTTCTGAAATTTCCCTACTCCCCCTAAAATGCAAACACATTTTAAAGAAAATTTGAAAACTTCAAGACTCTAAAAAATAAAAACAAACTGTACAGAAACTTGACAGCTGACACTGAATCACATCAAATCGCCATTCACTAGGCATAAACAATCTGAACTCCCCCTATCACAAATCATTTTCTCAATTAGATTTCAAAACACTTAAGTTTGTTTTAATCAAAATGACTTTTCCGGAAAATGAATTTGTGTTGATAACAACCACTTGTAGGAGTATCAATTTTAAGAACTGGGATGTGGTTCATCATCTTGTCTATCTTTTGTCATGAATAGTAAATCAAGTACAATTTAATGTCCCTGATTTACCTTTTTTATTTAAGAACCTTCTGTACCACTTGTAAATGTAACCTCTTCAAAGTATACAAATATCTCAAACTTTAACCACAACTACCACTTGTGGGATCAAGATTACCACTTGTAGATCTCCAAAAACTACCAATTGTAGGAATATTACGTCTACATCACCATCACCATTTTACCAATCAAAATGCCGATTCTTGCTTCGCAATTAACCACCTGGAAGCTCCGGCGTAGTCCTTTCACCTGCAAAACATTCAAACATTAATCACAATCATTCAAACAAATACATCAAAAACTAGAATGATGCCGATTCCTGATCCACGATATAAACTTGGGATCTCCGGCATAGTCCTTCGACTATTCTGGGAAACAAACTTCCCTCCAAGTCTTCTCAGACTTGAGGGCTTTCAACTCTTCAGCTGTAGGGTTGTATGTCGCCTTTTTAGTTGCGTAAAAATCTTTTACCCCTTTAGCTTTCCCACTCAACATTTTCCCAAATATTTTCTTAACATTTCCATTGAATGTTTTCTCGACATCAAATTCTTTTTCTTCATTATAAAATTGGTTTGAAATTTCAATTTTACCAATTTTCTTTTTAACCTCTTCAAATTTCTGTGATGGAAAAACATCATCATTCACTGAAATTTTCTCCACAACTTGTGGCTCTTCTGGCTTTGTGGAACCAGATTCATCGCCGACCTTTTCTACTACCTTTTTTGCAACCCATACTTGGTTGTCTTTTCCCTTTCTTTGGTAAAATTTTGTCTTCGAACATTCCCCAACCTCATGTTTCGAATTTTTAAAAATTTTTGATTTTTCAGATTTTTCAACAACTTTTTCTTTCATCTTCTGAGAAGCTCCCTGTTTTGCTTTGGTATCTTTCGAACAATCCGATGCAATGTGATCAGCTTCATTGCTTTTAGAATAGGTTTGAGTATTTCTCGGATGAAATACTCCAGTTCCATTCTTTTTCCTCTCAGCAAGAAATTCTTTGTTAGTCTGTTTCCAAAATGGTTTCTGTTGTTCATCTTCCGAGCTTCCACCTGATACAAATTCAGTGTTTGAATTAAAATTTTTCTCATTTTTATGATTTTCTGGTGAAACATGTCACACCCTGGCTTTGCGGAAGCGTGGTTAATTTGGTGTGACTTCTTAATACCATAGCTTAATCATAACAAAGCTATATGAATTAAAAATATGCAAGATCATCCATTAAAATAAAAATATCAAAACATTGTCTTAACGGGTTAACACCCTATCAACCATAAACTTGTCCCACAGACATTACAACCCTAAACATAACATAACATAACATAACATGATTCGAGGACTGTGACTTGTCCAGGAAAGAGTCACATTCCCCAAACCCTGGATGACCTTGGTGACTAATGCAGCGGAAAACATGCCATACCGTGCCAGATCTTTAATTCCCTGAAATACATGTAAGTTGAAAAATCAACAATAATGTTGAGCGAGTTCATGCGAAAGTGAGTAAATAAACCTTTGTATTTATCAAAAACCCTGGTATGTAGCAAATAATGAAAAAGAGATCACCAATGGTTTGCAAGGCCATTGATATGTGTTTAATGCAAGTAGGAAGGCTCAAACCTAGCAAATTTATGCGTCGGGAACAAAGTCATCCCAAGGTCCGTTATGCTGACCTGGGACTGGGCTCGCTACACCCAAATAGATCTACCGCTCCTGCCCCTCGGTCCTACCCTGAGGATTAATGACCTCAAGTTTCCGCCTACCCATTCACATGATCTAAAAGTAACAAACCTCCTTACGCTAACCATACCATGTATAAAGTATTCATAATCAATGTAACATGTATTTCACCCCCGCAGTTTAGAAAACTGAAAACAGTTAAGAGAAAATGGGGACATGAACTCACAGTCAGTGCGTCGCTATACCAAGTACTCCGAATGTCAGGCAGCTGTGCAACGACCTACATGTGCTAATTCTATTAGTCGGATGGCCGTGCCTTAGCTTTATAGTTTAAGTTTTGGGAAACAGTTAGACAACCGTTCCTTGTATATACTTGGTAATTAATTTCCTTCCCAAGGATGGGGGATTTAATACATGTGTATTTGTATCATCTCATTAAGTCCCACTTAATATATTTTTACTTCTCATTCCAAAATATAAATATTTTTCTCAAAAATATTATATTTTCTCCTCACTTAATAATTTCCAAAATAATACGTTGACAAAATACGCGTTCATGAGTATTTCCGTATAAAGCGTAAGTTACGTTTTAACGATTAAGTGGCAATAATAATTACCGGTGTAACTTATATGTTCGTCGTGTAAGCGTTCGTATTATTTTGGATTTTACAATGCTTGTAAATATTATTTTTACTCTAAAAATAATATTTGTATATTTTCACAAAATAATCATAAACAGTGTTGTGAAAAATATATTTACCAAATATATATTTATCACGTTTAGTTTTGTGAAAATCCCACCTCCGATTATTTGTAAATAAAGTCGTGGCGAAATATATTTTGAAATATATCAAAAATAATCCTAACACTTGCAAATATTTCTAAGTGTTATATTTTTAGAAAAATTTCGCCAGAGTTTCCCCTGTAACTGGAGGTGGCCACGCTTTCAAGCGTATCATTTTCTTTTACAAAATCATTTCAACACTTCTTTAAATCAACCAATCAATTTCCAACACATCAAACTAATCGACAAGTATGTAAAATCGCATAATCACATGAACTTGTGGTTTTTCCGAAAACTATAGTGTAGATCCCGTTATATTTTGTGGATCTATGTGTAAAGTAACTAAATATTGTAAAAACCTCGTTTTTAGAATAAATCTTCCTTTACAACTTCCCGACAACTTTTATAAAAATTGTTACTTTGTCGGGTCTTTCGTTTCACAAGTGTTTATACACTTGTAGTTTGTAAAAATCATATTTGTTAGTGTGTCATCCGACTTTTATAAAACATGATTTTCTCGACACTTGGTTCTACGAAAATACCACTTGTACATACGTAGATCCGCTAGTTTTAAATATTATTTTACAAGTAAAAATACTTTTACACAAGTTCATGTTTCTCGTGTGGTAGAGTTTCACCTTTTAACCCTTGTACCGATAGAAACAAGCTTATGTCAAGATTCATGATCTTAACAAAGTCGGGTTAAACGATGATCCGAGCCACCACAACGTAGATCGGGCCTCAACAATCACCATATTCAAACACTACAACTTTTACACAACTTATGATCTTTTATCCAACAACACTTGCATTTTTAGTAAACTTTAGAGATTCAAAATGCATGTTTCCGACTTTTAACCGTTATAAATCTTATTAACCACCTTAGATATGCTCGAGAATGAGTTTTAAACATTATACCTCTAGCTCGGGGCTAGGGAAGAATCTAGGCGAAAACGATGTGGATAAAAGCTAAGTAACGAGCTCCTTCCACTTCCGTTTGCTCCAAAGCTCCTAATACGTGACCCGAAAGGCTTGTGTATGCTTGGAATGGATTGAACAAGACTCGACAATGGATGGGTAACAAGAGGGGAGTTCGGCCGAGAGTTGGGAGGGCAAGGGAGAGAGAGTGATTGTGAGTTGTGGTGAGTGATAATCCCATGTGTTAAGTCTTGTATTTATAGACAAATCAAATGCCTTAATCCCTTGGTTAATATGTCCTCTTGATTTGAGACAAAGTATATTATTATAATCAAAATAGTACCAACCTAGTTACATGGGGATAGAACCGGCCCAAGGGGGGGGGTCCTATGGTTCGATTTCAAGTGTGTAGTTGGGGCTTAGTTACGTTAAGTAGGTTAACTTTAGGGGTTAACTCCGTTAGTTGTATGATGTGTTATAATACGGGTGTTAGGGTAATCAGGGACCCTAACTGGCTCAGAAAAAGACCAACAATACTTATGGCAATATTTTCATGTTCCGGGTATGGTCTGGTTGTTCGGTTGGATTGTAATCCGTTAAAGTGCTTAAGTAAGCTTTTAAGCGTCGTAAATAATATTTTTAGCGACACATCTTATTCTGCAAAGTGTCAGGAATATTTCCTCATGTTTTGGCACTTTATTAGTTAACCAGAAGCTAGTATGTTAATAAAAGTGCTGTGTTTTGTGCTTAGAGTACGTTTTAGGCACATCCAATCATTATATCTTATTCCTAGAGACGCAATTCTACAACCCTTGTATCCCTACACACACTATGGGTGTAGTCAAATATTTCTGGCTCATACAGGCCCTTAGAGGCAGTGTCTGCCTGATGCTGGCTTTATCAGCATGTTCAATAGGTTATCCGTTCAAATGCTACTGTGCTTTTAGTGCATCATGTTTGTCACTAAGGTTCAACTTGTAAATAAAGTAGTGATGGAAATCAAAGTATGATGCAGGAATATACAAGTACAAGAAATCAAGTAGCAGTTCGTCGGCAATTTCAGTTAAGCACAGTAATTAAGCAACAATTAATAGTTAATTAAGTCGTACGGATACCTGGTTTAGTGAGGGTTGTCACATTCTCCCCCCGTTAGAAAATTTTCGTCCCGAAATTTTAAGTTCTGCTTGTAGAAGCAGGGTTCTTAGGAAATAAGTGGGGGTATTTTTCTTTCATTCGGTCCTCACGCTCCCAGGTGAATTCAGGACCATGTCTAGCATTCCAACGAACCTTGACGAGCTTGACACTGCTCCGGCGGGTCTTGTTCACTTTCCAATCCATGACCTCGACAGGTTCTTCAACGAAGTGGAGCGTGTCATCAACATGAATTTCGTCGGTAGGAATGGCAACGTTATCTTGTGTTGGACTTCTTTTCAGATTGGATACATGAAATGTATCATGAACATTATTCAGTTCGGCAGGTAAATCCAACTTGTATGCTACGGTCCCAATTCTTTCCAAAATTCTGAAAGGACCAATGTAGCGCGGATTCAACTTCCCACGCTTCCCAAAGCGTGCCACCCCTTTCCAGGGTGATACCTTCAACAAAACCATATCTCCAATCTCAAACTCTTGAGGTTTCCTGCCACGATCTGCGTAGGCTTTCTGCCTGTCTCGAGCCGCGCTGATATAGTCTCGGATTTGCGCAATCTTGTCAGTGGTTTCCTGGACTACTTCAGGACCAACTAACTGTCTATCACCAGCGTCAGACCAACAGAGCGGTGATCTGCACTTGCGCCCATATAAGGCTTCAAACGGCGCGGCACCAATACTGGTGTGGTAGCTGTTGTTGTATGAAAACTCAACCAGGGGTAAATGCTTATCCCAGCTACCGCCCAAATCCATCACACATGCTCTCAGCATGTCCTCCAATGTCTGAATCGTCCGTTCACTTTGTCCGTCGGTCTGCGGGTGAAAAGCAGTGCTCAGATTCAACTTTGAGCCAAAAGCTTCCTGGAAGGATTGCCATATCCTCGATACGAACCTTCCGTCTCTATCGGAGATAATCGAGAGAGGTACTCCATGGCGTGTAACAATCTCTCTCATGTAAATTTCAGCCAATTTGCTCGTATTATCCTTCTCGCGGATAGGTAAGAAGTGTGCTGACTTCGTTAATCGATCCACTATCACCCAGATAGTGTCATGGCCTCTTGGCGTTCTTGGAAATTTTGTAACAAAATCCATGGAGATTTGTTCCCACTTCCACTTGGGAATCTCTGGTTGTTGCAGAAGTCCTGAAGGCTTCTGGTACTCTGCCTTAACCTTGGCACATGTTAAGCATTTGCTCACATAAACTGCAACATCGCCTTTCATCCTAGGCCACCAATAATAATCTTTAAGATCCTGGTACATCTTATCCGCTCCAGGGTGGATAGAGTACCGTGACTTGTGAGCTTCATCGAAAATAACCTTCCTTAAACCACCAAACAAAGGAACCCAAATCCTTTTCTCAAAACACAACGTTCCTTGCCTGTTTGGTACCAATAACTTCTCCATCCCACGGAGATACTCTTCTTCAAGGTTTCTTTCCTTGAGAGCTTCTTTCTGCGCGGCACGAATGCGCAAAGAAAGATCGGTCTGAATAATCATTTCCAAAGCCCTAACCCTTATGGGCTTGATCCTCTCTTTTCGACTTAGGGCATCGGCGACCACATTCGCCTTCCCTGGATGATACTTAATCTCGCAGTCGTAGTCATTCAACAGTTCTACCCATTGTCTTTGCCTCATGTTCAACTCCTTCTGGTTGAATATATGTTGGAGGCTCTTGTGATCTGTGAAGATTGTGCACTTCGTACCATAAAGGTAGTGTCTCCAGATCTTTAAGGCGAAAACTACTGCGCCTAACTCCAAATCATGTGTGGTATAGTTCTTTTCATGTACCTTCAGTTGGCGTGACGCGTAGGCAATAACCTTTTGGCGTTGCATCAACACACAACCCAATCCTTGACGCGATGCGTCGCAGTATACCACAAAATCATCTGTACCTTCCGGTAGAGCTAAGATTGGCGCGTTGCAAAGCTTATCCTTCAATATCTGAAATGCTTCCTCCTGTTTGATTCCCCAATCAAACTTCTTGTCCTTCTGAGTGAGGAGTGTCAATGGTTGAGCGATCTTTGAAAAGTTCTCGATGAACCTTCGATAATAGCCAGCCAAACCCAAGAATTGCCGACTCTCGGTTGGCGTCTTTGGCGTTTCCCAATCCTTGATCGCTTCGATCTTGGTGGGATCCACGTGGATTCCATCTCCGTTCACCACGTGCCCAAGGAATTGCACTTCCCTTAGCCAAAACTCGCACTTAGAGAATTTGGCGGACAACTGTTCTTTCTTTAGCAGCTCTAGAATGGCTCTAAGATGCTGCCCGTGCTCAGCCTTCATCTTTGAATAAATCAAAATATCATCGATGAATACGATCACGAACTTATCCAAGTACGGCTTGCAAACCCGATTCATCAAATCCATGAACACGGCAGGTGCGTTTGTCAGACCAAACGGCATAACGAGAAACTCGTAGTGTCCATATCGAGTTCTGAAGGCTGTCTTTGGGATACTCTCCTCCTGTATCCGTAGCTGATGGTATCCAGATCGAAGATCGATCTTTGAGTAAAAGCTTGAACCTTGAAGCTGGTCGAATAGATCATCGATCCTTGGCAGGGGATACCTATTCTTGATTGTTAGCTTGTTCAACTCTCTGTAGTCAATGCACATACGGAAACTACCGTCCTTCTTCTTCACAAACAAAACTGGAGCTCCCCAAGGCGAGAAGCTTGGTCGGATAAACCCCTTATCGAGCAACTCCTGAAGTTGTGTTGACAGTTCCTGCATCTCAGACGGAGCAAGTCTATAAGGTGCCTTAGCCACGGGCGCGGCGCCTGGAACTAAGTCTATGCGGAACTCCACTTGCCTCTGAGGCGGCAATCCAGGCAAGTCTTCAGGAAAGACTTCTGGATATTCCCTTACGACAGGGATGTCTTCGATCTTCGGCTCAGCAGCCTTTTTATCCACAATGTGTGCTAGAAAAGCAACACATCCTTTCTGCAAACACTTTCTCGCTTTCAGGCAGCTAATCATCCTTAACGGCGTCTCACGCTTCTCCCCATGAACAACAATGGTCTCACCATCATCGGTCGGGATACGAATAATCTTCTCGTGACAAACTATCTCGGCCTTGTTACTCGATAACCAATCCATCCCTATTACCACGTCGAAGCTTCCCAACTGGACTGGTAGTAGATCCAGAGCGAACTCACGCTCTCCCAATTCGATTACGCAACCTCGAATCACCTCGTTAGCCTCTACTAACTTCCCATTCGCTAATTCGATCGAATATGGAATATCTAATTTACTAGCGGCTAAACCAAGCATGTTCTTAAATTCTAACGACACGAAGCTATAATCGGCGCCAGTATCAAACAAAACGGATGCATAGCGTTGGTTTACAGGGAACGTACCAGTGACAACATTGGGATCCTGGCGTGCTTCCCTGGCTTCCATGTTAAAAACTCTTCCGCGTGCTTTGTTTAATTCTGGGCAATTCCTTTTGTAATGCCCAACATCACCGCAGTTAAAACATCCGGGCCTCTGCCCGTTCCCACCATTGTTTCCCGCTTGGTTGTTTCCCTGATTTCGATTCATGGCGCCCGCTTGGTTAGCATGATTGGCACGGTTTCCATCACCTCCCTGGTTTCCTTGTGGGCGGTTCCCAGCACCACCACGGTTGTTCCTATTCCCATATCCTCCTTGGCCTCCCCGACCAGCAGTGGCCCAACAAGTCTCCTTCAGGTGGCCAGCTTTCCCACATGCTTCACAAACCTTTAACCCACAACGACCAGAGTGATGTCGTTGGCATGAGTTGCACTTGGGTTGTGCACCCATATATCCCTTACTTTTCTTTCTCCCACCAGCTGTATCTTGAGCTGGCGCATTCGATTCCCCTTTCTTAACCACCATCCCGGTGCCCTGCTTGAAATTTGAAAACTTCCTCTTGTTTCCTCCAGATGACTCCACATGAGTCTCCTTTTTCTTGGGCTCAGCTTCATCAAACTTGTTCAAACGAATCGCCTCCTCCGTAAGAGCCACACTCAAATCAATGGCTTCAGTGATAGTTGCAGGTTTGGAGGAGGTCACCATACTGATGATTTGAGGAGCTAATCCCCAAATGAAGCGTTCAATTCTCTTGAACTCAGGTGTAACCATGTAGGGTACCACACGCGACAAGTCGTGGAACCTCTGAACATACTCTGCTATCTTAGGACCCTCCATTTTTAGATGCCAGAATCGGTCTCCAACCTCTGAATTTCAGCGCGAGAACAGTACTTCTTGCGCATGAGTTCTTTCAGCTCGGTCCACGTCAGTGCGTAAGCAGCTGCTTCGCCAAGTGTTTGGACTTGTAGATTCCACCATGATAGGGCTCCATCCAAAAATAGCCCTGAGATGTAAGTGACTTGTTGATCCAGCGCGCATTTGCTCATGCGAAGTACGGATTCGGTTTTCTCAGCCCAGCGGACGAAAGCAACAGCACCACCTGTGCCATCGAAGTTTACGGGCTTGCAGTCCAAGAACTGTTTGTAGGTGCACCCATGAGGTGGGTTGTTGTTGTTGCCAGTGTTGCCAGAGTTGCTTCCACTCATTCCTCCTTGAGAGGCAGCATATTGAGCAATAGCAGCAGCAATGACTTGCTGTAGTTCGTCCTGAGTCGTAGGCATTGGCTGAGGTTGACGTCTTGGCGGCATCTTCTAAAGATGTGTTTACGTCGGTCAGGCCATAGTAACGTGTACGTATATAGTAATAGTAATAGCACATAACATCTCATGTTATCAATACTTCACAAATACTAATCACACAACATCCCATGTCACAAATATTATTCACACAACATCCCATGTCATAAAATATACACAACATCCCATGTCATAAAAATGTAAATAAGAAATCAAGCGAATCAAATATGATGAGAATACTGCGATTGCCATATATATCGAGACCACAACGTAAGTATATCAGTACATCACTATGTCATACAATCATCAATCAACTAGGGGCTACATCCCCCTGTCCAAAAGCTATATCAAATCAGTGTCAAATACATCAAATACATCAAGTATGTGTCAAAAGTCAGTATCATCATGTAGTCTCCAAAATGCTGTGCAATCAAAAGCAATCGCGGTCCTCTCACCAACGTCTACACAAGCAGTACTGATGAGCTCTATACAGATGGCGGCGGAGGAGGGGGAAAGTAAGTGTAAAGCAAGCGGCGTAGCTGAAGCCAGTCCTCCTCCATAGCCTGCTGAGTGCGAATGACAGAGGCAACCTGCTGCTCTAGTGTAAAGAGACGAGCAGCAAAATCTGGGGGTAATGATCGACATGGCTGAAGAGGAGAGTGTATCTGACCATGGCACGAACATGATGGCAGCTGAGCTCTTTCGAGCTCCTGGAGACGCTGCGTGTGTGACTCATGCTGATGAACGAAGGACATCAAAACGTCCTCTATAGTGTGTCCCACATGAAACAGATGGTATGGATCAGTAGGTGGCATGGCTGGTGGTGTCGACCAAAGCAAAGGCTCACAGGTGGGGTCAAATGGTGCCACAAGAAATGGTGAAGTAGAGGGTGGAACTGATGACATCTGGGGCATGAAGGGAATAGACATCGGTACGTGCCCAAAAGGATGGGCTGAGGAGCCCTCTCCAGGCCTCGCTGGAGGTACGAACTGAGGAACCTGAAAAGTAAAATCAACAGGTCGTGTGACAGGGATCTGAGGGGGCAAAGGTGGAACGTCCTCATCAGCAGGTATCCAACCGTGCTGAGCATCCTCATCGGGTGGATCCATGTGGTTAGCAAACAGTGCGTGCTCAGGCTCAAGTGGAACAGGATCAAATGGAGGAGCAACGACAGGGTCAACTGGTGCAACAGGATAGTCAACCGGTATATCATCAACAAAAGGTGGAGGAACAACAGGATCGACAGCAACATCATGATCATCCTCCAGATGATCATCAACGGGCGGGTCAGCTAAAACGGGCTCAACTGGGATGCCAGCATGTACGGGGTCTTGCTCGGGCATAGGATCTAGAGCAGCTGCCTGCTCAGGAGCCAAGGCAGGCTCATGGTCATCAAAAGCCATATCAAAGTCGAACTCAGGATCAATAGGGTCAACTGGATCAGCGGGATCCTCCATGAGCTGGTCCATCGGGATAAACTCGATATCATGATCCGGGTCGAATCCCGGAGGAAAAATGGGATCAGAATCCTCTATGACGTCATGCTCAAATGCAAAGCTCGGAATAGGTGCTGCTGAGGATGCCTGGTCAGGATCCGAGTCGTGTGCAAAGTGTTGTGCGCTCACCTCGTGAGAAGGTGCGGATGCCACAGACTCAAAGGAGTCTGGGACCGGTGAATGTGCGGGTGAGTCCTCAGCAGGGGCGTCAGCGATCATCAGAAGATCGCCAGCGGGAAGAAGGGCTGCATCCGGAATCTCATCCTCAATAGGCTCGTGCTCAAACAAATCGATATCGCCGTCAGCCTCAGCGTCGAGCAGCAAGTCATATGCGGGATAGACGGCTAAAGGAATAGGAGCCGGAATCACAACTAGGGGTAAGTACTCAGCAGGGGGGCCATCCGCAGGCTCATCAGCACCCTCGGGTAGTGCGAAGGGCTGGAAGTCGTCGTCATCTGTGCTGGTGGAATCAGATGTATGCACCTCATACTCCGAAGATGGGAGGTCATCAGATACGATAGGTAGGGGTCCGGTGGTGTCCGAGTCACTAGTGCCTGGTGAGTCCATGTGTCTGTAACATAAGCACAAATATGCACAAATAATCAGTCATACAATCAGGTAATCACATAAGTCACCAAGTAAAATATCACATAATTCTCCTAGTCCCACTAGCTTCCCAGCCTCCCAGACTGCTTTTCCTAGTCCCACTAGCCAATTCTCCCAGCCTCCTAGACTGCTCTTCCTAGTCCCACTAGCCTCCCAGTCTCTCAGACTGACTCCCTAGTCCCACTAGTCAATTCTCCCAGCCTCCCAGACTGACTCCCTAGTCCCACTAGTCAATTCTCCCAGCCTCCCAGACTGACTCCCTAGTCCCACTAGACAACTACCTCGATCCATTAGATCGAGCCTCGGCCTCCCAGACCGAGCCTCAGTCTCCCAGACCGAGCCTCAGCCTCCCAGACTGAGCCTAAAAATAATAAATAAAATGCGCTCAACATTTGTTTATAAAAAGGTTTTGGATCTGGACTTAAGTGGTATGCAGTAAAAATGTTTTCGTGAGAGCCCTAGTGATCATAGTCTAGACTCGAGAAGGAATCCTAGTTCGCTATGATCAGAGCTCTGATACCAAGCTGTCACACCCTGGCTTTGCGGAAGCGTGGTTAATTTGGTGTGACTCATTAATACCATAGCTTAATCATAACAAAGCTATATGAATTAAAAATATGCAAGATCATCCATTAAAATAAAAATATCAAAACATTGTCTTAACGGGTTAACACCCTATCAACCATAAACTTGTCCCACAAACATTACAACCCTAAACATAACATAACATAACATAACATAACATGATTCGAGGACTGTGACTTGTCCAGGAAAGAGTCACATTCCCCAAACCCTGGATGACCTCGGTGACTAATGCAGCGGAAAACATGCCATACCGTGCCAGATCTTTAATTCCCTGAAATACATGTAAGTTGAAAAATCAACAATAATGTTGAGCGAGTTCATGCGAAAGTGAGTAAATAAACCTTTGTATTTATCAGAAACCCTGGTATGTAGCAAATAAGGAAAAAGAGATCACCAATGGTTTGCAAGGCCATTGATATGTGTGAAATGCAAGTAGGAAGGCTCAAACCTAGCAAATTTATGCGTCGGGAACAAAGTCATCCCAAGGTCCGTTATGCTGGACCTGGGACTGGGCTCGCTACACCCAAATAGATCTACCGCTCCTGCCCCTCGGTCCTACCCTGAGGATTAATGACCTCAAGTTTCCGCCTACCCATTCACATGATCTAAAAGTAACAAACCTCCTTACGCTAACCATACCATGTATAAAGTATTCATAATCAATGTAACATGTATTTCACCCCCGCAGTTTAGAAAACTGAAAACAGTTAAGAGAAAAGGGGACATGAACTCACAGTCAGTGCGTCGCTATACCAAGTACTCCGAATGTCAGGCAGCTGTGCAACGACCTACATGTGCTAATTCTATTAGTCGGATGGCCGTGCCTTAGCTTTATAGTTTAAGTTTTGGGAAACAGTTAGACAACCATTCCTTGTATATACTTGGTAATTAATTTCCTTCCCAAGGATGGGGGATTTAATACATGTGTATTTGTATCATCTCATTAAGTCCCACTTAATATATTTTTACTTCTCATTCCAAAATATAAATACTTTTCTCAAAAATATTATATTTTCTCCTCACTTAATACTTTCCAAAATAATACGTTGACAAAATACGTGTTCATGAGTATTTCCGTATAAAGCGTAAGTTACGTTTTAACGATTAAGTGGCAATAATAATTACCGGTGTAACTTATATGTTCGTCGTGTAAGCGTTCGTATTATTTTGGATTTTACAATGCTTGTAAATATTATTTTTACTCTAAAAATAATATTAGTATATTTTCACAAAATAATCATAAACAGTGTTGTGAAAAATATATTTACCAAATATATATTTATCACGTTTAGTTTTGTGAAAATCCCATCTCCGATTATTTGTAAATAAAGTCGTGGCGAAATATATTTTGAAATATATCAAAAATAATCCTAACACTTGCAAATATTTCTAAGTGTTATATTTTTAGAAAAATTTCGCCAGAGTTTACCCTGTAACTGGAGGTGGCCACGCTTTCAAGCGTATCATTTTCTTTTACAAAATCATTTCAACACTTCTTTAAATCAACCAATCAATTTCCAACACATCAAACTAATCGACAAGTATGTAAAATCGCATAATCACATGAACTTGTGGTTTTTCCGAAAACTATAGTGTAGATCCCGTTATATTTTGTGGATCTATGTGTAAAGTAACTAAATTTTGTAAAAACCTCGTTTTTAGAATAAATCATCCTTTACAACTTCCCGACAACTTTTATAAAAATTGTTACTTTGTCGGGTCTTTCGTTTCACAAGTGTTTATACACTTGTAGTTTGTAAAAATCATATTTGTTAGTGTGTCATCCGACTTTTATAAAACATGATTTTCTCGACACTTGGTTCTACGAAAATACCACTTGTACATACATAGATCCGCTAGTTTTAAATATTATTTTACAAGTAAAAATACTTTTACACAAGTTCATGTTTCTCGTGTGGTAGAGTTTCACCTTTTAACCCTTGTACCGATAGAAACAAGCTTATGTCAAGATTCATGATCTTAACAAAGTCGGGTTAAACGATGATCCGAGCCACCACAATGTAGATCGGGCCTCAACAATCACCATATTCAAACACTACAACTTTTACACAACTTATGATCTTTTATCCAACAAAACTTGCATTTTTAGTAAACTTTAGAGATTCAAAATGCATGTTTCCGACTTTTAACCGTTATAAATCTTATTAACCACCTTAGATATGCTCGAGAATGAGTTTTAAACATTATACCTCTAGCTCGGGGCTAGGGAAGAATCTAGGCGAAAACGATGTGGATAAAAGCTAAGTAACGAGGTCCTTCCACTTCCGTTTGCTCCAAAGCTCCTAATACGTGACCCGAAAGGCTTGTGTATGCTTGGAATGGATTGAACAAGACTCGACAATGGATGGGTAACAAGAGGGGAGTTCGGCCGAGAGTTGGGAGGGCAAGGGAGAGAGAGTGATTGTGAGTTGTGGTGAGTGATAATCCCATGTGTTAAGTCTTGTATTTATAGACAAATCAAATGCCTTAATCCCTTGGTTAATATGTCCTCTTGATTTGAGACAAAGTATATTATTATAATCAAAATAGTACCAACCTAGTTACATGGGGATAGAACCGGCCCAAGGGGGGGGTCCTATGGTTCGATTTCAAGTGTGTAGTTGGGGCTTAGTTACGTTAAGTAGGTTAACTTTAGGGGTTAACTCCGTTAGTTGTATGATGTGTTATAATACGGGTGTTAGGGTAATCAGGGACCCTAACTGGCTTAGAAAAAGACCAACAATACTTATGGCAATATTTTCATGTTCCGGGTATGGTCCGGTTGTTCGGTTGGATTGTAATCCGTTAAAGTGCTTAAGTAAGCTTTTAAGCGTCGTAAATAATATTTTTAGCGACACATCTTATTCTGCAAAGTGTCAGGAATATTTCCTCATGTTTTGGCACTTTATTAGTTAGCCAGAAGCTAGTATGTTAATAAAAGTGCTGTGTTTTGTGCTTAGAGTACGTTTTAGGCACATCCAATCATTATATCTTATTCCTAGAGACGCAATTCTACAACCCTTGTATCCCTACACACACTATGGGTGTAGTCAAATATTTCTGGCTCATACAGGCCCTTAGAGGCAGTGTCTGCCTGATGCTGGCTTTATCAGCATGTTCAATAGGTTATCCGTTCAAATGCTACTGTGCTTTTAGTGCATCATGTTTGTCACTAAGGTTCAACTTGTAAATAAAGTAGTGACGGAAATCAAAGTATGATGCAGGAATATACAAGTACTAGAAATCAAGTAGCAGTTCGTCGGCAATTTCAGTTAAGCACAGTAATTAAGCAACAATTAATAGTTAATTAAGTCGTACGGATACCTGGTTTAGTGAGGGTTGTCACAAAAAAAAACCTAAACCTTTCTTTTTGTAGCTACGATTTTGGTTAGGTTTCTTTGGAAAACCAGGACCAGAATTGTAACCTTTTTTCTTGTTTAGACGTTGTTGAACTCTAGAAGTATATTTTTTAGGTTTATCAAAACTTTTCAATACTTTTAATTCAGGAATATTAACCTCTATTAGTTTAAAAGTTTTGTTGATTAATTCCGTTTTGATACTCATTATCGGAAACTCTTTGTTGTAATATAATTTGTCAGAACCATTCAAAGTATACACAACTTCGAATGTTTCATCATTCAAATCTGCCTTTGATAACAAAAATTCTTTACTATAAGACCGTTTAACCGACGAATTTTGATTGTTGACTGACGACTTTGGCTTTTCAGACTCAGATTTCGACTCTGTCTCCTCATCAGTATCCAACACCTGATCGACCACCTTTTTGATTATTTCAGACTCATGATCAGTATTGGATGAGGTAAACGTCACATCAATGTTTTCAGGTAAGACGTCAGTTGTGTCGGTTTTAAGCTTTATATTGACTGCTTTTGCAAGTTGCTCCTCATTTGGTTTCCTAGGTGAATACCCATCCCAAATTGGAGGTGGACACTTGTTATAGCTAACAGTAGTTTTCTTACCACAGTCTTTCTTTTCTTTCGGCTTCTCATCTTGAAAAGCTTCCATACCTGCAACAGTTGGGTAAACACGATCAATAAGATAATCAGAGGTAGAATAGCTCAACAATAACCTCCTAATCCTCTCATTTTCAATCTTTTCAGTTTCCAACTCTTGCTTCCATTTGGCGCTTTCTTCAATGTAGAAATTTATAGCTTTTTGCTTCGACATTAAAGTTGCATTCATCATCGTCAGCGCCTGTTCTCTTTCTGTGTTTGTCTTTTGGAGACCAGTTACTGTTTTGTTCAACACGTCGTACGATTCCTTCACATAATCGAGATTGAACAGTAACTGCTCTTTCTTTTTCTCGTACTCAGCTATGATATCATCTTTTGCTGTACACTCTTTGCAGGCTTCCAGACACTTCTCACATGGCTTGACGACTTCAACAATTTTTTCAACTTCGACTGTTTTTACAACTTCAATCACTTTCTCTACTTCAATCACCTTTTCTACTTCTTTCTCTACCTTGATAACCTTCTCATCAACACTTTCAACATTCTGAACATCAACTTCAGATTCAGATTGTTGTTCTTTAGCAGCTTGTTTCTCTTTCAGTTTCTCCATTCTTTCTGCAAAATAAAAATGAAAACTTTCAGGAGACAGATAAGATTTTGCAATATTTATATGTTTCTCTTCCTCATCATCACTGCTACTATGATCTGGTGATTGATCAAATTGAACAGATTTTTCAGAAACACCAGAATCAGATGGTATTTTATCAAATACAACATCCTGTTCTTGAACAGTTTCATCTTGTACAATTTCATCTGAACTATCTGACACATCCTCAGAGTGTTCTGAAAATCTATCAGTACTATCTGAACTTTCATCAGATGACACAGATTTTTGATCTCCACTTGACACATTCTCTCCAATAGATCTCATCCAGGTAGCAAACAAATTTGGCTCTCGGACGATCTTGGCAATGAAAGCTTTAAAACCTCCCTTTTCATCCACGAACATATCCCAACTGAAACCTTCTGGTAGTTTCTCATCATCTTGATCAATAACACGTTCTGCTGTGGCTTCAGATGATATGTAATCACTCCAGCTGAAATCTACAACACATTCTCTTTTGGAGTCTTCAATCTTTCTCCCATGAGCTGTCTGCGGTTCTTGGGATTGACCAACTTGTTGATAGATAGCTTTGCGGTAGTAATCATCTTTCCCGAATGGATTCTGTGCTCCGCTAGCTTCTCTTCCTTTGCACTCCCGCTTGAAATGGCCTTTTTCCCTGCATTGAAAACAAGTAACTTTAGATTTATCAAAACCTAAAGTTGAAACATGAGCATCTAAAAAGTCATTTCTCCCGGTAATGGTTTTGAATTTCTCAGCCCGACGAAGAACACTTGCAAGACACCATTTGATATCCATAAGTTCCATTTCCTCAGCGTCTATTTGATCGTAATCCTCTTTAGTGAGCATAGGATTTCCGATCCAACCAGCAACTAGACCTTCATAGGATAACAGAACTGAACCCAGAAGTGCCATATGATCTTTAGCAGTGTCTTCGGAGAAGCTTTGACCTTCTGGAAGGTTGAGAGCTATGTTGCATTGAATCACATATCCGTTTCCAGTTTTTGTACTCTGAGACTGAAAACTAGTGTTAGTCTCTTTTGGATTCACACTTGGAAACGATGAAAACCCGCTGCTGCTCTTATTTGAACCCTGATCAACTTTTTCTGATGAATCTCCAGCACTGAAAGCGGTTTGAATCTTTGGACTTCTTTCAGCTTCAGAAACTGGAATACTACCTTTATAGTACATTTTAACATCCTGTTGACCACTCGGGTTATTCATCCTCGCGATCTTTTGCTGCTCAAGATCCTGACTCTCAATTTTCTCAATAAACTGACCAATTGTTAGTTTGTCATAAACACCCGTGTTTTTCAGTATCATCAAATACGTTCCCCACTCTTTCTGAGGTAACGCATCAGCCAATTTATCAACCCATTCCTCACGACCTTTTTCAACTCCCAACATCGATAACGATCGCACTAAGTGACAGTATCTCTCAATCAGCTTTTTAGTATCCTCTCCCGGCAAACTGCTAAACAAATCAAATTCCTTTTTAAGCAATGCCTTCTTGCTTTTGATCATACTTTCACTACCCTCGAATTTTACTTTAAGAGCATCCCAAATTGATTTTGCAGTTTTGTCGTGTTGTAGCAGAATGAATATATCTTCTTTAATAGCCTGATGTAACAAACTGATCATCATTTTCTCTGCTCTGTACATTGCATGTTCTTGTTCTGAGAATTTAGATATCTGTTTAATGACTTGCAACTCTGTTCGAGGCAATGTGTACTTTTCCAATATGCATTCCCACGATCTGAGATGATTTGCCTGAACCTAGTTTTCAAAGCGATCCTTCCACCCATAATACTCCTCAATGCTCATCAATTTCGGGGGTTTTGAGTTGTTCCCGTCTCATTTTCTAAGTTCATTGCTTGAGCAATTGCGGCTGGAGTAGTCGATGTAGCAAAGGCGTTGCAAAACTCAGAATTCATGATGACTTAGCACGATTTTCAAGGCAACTGACAGAAAAGCGATTCACCACTGAACAGATAAGCGAACCAAGTATAATCCAAATAAGCGATTCTGAATGAATATATAAGCGATCCAGAAAATGCTTGGAGCGATCCAAAGATTGTTCTAAGAGCGGTCCAGAAAGTAACTTTCGAGCGGTCCAGAGATGTTCTAAGGGCGGTCCAGAAAGGAACAAATGAGCGATCCAGAAATATGCACACGAGCGGTCCAGACACTAATTTGGAGCGAACCAGACTCAAAACTGTACGAATGAGCGGTCCAAAACAGTGAATTACGAGCGGTTCATGATGACGTCATTTGAGCGATCCATATTCCGAACATGATTTGGTCCATAAAAACTTTGAATTTTGACTTCAAACTTTCCAGGATTTATCTAGACACTATTGCACACAATCTGTGAGAAATTGAATGAATTTCAATCGTGAAATCTCCCCGAATCAGAAAAAAAGGTGTAGAAGTGAGAAGAAACAGTGAAATCCGGCTATAATCTGCAGAAAACCTCCTTCCAGGCTCTGATACCAATTGTAGGATCGAATGTTGACCCGAACGAGTCGTTCAGAGATTAACTCTTGCGTTTCAGATGCGGAATAATAAGAAATGCAAGTAGATATAGCTTGTTCTTCCTCCTAATTGCTTGTTGTATTGATTAGAAACGTTTTATAGCTCAAACGTCACACCGGCAGAGCTTCGGCGTGGAATACAATCAATCACTCTGTGGATCGCTTCTGATAACACCTATTTATAGAGTTTTGGAATCGCTCATATGGACATGTTCATATGAGCGGTCCAGGTCAGCCCACATAAGCGGCCCACATGTGCCATAAAAGCGATCCAAGACATCTATGATCCTATGAGCGACCCAGCCTCCTAAAACTTATACAGACTCCTGTTTTCTCGTATTTCGTGCCCTATGCTATACAATATAATGTAACACTTGATCCTAGACACCTAGACGGAATCAACAAATGTAGTGCACCAACACAAACTATAGTACTACGTTGCTAAGGCAGGTAGACAGCATTCCACGTGTAAACATAAAAACAAGCATACATTTAGTCACGTAATACATGCAATCGGTTAGCGTTCAAATAGTTTGAATAGTGTGTTCGATTGTGGTTTTGATATGTAACGTATGTAACACCCAAAAGTGCTAAAGCAAAAAGGGGTTCGAGTATACTCACAGTGATTGATTATGGATTGAAGGGAGCGCTGAGAGTAGGGTTAGCCTGAATAGTTCGATGGCATAACAATGAGCAACGCGGAATTGTAAACAAGTGTGAATGGATCGAATAGCCTGGTCGATCGAACAGCAGGTTCGATCGAACGGGCTGTTCGATCGGCTTGAAAGTCCGTTTGAACAGTCCTGTTCGATCGGCTGGTAGGCTCGATCGGCTGGACCATTCGAGTGGATTGTTTCTTCCTCTGATGTGTTTGTGTATGATGGTTTGAACATTTGAAGTTTTCGTTGTAGTGTTTGAGAACACTGAAGTGTTCTTACCTTTCAGGTTGATCGATCGAATGGTCTGTTCGATTGGCCGGCTTAACCGATCGGCTAGGAACTTCAGAAGTAGTTCTCAGCAGGATGTCACTCGATCGAACAGCCTGTTCGATCGGCTGGCACTCCATACTACGAACGAGTTGCAAAATCGATTAAGTGCTGAAGCATAGTATCTCATGATCCGAAGAGTAATGTTTACCAAGCGATTAGCATGTTCGATCAAACATCACCTCGTCAATAGCATACTTCATGAAGTTTGAAAAGTGAAAAGTGTGGAACCATGTGCTAGCTGATCGGCTGGCTCGGTCGATCGACTGGTATGTTCGATCGACTGGGCTGTTCGTTTGAACAGCCTAGCCGTTCGGCTAGCAATTCTGACCTGGTCGGCCTTTCGTCTAACACTTGGCTGTTTGATTATTTGTCATGATTTTAAGGTATTTTGACAGCAAGTTAAACCGTAGAACGTGGGTTCTTACTTGCTTCACCGGTTCGGACAGGAATCACCCAAGTCCGGCCGGTGAACTGTTCGGAACGGTAGTTTGATGTTTAACCCGAAATCGGTGAACCTCGTAGATGGAATCCAAATCTTGAACCTCTTGACTATTAGAATGATTAGTTAGTTGGTTCGAGCTTCGTTTCTATCGGTTTTAAGGTTTTGAGTGTAAAAGAGTTGAAAGAAAGTTGGAAATCCTTCCATGAAAATGTTAAGATTCTTACAAATCCTAGTTTGTTTATGTGGAAATCGGTCAGATCTAAGCTATTCACAGTTTAATGAGGCCAAAGTATGATGTTCTTCGAGAACACCATGATGACATCACCCAAGAACACTTAGATCTTGGTGATTTCACGGTTAGAAATCAAGTTTTGAAAGATAGAAAGGTGTAGAATCGTGTAATGATAAAAAAAACGTACAACAATTAGAGTGAAAACTTACCGGAGTTGAGAGAAATCTGAGAAAAGGTGAAGAACAAGGGCTGGTTCGGTCAGAGCTTTCCAAAAGTAGAAAGAGTGACAATGACAGGGCTATTTATAGGCCTCCCAAAGAGAAAGTGTCAACCGATCGGCCAGGATCTCCGATCGAATGGCCTGCTCGATCGAACAGCCTGTTCGATTGGCTGGCCTGTTCGATCAGGATGCTTCCTGTTCGATCAGCAACCCTTTTCGAGTGTTTCGCGACGGTTTTCGATATTTCGATTTCGATGGACGATGATACGAATACGATAGAGTTTCTAGCCAAATTACTTTCAGTCCCAACTACTATGTCTAACATACAATCATCTATAAGTCACGTTTCGATGTCGGTTTCGATTGAGTTTGATTGCTTTTCGAGTTTCGATTGATTCGATTGAATACCACACAACACATAAAGTAAACACGCACAAGTAACACATAAGGCCCACGCACACGTAAGTATTACCACACCAGTTTCGCATAGTTCGAGTCTCGAGTTCGATTAATGAGTCGATTAACTTGATTATTGATTGATTAACTTTATCGCATTGTTATTTCCTACTATTCACAGTCGTAATTCGGTCGCATTGATTAAACATTCGATCATTTTACTTAGACATCACTTACTCCACATAATACAAAAAGTAAAGAGAAACATTAACAGTCAAAGAAGTCAAAGTTGACTTGGACTTTGAGTTTGACTTTGGCATTCGAAAACACAGGGTGTTACATACCTAAAGGTGCTGGTCAATTTCATGAAGTTGCTCCTTGAACTTGATTTTCGCATCTGCCTTTGTCAAAATATATGTTCTTTGCTCACTGCCATATACATGCTCAATAGCTACTCGTTGTTTTCAACACACTCCCAAATAATGTGAAATCGGGACTTTATATGCTTGCTTCACTTATGGAACATTGGGTTTTTTAACTATGGTAAACATTGAAGTATTATCCATTATTAACATCACTTGCTTCGATTTTCTTCCAGTAAATTCACTTATCAATTCTCGCAACCAAGGAGCCTGAAAAGTTGCTGAACTAGCTACCATGTATTCAGCTTCACATGATGACAACACCATTGCACGTTGTTTCTGCGAACACCAAGTAATTGGTGCAGAACCATAATCAAACACGTGTCCCGTCATACTCCAACCATCATTATCATCAATATGGTAAATACTATCACTGTAGCCACATAACATACTTTCTGCTTTTCTCAGATAAGTAATCCCATAGCTCGCAGTTCCTTTCAAATACCGAAGTATTTGTTTAATAGCTACCGCATGACTCTGTCTTGGATTTTGCATGTACCAACTAACATTGCTAACTGAATAAGCGAGATCCGAACACATCTATAGTAAATGACGCAAACACCCAACTATTTTCCTATAATTGGTTGCTTCAACCTCCACTTCGTTTTCGGCTTTCGATAACTTTAAATTTGGATCCATTGGATCAAGAACCGAATTACACTCGTGCATCCTCGCTTTTGTTAAAATCTTCCAGTGTTAAGCTTCATGTTTGTTTTAATTCCATTGGCGCCTTGTGAAAGTTCAATACCCAAATAATAAGTTAAGTTTCCAAGATCAGACATATCGAACCTTTTCACCATTTCTTTCTTGAACTCATTAGTAATAGACAAACTTGAACCTATAATAAATAAGTCATCAACATACACAGCTAAGATTAGTAAAGAGTTACCCAAAATCTTTCAATACACGACTTGTTCTTTAGTACACCGTTGGAATTTTAACAATTTCAACATTGAATCTAGCTATATATTCCATGCCCTCAGTGCTTGTCTTAACCTGTACAACACTTGTAAAAGCTTGTAAACTTTATGACTTTCTTTCGGTTTAACGAATCCTTCCGGAATCCAGTTGAAGTACATAAACATCTTCCTCCAAATCACCATTTAGAAACGCTGTTTTCACATCTAAATGGTGTACTTCGCAACCTTCCACGTCTGCAAGAGAAATAAGAAACCGGATCACGTTTTCTAATACGTATACGGGCGTGTTATGGGTTATACTCTTTTCGTCATCCACACATTGTCCTGTCACGCCGTCTTAAACATCGATTTTCCAACCATGAAAGGCAATTAGTATCGTTGTGGTCGCCATTAGGTCTAGTCTAAGAAGTGATACAAATTGTATGTGTAGTTAAGTCCGTCGCACCTAAAACTAATGCTTGATGTTTGCTTTGTTTTACCCATAAATGTAAGCATTATATTGAAAAACAATTAAAAAAATACGCAAGTAGCCAAATATCATTTTTTTTCCTCATACCTTAAAAAGATTCACGAATCAAGCTCGAGCCGTGTTTTGGCTTGTTTAAACTATATCAAAGCGAGCTCGAGCCGAGTTTTTTTAGCTCATTTGAGATTGCTTTCAAATTACCACAAGCCATGCCGAGCCGAGCTCGATCTTTAAGCCTTACTCACAAGCCTAATTCGACCTCAGAATAGCAGGCTCTAATCAAGCTCGATTTTTATAAAAACATAATGAGCTGAGCTTTAGTGATACACAACCTAGGCTTGGTTGACATAGCTCGTTTCCACCCTTTGTAAAAAAAGAAAATCTTTAAAAACAAACCAATATGATTGCAAAGTAAGAAAAAAACAAGTAGGTTTCGTAAGATGTCAGGCGAGGTGCCGGCGGAATGCGATCGGATTTACCAGTCATTGTTGCAGTGCCACCGGCGAGTCCCTGCCGGTCCGTCTCGTGAAGCCGCGTGCCGCCACCTGAACCGTTCTCTGGCCGAATGCATGATCGCCTTCATTTGCCCTGAGGAATCAGCGGCCGTTAAGACCCTTTGTGCCAATCAAGCAACCGCCGTTAAGCGGTCTCAGTGCCAACAAGCCCAGATCTCTCTCGCCACCTGCATCTCTCTCCATCAAGATCCATCTTAAAACCCTAATCCCCTATTTGTAGAACAGGTTAGATGCTCATGATTTTGCCCTAATTTGTAGATGATTATCACTGAATTGGTAATTATCGTGCTGATTTGTTACTAGTTTGCGTTGATTGATTGTTTATTGTTAATCTTATACTTCATGTTATATGACCTGAGATAGAATAACTTTGAAATGTCATCAATGCAATTCAATTTATGATTATATCTATAGTAATCACAGCATGAATAGCACTTAAAGTATAAGAGTGAAACTAAACAATCAATCAAATAAATGCATGTTAATTGCAATACTTTGTTATAGTTTAGATACTTAAGGGGCTGTTTGGCAACATCTGAATCGTTAAGTGCTGAACCAGTAAGAGGTCTGAACCATTAAGAGCTTCTATAATGCTTAACTGTTCAGAGGCAAATGTCTGACCAATTCAGATTAGAGGTCTTAACCATTCAGACTTTGTATAAATCTTAACCATTCAGAGATAAATGTCTGAACCATTCAGACATCTGCTCGTGAAACAAACAGTCTGAACCATTAAGTGCTGAACCAGTAAGGGATCTGAACCATTAAGAGTCTCATTAAGAGGTAAACAAACAGCCCCTTACACGATTAGGTAATAATCACCTAGAAATTATCTTGTTTTTGGGTGTTTAAGAAGGTAGAAAATATCATCTACAATTAATCTATAAGTATATGTTGAGTAAACTACTATCATTCCTAGTAACCTAAAGATGGGATTGTAAATTCATGTTAGAAGATTTACTTGTAATGACGTTTATTGTTTGTTACAAATAAATAATTGTCTTATGTATTTTATATGCATGTATGTGTTACAACTGTATGTATATACATACTGTATGTGTAATATTAGTTACAACGTATATATAGTTATAAGCATTTAAACCATTAGGAGCACAGGTTATGTTACTGTTTCTAGTTTTGTTTGATGTTTGTTGATGAAGATTGTAGAAATCATATTCACCCAATGAAAACTTGTCCCATATTTGATTTAATGAAGTTTAAGAGTTAAACCGTAAATATCGTGGTTTTATGTTGACTCATAGGAATAGGTTCCTAAGCACCACGGAACACCACACCCTTTTAAAACCAAGCCCGTGTATCACATGGCTTTTATGTGTACAAGCTTACATTTGATGCTTGAAATAGCTATTTTTTATAAGTAAAGTAACATATTTATGACATAGTTTATACTTGTTAGACGTAACATGTGCTTTATGTATGTGTACTGACCATATATGTGTATATACCTGACGAAAACGTTAATACAATAGTGTTACTGTGTTAGTCGCAATCCCCATAAGACATCTCCGTCACTGTCGATTCGGGCTTAGTAGAGTTAATTATACGGATGGTTCTTATCAGCCTTCTGAGACGGATGGTTCTACACAATTTTATCATTAACTCTTTGTAATCATTTTGATGGACAAATAGGAATGAGACCTAAAGAAAGCACCATCTGGTGCTTTGTCGGTTCTAGACGATCAAGAAAGCAAGTTGTTCTTACGTAATGTGTGGGCCACTGGAGACGCTTGTGTTCGCAACCGGCTATGCATTGACTAGAAAAATACTTGGTGGGTGTTGCCTAATTTGGGTTGGTAATATATTGAAGATGAAGAATGAATATGGTATAGAATAAAAAAAAAATTGAAATTGTTGAAGATTATGATTTTGTATTGAAGTTGTAAATGGGTTCACTTCCCCTGCAGCTGGAAATCTGCACCAAATGGTCTCCTCACTTCCCACTTTCAAGGCAAGTGCACAAGAACACCCCGAAAGAATGGAACATGGAGTTAACACATTGACCATGAGATGGAGCCTGTCAAAGAGGAAGAGTTGAGTTAAGATGCAAGTCGAGCGAAGAAGCTCAACAACGACATCGGCAGTTGAAGAGACAGGGATCGAAGGGCTGTTTTTAAATAAAAGTGTATAAGGGATATCTCAACGCTAGTAACTTAGACATATGTTAGTGTAAGAGGCAAAGTCGAATTCTATAGGACCAATCCTTATGAAACCCATGAACTACCTTAATTTGACGATCACAACCTCATATATATTTTAATTACAAAATAAAGAATAGAGTAAACTGTCATTTTGGTCCCTGAGGTTTGGTCACTTTTGTCATTTCAGTCCAAATTTGAAACCTTTTGCATCTGGTCCCTCCCTGTGGTTTTCTTTTTATTGCCATTTTGGTCCAAAAATCAAATCAGCTCATATTTCTCAAATTAATTTCTACTTTTTTGTCCTTTTACTTAGGGGCAAAATGGTCATTTTATAAATAAAAAAAATGTTTAAATAAAAACAAACTCCGCACTCTCTCTCTCTCTCTCTCTCTCTCTCTCTCTCACTAAAAGCAGAGTAACTTCATCTTCCCCAAATGCAACAAACCCTAATACCCTAATCCAGCCGGCCGATCTGCTTCAAATCACAAATCTCTAAACTCCTGCAATCAACCTTCAATTCCTGCCGGCCAAACACCATCTCCGACCACCGGAACCACCTTCGTATCATCGACCTTTTCTCCCCTATACTTCAACCACAACCATCATCCATTTCAGATCGACCGGAATAAAGTCACCGGAATCAAAATAAACAACTCACCGATTGGATTCACGTTGCCCCAGTAGGTTTCCACCTGAGGGTGCTGCAGAGGATCTCCGTACACCTCGCTGGTGCTTGTTAGCAAGAACCGCGCACCTACCGTTTCAGCCCTAACGTGTCGCCTCGGGTTCATCAGTTGGACCGATTCAGTGACAGCGGTGGTGGCGATGGCAATGCCGATGAGTAAAAATACAAGACGCTGTTCACGGAACATGTAATGAACAACGCGATTGACGGTTTGTTTGGCTTCGGAGAGTAAGATTCCGACGTCGGTTGGGACTCCGGGGGCCGGTACGTCAACTCAGATTGCATATTGTTACTGTGTGTGGGATTGAGATTGAGATTGTGATTCTATCTCTATATGTAAATGTACAGAGAGAGGGGAGAGTGGTAGAGGTGGAGAAGAAGTGGAGGGGTGTATACAGGGTGGGGAGTATGGTTCAGTTCTAGAAACTCGATTATGCCATTTTGTTATGCAGAAGAGATCTAGAGAGAAAGAGGTAGAAGAAGAAGAAGAAGTGGAGGTATTTATTTTCTTTAAATAAAATAAAAAAATAAAAAATGAAAATTTTGCCCCTGAGGAAAAGAACAAAATAGTAGGAATTAATTTGAGAAATATGAGCTGATTTGTTTTTTTAGACCAAAATGGCAATAAAAGTGAAACCACAGGGACCCAAATGCAAAAGGTTTCAAATTCGTACTAAAATGGCAAAAGTGACCAAACCTCAAGGACCAAAGTGGCAGTTTACTCTAAAGAATATTGAAATATCCATCATTAAAAGTGTGTGTGTATATATCATCACAAGGATTCCATTAGTTTTTGATTCGGCAGTTTATCCCGGTTAGTTGAAGCGAAGTGCTGCAGTAGTCAATTAGTTTTTGCGTTTGTGACCCGACGCCCATAACTAGGTTCAACTCTGAAATACCATCACTAGGATTAAAGTCCTCAAACCAATCAGTAGTTGATGGTATGTAACATTCGTCGATTGAATCTTTCTCAGCGTCGTTTCTTCTTCTGTAGACCTTTGTGGCATCCACAGGTGGTATTGTGAATTCATCTGTCGTAGGCTGATATGTCATTTCTAATGCGGTGATGTTTTCTTGTACTACAACAGCCTTGTGTAATGGGATGTTGTCATTAAATAGGTCTGTCAATAACGTCGAAGTCTGCTGTTCATGCTGATTTATGTCTTCTAATGGCGTTGTCGGAGCCTGTTCATTTTAATGATCATCAGTAATGATGTTGTCCGAGGCTGTCGCATGCTGTTGATCTCACCGATTTAGGTTTTCATCATCCACATGCTGATGGTTTTCATTGCCATGCGTTTCTTCATCCTTGTCAAATTCATCATATCTTCAACATCTGACAGCGGCCCATTGTTGTATATATATTTTTCCATGTCGTCAATCATACGAGATGTTATATACTTTATGATATGCATTTCCACAACTTCATTGAAAATTTGGTGCCTTTTGTTGTATTCATGGGTATGGGTGTACAGAAGCTACATATAAATGTGTAAAAAAACCAAATGATATTAACAATGATATTTTAGTTAACATTTTAAAGATGTTCATAAAACATACCGTTAGAAATGCAACAGACCCATTGTATTGTGAGTCCAGTTTTTTCCAACCTTGCCTAGTTTGTTTAAGTAATTCTAAAACAAACGAGCACCAATCCAGCTTCGAAATGTCTTCCTCTTTGTCAATGGCAAGCAGAAAACTTTGTTTAACTGTTGTTGACTTTGTAATCTCTACAAATAACGTGTTCCAGTAGACTAAAAAATTTAACTTGAATAGCCTGCCAGCATTTGTTTGTTTTCTCATTGCTTTTGCAACCAATGAATGAATAATTATGTTGTTGTCGGGCCACTGGTTTTTGAACTCATCAATAGTTGTCTCGACCCCATCAGTAGCAGTATTTTTTTTTTCAACTATCGCACCTTTCCGAGGCTTATTTTTTTCAAGTACCGGATTTGGTCCTTTTGGAATACCAAACACATCATATACTGAATCTCTCGTGATTCATATCTTATGATTTCCGATGTTTAGTGTGTTGTATTGCTCGTCATAGTTTCGTAGGAGCTAAAAACCTAGATGTGTGCTTCTAAAACTAACCTTTATATCAAAAACATGACCAAATCCCATGCTTTAGACATCCGCTATCTGTGCTTCTGTAAACTGTCTTATTGTATCCAAGAAAGCAGGACTACACCTAAGACTTAATGCCTCATGATGATATGCATAGTACGGTCTTGGTTCCGCTACTTTAATCGTCTTTTTACTCTTTGCAGGATCCATCTGCATGACTTGTTTCGACGGTTTGATCTTCTTTATGGGCTCCTCAAAATCATCACCATCTTCATCGGTTAAAGTATTTGCCCTCTTTTTTGTGTTTTCAGCCTTTCTTTCAAATCTTGAATTGGTGCTTCAAAATCATCATCATCTTCAACATTTACTTTCTTTGGCCTTTTATTTAACTTTAACTTTCGAGCTTTGTTTGTTATCATCGGTTGAATGAGGGGGGGGGGGTTTCAAATTCATCATCATCATATCAGCACCCCTTACATACATATTTCAAATAAAAAAAAATCACACACGTTACTTTTTCAAATCACAACAAGCGTGATTATTTTCATAGCTTGTGTTACCAAAATTCTTATAAAAAACATTTGACCGAGGCAGGTATAAGCAAAAATCATTTAACTCCACCAATTTACATACCAGGCAAGTCAGCAATATCATGTTTAAAAACGGATGAAGATGATGAACATGATGATGATGAAAAGCCCCAATATGAAATAACGCATACATCATTATGAGAGTCAGTTTCTAAAACCGCAAGTTTACAAACAGGGGGTGAACACGATTATGATCAAAAGCCCCAATATCAAATAACGCAAGTTACTAACAATCAATCTGACCAAACGCTTGTTGTGGAAAATCATGATATCAATAAGCATGTTACCAAAATCAATTTCACAAACCGCAAGTTATAAAGTCCCAAACCGAATGATCATAAATCAAACCCTAAAGTTGGGGATTTTTTTTGTGAAAACCTGGATTGATGTTCGTAGAGTGCATCGGATCGTTGCTTTTTTTGCTCCTCCTCTCTCTTTTAGCTACCATTTTGTTCACCATTAAACGAATGTTCAGTATCCGCATGTTTTGTAATCGTAAAACCAATGATAAAAAAAGGGATGAACAGATGATTAAAACGAATGGTTTACCTCTTTAATGCTGTAATCATCATTGCTGTTTCACTTCAAATCGATACACGTTTTTATCAATTTTTTTCGTCGAGCCGACATTTATACTTCAACGAGATTCTTAGGTTCTAATTTTGTATTTTGATTTGAGAAGATGATGTAGCCGGGTATTTTGACAGGTTCAAGTTACGATTTTAACCTTTTGGTATGATAATTACGTTTTTGCCACCGTTAATCATCATCAATTTAATCACACAGATCGGACGGTCTATATAGTCACGTACGTAATGTAATGATTAGTGGTAATGTATGATAACGTCTGACTAGGTTTGATTTCTGATCATTCGTTTAATGGTGAACAAGCTATGAAAATAATCACGTTTGTTGACTTGCCTGGTATGTAAATTGGTGGAGTTGAATGATTTTTGCTTATACCTGCCTCGGTCAAATGTTTTTTATAAGAATTTTGGTAACACAAGCTATGAAAATAATCATGCTTGTTGTGATTTGAAAAAGTAACGCGCGTGATTTTTTTTTTTGATTTGAAATATGTATGTAGGGGGTGCTGCTGATGATGATGATGATGATTTTGAACCCCCCATTCAGCCGATGATAACAAACAAAGCTCGAAAGTTAAAGTTAAATAAAAGGCCAAAGAAAGTAAACGTTGAAGATGATGATGATTTTGAAGCACCAATTCAAGATTTGAAAAAAGGCCAAAAACACAAAAAAGAGGGAAAATACTATAACTGATGAAGAAGGTGATGATTTTGATGAGCCCATAAAGAAGATCAAACCGTCGAAACAAGATATGCAGATGGATCCTACAAAGAGTAAAAAGACGATTAAAGTAGCGGAACCAATTAGGACGGAACCAAGACCGTACTATGCATATCATCATGAGACATTAAGTCTTAGGTGTAGTCCTTCTGTTTTCTTGGATACAATAAGATAGTTTACAGAAGCAAAGATAGCGGATGTTAAAAGCATGGGATTTGGTCCTGTTCTTGATATAAAGGTTAGTTATATAAGCACACATCTAGGCTTTTGGCTCCTACGAAACTATGATGAGCAATAAAACACACTAAACATCGAAAATCATAAGATATGAATCACAAGAGATTCACTATATGATTTGTTTGGTATTCCAAAATGACCAAATCCGGTACTTGAAAAAAATACTGCTACTGATGGGGTCGAAACAACTATTGATGAGTTCAAAAACCAGTGGACCGACATCAATAGAATTACTCATTCATTGGTTGCAAAAGCTATGAGAAAACAAACAAATGGCGGCAGGTTATTCACGTTAAATTTTTTAGCCTACTAGAACACGTTATTTGTAGAGATTACAAAGTCAACAACAGTTAAACAAAGTTTTCTGCTTGCCATTGACAAAGAGGAAGACATTTCGAAGCTGGATTGGTGCTCGTTTGTTTTAGAATCACTTAAACGAACTAGGCAAGGTTGGAAAAAAAATGGACTCACAATACAACGGGCCGCATTTCTGATGGTATGTTTTATGAACATCTTTAAAATGTTAACTAAAACATTATTGTTAATATCATTTGATTTTTTTACACATTTATATGCAGCTTCTGTACACCCATGAATACAACAAAAGGCACCAAATTTTCAATGAAGTTGTGGAACTGCCTATCATAAAGTATGTAACATCTCGTATGATTGACGACATGGAAGAGTACATATACAACAATGGGCCGCTGTCAGATGTTGAAGATTATGATGAATTTGACAAGGATGAAGAAACGCATGGCAATGAAAACCATCAGCATGTGGATGATGAAAACCTAAATCGGCAGGATTAATAGCATGCGATAGCCTCGGACAACATCATTACCGATGATCATTAAAACGAACAGGCTCCGACAACAGACTTCGATGTTATTGACAGACCTATTCAATGACAACATCCCATTACACGAGGCTGCTGCAGTACAAGAAAACATCATCGCATTAGAAATGACAGATCAGCGTACGACAGATGAATTCACCATACCACCTGTGGATACCACAAAGGTCTACAGAAGAAGAAACGAGGCTGAGAAAGATTTAATGGACAAATGTTACATACTATCGACTACTGATTGGTTTGAGAACTGGACTCCTAGTGATGATATTTCAGAGTTGAACCTAGCTATGGGCATCGGGTCACAAACGCAAAAACTAATTGACTACTGCAGCACTCCGCTTCAACTAACCGGGGTAAGCTATGATGATGGTACACGGGAAACCTCCAACAAAAATAAGAAGGTACACTCTTTTGAATTCAAAAAATAATAACACATGGCATGTAATAGTACACACAATTTAACATAATAACGAATATTTTATGTAGTAACAAGTGTTACAAAAATAAAGCATGGTTTATGCATTATAACGCACGTTTAAAAAACCCCATATTTTATAAAAATATTTATGTATATTCTAAAAAAATAACGCATGTTTAAGAATAAATTCACGCTAGTTTGGGAATTAATAACACATGTTACGAATGCACTTTCCTTGGGTAAAAAAATCACGCTAGATTAGGACATAATAACGCATGGTAGTGTAATGAAATTCAAATCCTACAGGTGTTGTTGAAAAACATGGACAATAACATAAATAAATACATTGCTCTCGTTACGGAAATGAACAATATCGTTACCGACGCAAAGGAAAAGTGTTACTGGAATCCAAATATAATGAGAATGTGTAAAAGATAGGATGATGCAGTTAAGAATACCGTCTCAACGACTGATCAAGTAACCTCTGGAGGTGATGAAGCTCTTGTAAACAAAGTTGGAGAGGGTGGTGATAAAATTCAAGAGTTAAGAGGGGATAAAGATGCAACCGTACAAAAAGAAAACACAGGAAAAACAAAAGCTAGACAAGAATTTGTGTAATTTGTTAAGATTAACGGCAATTTAAGTTAAATGATGAGAAAACGTTTGTGATTTTATAGGTTGTGATGATGTTGATAATGTGATAGATGACAATGGGGGTATTTCAGACTCATGCCTGGCTGCATTACAAACCATAGAACCAGGTGTATACAACCAGACGAGAGAAGGTAACAAATCCGATCATTACTATAAGAGTAACCGTCTTCTTACTTGTGTATACCAAAAAATAACCTACTTGATCATACAAACAGTGATACAAGCAGCAACAGATGTGGTACACGAAATGGAACAAGATGTAAATTTAGCAGAGTCCAGTCAGCAAAAATCACAAAGACTTAATACAGTAACTGAGTCGATGTTGAATGAACTAGAAAAGATAAACCCTGACGTCTATGGTAAAGAAATGCCTCCCACCACATCCGCTGAAGAAACAGATGTAGTGACGGATGCAGAAATGCAGTCGGTGGAGATGCTTTTAAGATTGGCTCCCATCCTACAAACGTCAACTGACAGTAAACAAAAAACTCATGTGACTACTAACGAAAAAATGGATGAAAAGAGATTGTATGAACTAGTGAGAACGCATATAAAAAAGTGGAGGGATAAGAACGAAAAACGAATGGCAGAATTAGGTGACGTATACCGATCCCTTACTGCAATAGGATAACTAGCTTATATGAGCCACTCCTGGAACGTGACCAAACGATCATCTGTTACCTCTTAGCTCCGATCGGAAATATTAGGTAAGTTCAAGGTTTTATTTCCTTTAAAACGCTTAAAAGATTGACCTATTTATGTTCACCATTTGTTGAAAACGGTCCTTTTTGGTTTTAAACAACAGCTCAGTGATGTACAAGCCTAAAAGCGGAGTGGAAACATTAAAAATCATTTTTGAAAGCTTTCACCCATCGCAATTCGTAGCTTCAAATGGAATGGACGCTTTTGTAGATGTGTTGAACTTTGAAGAGAAAAAAAGGGACAAAAAATCATCACCATACAGGCTGTTCTTGCAAAGTACAATGATTGTAAGTTAATAACGTATGTACTTTTCCCTATTAATCACGCATGTTATGTAGGTATATATGTTAATCACGCATGTTATATGTTAATGCACACATATTAAATGTTAATCACGCACGTTATATGTTAATGACGCATGTTTTATGTTAATGCACACATATTGAAGGATAATCACGCATGTTTTATGTTAATGAACACATACAGTTTAATAATAACAAATATACATATTTTTTGCAGCCTGACGTAATGTATGGGCCTAACTACAATGACAATGAACGATTGAAAGTATTTGCATCAAACCTAGAAGATATACTAGGTAAATATGAGGTCAAGAACTTAACACAGTGGATCTTATCTTCATTCCAGTACTACTATCTGATCATTTCTGGTGCATATGCTTTCACTTGAAAAATGGCGAAATTGAGTTAATTGATAACTCTAGGATTAAACAATCGTTTAGCAAACGCTACCGTGGGCGCCCCGAAATGCTGGTAATTCTTGAAAATTCAACTTTATATACAAAACGACTATATATTATAATGAGTATGTACTAATATAATTTGTTATCTGATTATAGCGAAAAGTTCTAGTTCTATACCTAAAAGACAAGATACGACAAAAAGAATGGATAAAAAACTTGTAAAACGACAAGCATAATATGAAAAGAAATGGATTTGAGAACTCTTCAAAACGGAGTTCATTGTGGTGTCTTCACTATGAGACATATGGAGACGTGCAAAGGCAAATCACCATGGAATCTGGGTTTTGTGAACGAAGATAAAAAGACCATTCAAGATTCACAGCTTCGATTCTTGAGATACCAGTATCTTAGTAAGATTGTATTGTCCGACTACAATCTTGTAAGGAAACAAGTCTTTGACAAAGCTAAGGAATTTGCGAAGACCGCAAGCACCGTAGATGTGTTGAACGATCTAGATAACAAAATCAGGGATCGATTGGATGAGTTCTTTAATTGTGACAAAGTGTAAACAAATGCTATGTCGTAGAATTACTTAGTTACAATCATATTTGAATTATTCTTTTTTATTTTTTTTTATTTTGCTGATTACTCATATACTATATTATCAGATAACATGAAAAATGTAAACACAACGGGCATGTTTCCTTATTCAAACACAAATTCGATACAAGAAAACCACATAGATAAACATAAAAGCCACATGGTTAAATTACCCAGATTCATAAAACAAACAGAAAATGCTTCATAATACAAACACACATGCTTGCACCAGTCAGAAAAAGGACTCTAAAAACTTGATCTTTCAGATGTATAATTGTTGAGCATGTCAATTATTGGTTCAGAAGTCACATGTCTTTTGGAATTTTCTTAGAGCAGTACGGTTAATAGATAAAATTACGCTTGTTCAATAATTGAGTATGCTAAGTAATACGCAAGTTCTTTTTATAATTTATTTCGAATAATAATGCATGTTCCGAATAATAACGCACGCATGAAATGAATTACAGAATACTAATGTTTTTATAAAAATATTAAACAAACAACAAGTTGCTTTATAAAATAATAGTACTAATAATTATCATATCTACAAATACCCTTACAACGACATGGCTGGTAATTATGTTTGAAGTTTAATTTCACTGACCAAAATCCTTCACCCAACCACCCTATTAAATTACAATCTTCCTACTAAATCAAAATCCCAGTTGATTTTTGCCAAAAAGATAACAACCTAAAAGAAGTTACAAAAATGTCTACAGATCCCGCAAGTACAGCGATCAAGGAACTCTTCTCCACCCGCAGGTTGATGAAACTTGCAACGGATGTAAACTCCACCAACTGTGTTTTTGATGTGCAGAGGAAGGTCCTTGACCAGCAGAAGATGAACCAAGAAGTGTGGGGAAAACTACTTCAAGAACTAAAATCTTCATTAAGGGACGAAGGCATAAAGCTCATGAGGGATCAGTCTTCTGCCGATCACTTGGTTTACTCCTATCTGAAGGATGCAGTTGAGACGATGCAACATAAGATGGAGTCCAGCAACAAGGAGCTTGATAGGATATTCACATCAAAATAGGTGGTATTTCAGCTTTATAAAGGCTTTTGATGTTTGGGGGTATGTTATAACCTTGCTTTTGTGAAAACTTCCGGTATGTTTTTGGTGGCAATGACAATCAAATGTCATATGTAGATATATTTAAAAATATCATATAATGTGAATTTTATTATGTTTGGTAGCTTTGATACACCTGTTGGTGGTGTTTGGATTGTCTTGTAAGAAAAAAAAACATGTTAATAATGCTTGATAGTTGAAATTACGCATGTTGTATGAATTACAACGCATACAAAAACCCAGCCTTCTTGCTACAAAATAATTGTGAACAGGGGTTAACACAGGTTATACAATGTTAAAAAGGGGTTAAATGGTCAGTTGATTTAGTCTTGTATATTCACGCATGTTAGGTTAAGGTCCAATATAGTAAAATAACGCATGTGAAGTTTGAAAGGTTCATGCTTGTTATCAGGGTTAAAAGGGTCAGTTGAGTTGTTTTTTTGAATATTCACACTTGGTACACTTAATCACGCATGATAACTTAAACATAAGAAATCACGCATGTGAAGTATGAAAATCACGCATGTGAAGTGTGAAAATCACGCTTGTTATGATAAAATCAATTTTGAACACAGGATGTTATTTCGTAGAAAAAGGCAAAAAAAATGTTTAAATGTATGCAATTGTTGTTCAAGAATCACTCGTCATCATCGTTAAGGTCTTCCCATTCAGAATCGCTATCATCGGCTTCGTCTATCTCCTCATCCTCTTCCTCTCCCTCACCTGTTTCTGTCTCATCATCCTCTTTGTCTACTAAACCAGGATTAGTCTCTAACTGAACTACTCTTCTTTTCTTAACCTTCTTCTCGGCAGCACTAGCTTTACCCTTTAAAACTTCACAAGTTCGGATATCATGCCCTTTAGTATTGCATACACTGCATGTCCGACTTCTCTTACCTTTTCGACTAATCATCTGGTCTTTCTTTGATTTGATCTGCTTATGTGAACCGCGTCCTTTGTTCCTTATACCGGTTGGCACACGGACTGTAGGTGGAGCATCAGTGTTCGGTTTCTAGTAATCGATTAACCTTGAATATCTATCAAACTTAGGGTCAATAGGCTTGGTTATGCGAAGTTCATCAACCATTTCTTTCATTTGCCTCATTTGATCCCTGACTAGAACTAGCTGAACAAAATCTCTGATCTAATTACTAACAAGATACTCTCCGGTATTCATTATCTCATACGCAACCTCCTTAGCCTTTTTATGCTCATCATTATCCTTAACTTTTAAATCAAATGTGTTATTTAGATCATTCGGTACCACGTCTTTCGTCCATCTTCTGATAACATACTTATTGGGAATTTCTTTCACTTTGAACATCTTGAACACAAAGTATATATGTTTGCACAACTATCCATTTTGTTCAAACCTACGACAACTGCATGATGCAATTACATCCTCCCCCTTCTTGAAACAAACCTACATAAAAAAATTGAAAATTAATATTCATGTATAATTACGCAAGTTGTTACGTAATAACGCAGGTTGGCTGCTCCTACATACTGTTACCTCTAGAAAACCTTCACCATGGGCTTTGAAATCTTTCATAGTTATCATCAACATCGGTTCCTTGATTTTAGTCTCCTTAGGGAGGCACTTAGACAGAGTTGCATATAACTCTGCCTGTTGATCACAAAAGATGGACCTCGTGTAAATTTTCATAGCATGGTCCTCTAAGGTAGTTTCAGACCAGTTATCTGGGGTTATATTTCTAGAAATACGGTCATTTGTTCGATGGTTGAACCTTTTCACATCCATTGCCCCATCAAAATGGTTAAAAAACTCAACAAGGGTAAGTTAAGAATTTGCCACCTGACAGAAAAAATGGTTTTCGCTCTCTGATCTGGAGGTGGTTCGCATGAGCCAAGACATAGGCTCATGACGATAGTACGCTGGTATCCACGAAGATCTCATGCCAAACATATCGTCAATCCATTTATTCTCGGTTAGAGCGAATTCAATCATTATCAGTTTCCAATCTCTCTCAAACGTTTCTGGCACAATCGAATCAGTCCACACAAGTCACACATACGTCTCTTGAAATCCTCATTGTTACACAACTCATGTCCCACCTATTAAAAAAAAGAATGGCATAAACATTGACAATAACAGAATGTAGGAAATAATAACGCATCATGAAGAATTAATCACACTTTTTGTAAAAATGCATATAAAAATCAGAAATATTTATAATTATTACGCATGTTGTAATTGTAATCACGCATGTTGTAGTTGTGTCTAACCTTATCGACAACCTTCTTCATTTTGTGCCACATACATAATTTGTGCCTACTCTTATCGAACACAACCTCGATAGCTTGTTTCATCGCCGGGTCCTGATCAGTGACGACTGACGGGTGGTCCGTAGGACAACCCATAAATGGGCTAAATATATGCACATCTCATGCTTTATTCGGTTAATTGTGGGAATTTGGTAACTACGGTGCATTGGTATTTGCAGGTGTTAAAGTGCATAAAAGTTGGATAATATGAAGTTTGGATGGATGCTAGATGATGGTGGAAACAAGAAGTGCAGATTCCACTTGTAATGAAGCAAACAAAGAAAGGCATCACAATCAGCACCGTAACCTACGGCTCTTGCCGTAGGTTACGGCTCCCATCTGGAGCCAAAAACCATCGCCGTAAGACAGTGTCAAGGTGGCGTCAGGACATTCTGCTCGCCGTAAGCTACGTGAGCGCCGTAGCTTACGGCGCTTTGTTGACTGCTGCTGACCTGATGACCACCGTAAGCTACGGCGGGTACCGTAGCTTACGGCGCCGACTATCCCAACATGTAACTTAAGCATTTAATTCACTTTTGATGATGGTTTTTATGGGTCTTATCATATGTTTTTCGGTTACACACTGATTGAACACGAATTTTGGAGCATCTTTGGAGACTTGGAGCTTGAAGAACATTGGTGAATCTTTGTTTTGATGTTAGTGATTTCTATGAACATTAAGACTTTTGTTATGATGTTGATTCAAGCCATGAGTGGCTAAACACTTTGTGATCATCCTGGATTGAAGGTTTGCTTGAGACATTTCATGTTGGATTTTTTAATTTCTAGATTAACAATCTTTATCTTTGTGATTTGTTTGTTATGGTGTGTGATTGCTTTGTTGTAACTTGTTGATTCTTATGTTAATCTAATTAGAAACCATACGTTCTTGGTGTCGTTGGCAATCGAGATATCATGGGTACAGTTAGGCTTGGGTAAGGGTTGATTGATCATCGGGTATCAACCTCACGTTCTAGGAATCTAAGTACTTAGTTCCCTTTCATCACTGCAAGTAGTCACACATGAACTATGTCTATGTAGTTCTTTCTAGTGAAATGATAACATGAATGTCAATTGAAACCTGAAGTCTAGGATGGTCATTCGTCTCTAATTTGTTTACAACCAAAACTTGTCTTCTGCAATTTAATTAGTTAAATTTAGTTTTAAAACCAATTCAATCAAATCAACTCTTGAACTTTACTTTCATTGCAATTAGTTTAATTTTAGTTAACTTAGATATACACTTAGATAACATACATTCCACAAACTCCCTGTGTTCGATACCCACTCACCGCTAGCTAATTAGTTGTATTTGGATTAAATTTGATTGTGACCACGACATCACGTCAAATTTTGGCGCCGTTGCTGGGGAGTAGTGCGCAACGTGTGTTATTTTTATTCTTTTTAAGTTTGTTATTTTTCTGGTTTACGCTGGGTGTGTTAGTGTGCAGGTATTTACAGGTACATGCGTACTAGAAGCTCTCACAAGCTATCACCATTGGCATTTGATCCGGAAATTGAGCGAACGTTAAGAGGAAACAGAATTCTGTTAAGAGAGAACAGAATCAGCGGTTCACCAACAACACCAACTACACCAATCATACCACTTCGATACATGGATCCACCACCACCACCACCCACTACGGGTGAACTTATACCACCTTTCATACCATCATCCACTCAACCTTCACCAAATACCACCATGCCTAACACCACCACCGGCCCTACTCCACCTCATGATGTTACACCAACCAACACCACACAACCCATTACCACTCAAGAAGAACCGACACTTACCTTTAGCCCTTCTACTACAATTCCACCTCTCACTCATTTCTTCCCAGGTGCGGGTCAATCATATTCAAACTATACAATCGCACCAAACTCAACCATTGTCCATGCTACTTCTAATTTCAGACCATCGAACCAGTTGGGTTTTCAATATTTGACTCTTCCATTTGGGCAATATTCGGGTATAGGAGGAGATGGATATGATGAAGGGTATGAAGAGTTTGAGGGTTATGAGGAAGAAGGTTATGCATATGGGGGTTATGGAGATCAAGGGGAATTTGCTTATATACAAGGTCAAACTCAAGGAATGCCAAGTGTTGGTGGAATTCCACAACAACAACTTATACCACAACATATTCGACCAAGGCCACAAGGGCCACAAGTGCAACGTCCTATACCATTGCAGCAAGTTCGTCCACAAAATGCACAACCACAATTCCAAAGGCCAATTCAACACCCACCGATGCCACAACAACCGTTTGAACCACCATTCGTACCTCAAGGGCCTATGCAAAGACCAATGGGTCCTATTCGTCCAAGGGGTCGGTTGGGTGTACCAAGAAGGCATTTTAGAGAACATGCGAGAGGCATTGAAGCGCATTTTAGGCCGGTAATTACTCACAATCCGTCACCGGTAGTTATTCCCTACAATAACCAAGGGAGAACATTTGAAGTGAGAACCAATTCATTGCAAAGTTTGCCGAAATATAAGGGTCTAGCAACGGAGGAGCCTTATTTCCATTTGGAAGCTTATGACTCGATTTGCAACACTCTTGGGAGTCAAGGTTTCTCGGCCGATGATGCCAAAGTAGTACTGTTTCAATTTTCTCTAGAAGACAAGGCAAAGAAGTGGTTTTATACTTTACCTTCGGCATCTATTTACACTTGGGCGGAGATGCAACAAATATTTTTAGATGAATTATACACCGCTCAAAAGACCAATGATGCTAGGAAGGGGTTGAGGAGTTTTCAACAACAACAAGGTGAAATGTTTCATGAGGCCTTTGAGCAATTCAACATGATGATCAAGAATTGCCCTCATCATGCAATTGAACTTTGGGAATTGATGAATGCTTTCCACGAGGGGTTAAGTGCCGAAGATGCTCGCGATTTAATGTCCATCACAAATGGAACTTTTGGTACAAACTACGAGCATGACGATTGGGAGTTCTTGGAGCAAATGGCAATCACTTCAAAGAGAAAAGCTCAAGCATTAAGGAGAGCATGACCGGCCGTTACCCGAACTCAAGTGCATACGGTAGACGATGGTAATGTTCAAACCTCTAACCAAATTTATGATGTTTGTGCTATTTGCAATGAAATAGGACATGCGGCTGAAAATTGCCAAGGAGGTGAAGGGCAATATGAAGAGGTTCATGCTGTGCAAGGTCAAGGAGGGGGTGGTAGAAACTTCAACATGAATTCTAACACTTACCACCCCGGGTTGAGGAACCACCCAAATTTTCGGTATGGGAACTCTTCAAATCAAGCAAACCCGAATTTTCAAGGAGGTCAAGGTAACTTTGGTTTGCGCCAACCTTACAACAATCAAAGTGGATATCGAGGTGGGAACAATCAAGGGTACCAAAGGCAATATCAAACGGGTCAAGAACAAGGGGGGTCTTCTGGTGGAAACGAGATGATGGAAATGTTAAAAAGCATTCAAGCGGAGATGCAAAAGAGAAATCAAATGGATGATGCACACATACAAAAGGATGAGGCCCGAGACAAAGCAATTCAAACTTTGACCACCCAAATGGGTCAACTCGCAACCGAAGTGGCGGACTTGAAGAAAAATAAAGGTCAATTACCAAGCGACACTAAGGTAAACCCGTCTCATAATACTTCTAGAGGTAACAATGTTAAAATTCATCATGTAAGTGTTTTGAGAAGTGGGAAAGAGTACAAAACCAATCCTTCACCGGATTTGGTTGATGGGGTGGTTGAGGACATAACGGGTCAAGAAAGTGAGGAAGAAAATGAAACACCCATTATTTCTTCTAAAAAACCCAATTTTGAAAAACCCGAATTAATAAAGAAAAAGAAAATAAAAATGAGGAAGGTGTCACACCCTGACTTTTGCGGAAGCGTGGTTATTTGGTGTGACCTCTTAATACCATAGCAATCAATCACAACAATGCTATATGATAAAAAGACGAGATGTTTATCCATTAATTAAGTTTAGAAACTACCACCATACCATTGTTTGAAAACATCCATACCGAATTAAGTTACAAACCATGACGTGTTTAAACGAGTTCACGAAGACTCAACAAAAGTACTTAAATAAAACCTGAGTTTAGAATCATGTATCACGTCTAGGATTAGGATACACCCTCTAAACTCAACAACCATGGATAACATCTTTTATTTCACTATGCAGCTTGACACATGCATACCCCGCCAGATCCACTAGTTCCCTAAAATACATGTAGTTTGAAAAATCAACAAAAGTTGAGCGAGTTCATGTGTATGTGAGTATGTATAAACCTTTGTAAACAATGATTGTATGTATGTCCCGGTATGATTGCAAACAAGGAAAAGATCACCAATGGTTTGCAAGGCCACTGATATGTGTGACGGTGTAGGAAGACTCAAACCTAGCAAAGTTGTACCGGGCTTCCGGCTGGAAGACATAGTCACCACTATGGGCCGCCCTGGCCTCATGGGTGTGGGCTCGCTACACCCAAATAGATATATCACTCATGCCCCTCGGTCCTAATACGGGGATTAATGGTCCCAAGTATCCGCCTACCCTATCACATGATCTATGGTTCTTTCCTAGGCTAATCATACCAATAGTATTGTAGGTATCCCTTTGTAACATGTATTTCACCCCCGAAGTAAGTAAACAAAATAATTTAAAGAAGAGGGAGACATGAACTCACAGTAGTGCGTCTTCAGTATCGTAACTCAAACTCTGTAAGCTACACGACAACCTACAACGTACTAATGTCTATTAGACGAACGGGCCATGCCTTGGCTTAGAGTTTAACGTTTTGAGTTGCGTTCTTAAGTTATTCCAAATTATAATTATTTGTTAAAATAATAATTATTTTAACTTTATATTATATTTAGTGTTGGAATAATTGTTTAATCAATATTTTTGTGACAATACTTCTTAAATATATATTTCCGTATTTCGTTCCCAAGGATGGGGGTAATTTATATATGTATATTTGTAGTTCCGAAAATATATTTTTAAGTCCCACTTAGAAAATATATAACCTATTTGTTAACAATAATGTATTCCAAAATATATATATTTTCCCCAAAAATAATATATTTTTACTTCTTGTTCCCAAAACAATATTTACCAAAAATATATTTGTAAAAGTGTTTTCCAGAATATTTCATAAGTTACGTTTTTGCGTTCGGTTCCACAATATCAAGTGTGTAACTTAAATATTTTATTCCTTACGATTTTTGGTACTATTTTGGAGTTGTAATTGTCATGGTATTTGTTAAGCTACATTATTTTACCCTAAAGTAATATAACTATTCCAACAAGTAAGCAAATATTCACACAAGCGTTTTATTAATAAATTTATATTCTAAAATGGCGAAGTTTATTTTGAAAAACAAAGTTAAAAACATAATTGTAAACACTTGTTAGAAAATATTTCCTAAGTGTTTGAATTTTTAGAAAATTTTCCATAGTTTCCTTTGTAAATGGAGGTGTCCATGCTATTAAAGCATACCATTTTCTTTTCAAAAATCATTCCAACAATCAATAATCAAACTACACTTCCCAAGTGCAAAAATTATACAATGTATATAACAACATGAATATGAACTTTCACAAAAACTCGTAGTAACTTGGTAACATGTTTAGTAGACTTAGTTACCCCTTAAAGTGTGTTTATTTCTTAATAAACTTCCTTCTTGAAAATTTTAGATGTTTACAACTTGTAAACATATTCTACAAAAATTATTCTTTTGAACTCTTCTTGTAAATAAAGTGCTCTTACACTTATTTTACCACCAAAAACAATGTACATTTATGTAAGAATCAAGTTCTACTAAAATCATATTTTGAACTCGGTTTTCTTGGAAAATTACTCATAAATCTTAGCTTCACAAAATTACTAGCTCACTTTATTTACTATTTTTCAAGAAATAATTTTATTTTCAAGTTCATGTTCATAAGTGAGGATGATCTTCTTGGGTTAACATATAATCATCCTCTAACTTGCTAGATCATGTGTTTAATTACAATCTAGCAAGCTCCTTATGATGATCAACATCATAATCTCAAGTAAATAACAATCAAGTGTCATGCATGTACTTAACAACATTGTTTTAACAAGATTTCATCATTTTTAAGCTTCATGTTCATGATTCTTGTTTAAGTCTTTTAGTGTTCTTGTGATTCATAACAATGTACATCTTTTTAACCAACAAAATAAGAAATAGAAACTAGTAACAAGAAGCTTACAACTAGCTCAAAGGCTAGGGAAGATCACTAGCGAAAAGATGAAGAAAATGGTGGATGAAGGTTCTTCAAGTTTTCAAACACCAAGCTCCATGTAACACCTTCTTGCACTTGAAATGAGCTTGAAAATGGAAGAATGATGGTGGTTGCAAGGTGGTGGTGGTGGCGGCAATATGTAGAGCCGAGAGGGAGAGAGAGAGAGAGAGAGAGTATGAGGGAGTGGAGTGGTGAAGTTGTGAGGATATGGAATGATCTTGAAATCTAAGGCACCATACTTATAGAGATTTCCTTCAATATTTTGTTCAAACAATCAAGTAAGTATCTAAATAAAATATAGAAGGAAATCTAGGAAGTAAGGTGGTGATTTTGGTGGTGGGGTCCCTTGGACCGTAAATAACATGGGGGGGGGGGGAGGTTAAATGTAATATTGATGATAAATAATTAGTTAACCAATTCAAATTCAAGTATATAGTTACATGTGTTAGTTAGAAGATATTCTAGTGGGAGTTAGGGTGTCCGGGGATCATGACTAGCTCAAAAATAATAAAACAATGCTTCTAGCAATATTTTAGTGGGGTAATGTCCGGTTGTTCGGTTAGATACCGGTTTGTTAAAGTGCCAGGTGATACCGTATAGTGTCTTTTATGTAACTTTTTGTGACACTTTTAATTCCCAACACTTAGGAAAGCATTCAGGACCATTTAGTCAATTTTCTGCATAATACTAGTATGTTAAAAAGCTGAACTTTGCTGAAAAATGCAGAATTCTGCACTTAAAGTGAGTTTTAGGCACTTTCCGGCACTTAAACTATCTCCTAGTGACGCAGTTTTATGGTCCTTACTTCCCTACACACCATACTAGTGTGGTACCCTGTCTCTGGCTCATACTGGCCTCAAATCATTGTCTGTCTATGTACTGGCACTGTCAGTATATTTCTGAGTTATCCGCCCACTGTGCTAACTGTGCTTTGTGCATCAAGTATGTCACTAAAGTTTGTATGTAGTAAATGGTGTGACAGTATGATATGTGATGCACATGTATGTATGATATAGAAATCATGAAGCAGTTTATATCGTCAGCAGTAATTAAGCACAATCATTAAGCACAAATTTAATATTAATTAATTGTACGGATACCTGTAATTATGAGGGTTGTCACAGAAGGGGGATCTAGTCAAGTACCATTTCCCTCGGCTTTATTAGATCCGGGTAAGAAAAATTTATTTCAAAATGGGGTCCTCAAAAGGAAGAAATGTGGGAGGTTTTCAAACAGGTTAAAACTAATCGTCCTTTACTTGAAGCAATCAAACAGGTACCCGCTTACGCCAAGTTTTTAAAAGAATTGTGTACCCAAAAGAGGCAACAAAAAGTGCCTAAATTGGTTGACTTGACGGAGCGGGTAAGCGCGGTTTTGAATGGAGATCTTCCTCTTAAGCTACAAGATCCGGGAACGCCTCTTATAAACATTCAACTGGGAAATTTTCAAACTACAAGGGCGTTATTGGATCTTGGAGCCGGAGTAAGTATCCTACTGGGGGGGGGGGTTATATGACCAATATGACTTTGGTCCATTGAAACGGGTTGAGACAACGGTGGTGTTAGCCGATTTGTCTCATAAACTTCCTCGGGGTATTGTGCGGGATGTGATAGTTAAAGTTGATGAATTTTATTATCTCGTGGATTTTCTTGTGTTAGATTACTCATCCGCGGACCCAATTCAACAACAAAATGTTATTTTGGGTCGGCCATTTTTGAACACCGCACATGCCGTTATTGATTGTCGATATGGTACGGTCGACATGACATTCGGTAATAGAAAGATGAGATTAAATGTTTTTACTAACTGTGCTAACGTTTATGGTGATGAGTGTTTTCTAGCAGATTTCATAGATGGATACAACCCAAAGGAGTTCGAGGAAGAGATTTTGGGTTCGTGTGTTTGTGATGTGTCTTTGCAAGTTCATGCATGTCAGTTAGAAATGGAAGAGAAGGAGCAAGAGGCGCTTGCGGTGAAAGAAGGAAGACCGCCATGGACCCACCAAACGGATACTTTACCGGTGGGAATTGATTCGGGTACAAAGCCTTCCTTGGAATGTCCACCGAATGTGGAATTGAAAGAGCTACTGAAACATTTAAAGTATGCATTCCTGGGGAGAATAACACCTTACCGGTGATCATTGCTTCTAATTTGGCGGCAGCTCAAGAAGAGGAATTGATACGAGTTTTGAAGGCTAATAAAGCGGCAATCGGGTGGACAATAGCCGACTTGAAAGGCATTAGTCCATCCATTGTAATGAATAAAATCATTACAAGTGAAGATGCGAAGCCAACCCGTGAAACACAAAGAAGGTTGAACCCGAATTTGAGAGAAGTGGTCAAGAAAGAAGTGATCAAGTGGTTGGATGTGGGGATCATTTATCCCATTTCGGACAGTGCGTGGGTAAGTCCGACTCAGGTAGTGCCTAAAGAGTCCAGCATCCAGGTAATAAAAGATGAACAAGGTGAGCAAATTGCCACCCGCCCGGTCACCGGGTGGCGAGTTTGCATTGATTATAGAAAATTAAGCGCCGCTACCTCCAGAGACCATTTCCCATTACCCTTCATTGACCAAATAATTAAAAAACTTTCTGGTAAAAAATACTACTGTTTTTTGGATGGGTATTCGGGTTATAACCAAATTGCTATTCACCCGGACGACCAACACAAAACCACGTTTACATGCCCATATGGTACATTTGCTTTTCGACGAATGCCATTTGGACTATGTAACGCCCCGGCCATATTCCAAAGATGTATGATGAGTATATTTTCGAACATGGTCGGGGAATCTCTTGAAGTGTTTATGGATGATTTTTCCATCTTTGGCCCAAGTTTTAATTCTTGTCTTGACGAATTAGAAAAAGTTTCAAAAAGGTGTGTTGAGACAAACTTGGTGCTAAGTTGGGAAAAGAGCTATTTTATGGTTCAAGAGGCTATTGTGTTGGGACACGTAATATCGGACCAGGGAATGGAGGTAGATAAAGCAAAAATTCGGGTAATTTCATCTCTACCCCCACCAAAGAATGTTAAGGGGGTGAGATCATTTTTGGGACATGCGGGGTTCTATAGAAGGTTTATTAAGGGTTTTAGTGTAATTACAAAACCTTTATGTAACTTATTATTGAAAGATGTTCCATTTGATTTTACTGACGAATGTTTGCAAGCGTTTCGTGTGTTGAAGGAACAGTTGGTGAAGGCTCCTATCTTGCAACCACCAGATTGGTCGAAGCCGTTTGAGATTATGTGTGATGCTAGCGACACGACCATTGGAGCGGTTTTGGGTCAAAGGGTTGACAAAAAGCCAGTGATAATTTACTATGCAAGTAAAAGTTTGTCCGAGGTGCAACTGAATTACACCACAACGGAGAAAGAATTACTAGCGGTGGTGTATACCTTGGACAAGTTTAGATCCTACATTTGGGGGAGCAAGGTGATCGTGTATTCAGACCATAGTGCAGTTCGATATTTAATGGAAAAGAAGGATGCGAAGCACCAGTTGATTCGTTGGGTGCTTTTGTTGCAAGAGTTCGATCTAGAGATTCGGGACAAAAAGGGGTGTGAAAATATTGTTGCGGATCATTTGTCCCGGATCCCATTGAAAGGTGTTGATGACCCGAGCGAGATTAATGAATGGTTTCCCGATGAACAATTGTTAGCCGTTTCTACTTTCGTTGCACCTTGGTATACCCACTACGTGAATTATTTGGCCAAGGGTGCAATTCCGAATCATTGGACGAAGAAGAGACGGCAACAATTTTTGAGTCAAGTAAAGCAATATATTTGGGATGAACCAGATTTGTTCAAAATCGGACCCGATCAAGTGATAAGAAGGTGCGTTCCCGAAACTGAAGTTTTAGAGATTTTGACCTATGCTCATTCGTCGGCATGTGGAGGGCATTTTAGTGGGAACAAGACGGGGTACCGGGTGTTATCATGTGGGTTTTATTGGCCAACAATTTTCAAGGATTCTTGCGAGTTTGCCCGGAATTGCATCAATTGTCAAAAAGTTGGAAGCATATCAAAGTGGGATGAAATGCCTTTACAACCAATCTTGGTGGTGGAGGTGTTTGATGTTTGGGGAATAGATTTCATGGGTCCTTTTCCCAATTCGAATGGGTTTTTATACATATTGGTTGCGGTTGACTACGTTACGAAGTGGATAGAAGCCATTGCTACAAGGACCAATGACCATTCTGTGGTATGTAAGTTTGTGCAATCCAACATCTTCGCTCGATTCGGTGTGCCAAGGGTGATAATAAGTGATGGCGGTTCACATTTCAAGAATTTTAATTTTGGGAATTGTTAAAAAGATATAATGTGAACCACCGAGTTGCTACACCGTACCATCCGCAAACAAGTGGACAAGTTGAAGTGTCCAACCGTCAAATTAAAGAGATTCTCATGAAGATGGTACGAACAGATAGAAAAGATTGGTCAAGTAAACTTAACGATGCATTGTGGGCATATCGTACGGCCTACAAAACTCCAATTGGTACCACCCCTTATCGGATGGTGTATGGAAAGGGGTGCCATTTACCAATGGAGTTAGCACATCGAGCGCATTGGGCCATCAAAACTGTTAATGCGGATTATGATGAAGCGGGTCGAGTAAGGAAGTTGCTATTTAATGAGATTGAGGAGATTAGAGACGAAGCCTATGAATGTGCTTCCGCATACAAAGACAAACTTAAGATAGTTCATGATGCAAAGCTAAGGAAAAAGAACTTCGAAGTGGGTTAAAAGGTATGGTTATATAATTCAAGGTTGAAGATATTCGCGGGCAAACTCAAGAGCAAATGGATGGGTCCTTACGTCAGCTGAAGAGTGGGGAGATTTGGCGATGTCGACATTCAAGACGAACAAACCAATAAACAACAAACGGTGAACGGGCATCGGCTCAAACCGTCTTTGGAAGGTAATGACATTAACAATCTCGAGCTTGACAAAGTGGGTTACATTTTACGCCCATTGGATGACGAGGAAGCATGAGAGGCCCAGGTTTGATGTTTGTACATATTTAGTTTAGTTTGTTTTGTTTCGATTAAGTCTCGTTTGAAACTTGTGTTTGAAACAAGTATGGGGAAATCAGTACGAATCTCCCGAACATAGTGTTGAGGACAACACAGGTTTTTAACGGGGGTAGGGTTAATTTTCATGTTTTCAAAAATTCAGAAAAACCATAGAAATTAAAAAAATTGGAAAAGTTTAAAAAAAACAAGCAATAAACATAAAAATTTTTGACACATAAAGGTTTTTGGTCGCCCCCCTTGCCCAGTGCTCGCCGTAAGCTACGGTGGGGTGCGTAGCTTACGGCGGCTTCCAGTCCAAAAGAACCCTACGGCTGGGAGCTATTGTCTTACGGCGTGTCTTTTCATCCAGATCTCGCCGTAACCTACGGCAGATGCCGTAGGCTACGGCACGTGCTGAAACCTTTGGTGTGTCTCTTGTCGGCATTTCTATATATATAAAAAAACCAAAAAATCATTATTAATAATAATAACATATTAAATAAATAACCTCTAACTTACTTCCATCCACACACATCGATCATTATCTTCATTCACCTAACACCTTCTTCTTCTCCATCTTCTTTCTCTAGAACCCTAAAATCCAAAACTTCAAACCTCCATAACTCTTTCATCTCTCAACCAAATCAAGTGATTTTTGGGTCAATTTTGACTAAAATTTCACGAGCATTCTGATTGTGGGTAAGGATTTGGAAGAAAACCACATTCACTGGGCCGAAATTTGAACCCTAGGAGCCGAAATTTTGGGGGGTTTTGTGGGTTTTTGTGTGAAGTTGAAGAACTTGTTATTCTCATCTTGTACAAGACCAAGGTATGCAATTTCACATTATTTGTTGATGTACATTGAGGTTTGTAAGTTTTCATTATGTTTTTGCTTACACACTTGCTTGTATATGATAGATGATATGATGTTGCTGAACTATGGAATGTTAGGGTATAAATGTATTTGATGTTAGTGAAAATTTTTTGGAAAAATTCTGAATTATAGAGACATCATGCCAAATTTTTGTTTGAAAGGATGAATCTTTGGTGTTTTTGTACATTTATACCCATAACATAAAGCAAGTGTGGGGAAGATTTTGGAGTTGAACTAACTAGAATTGTTGTGTGGTTTATGAATGTGTGTAGGTATGGTGAGAACGAAGGATAAAGCGGGTTCAAGTTCGTCTAAACAACCTCAAGCGGAAGAAGAACAACCAAAGAGAAGGAAGTTGGCTCGCATAGGAGACCCGGATTCGGAAGAGGATGCGCCTCTAAGGGGTCCAAAGCCGGATTTGACATCCGGTTCATTACTAGATCAACCCGCGGAATGGAGAGAGGACTTGTTTCACGATGAACAAGTTGAAGCAAGGGAACGAGGCGTTTATTTGTGAGAAGGAAATTTGCGAAGCTAATTTTGGGCCGTTCGGGATAACGACAAAGTTTAAAGAATTGGGTTGGGGGCAGCTTTGAAATGTTACGATAACGAAGTAAAGAAGATGTATGATGTTCAGATTCAAGAGTGGATGGCCACACTTGAATGTCCCCTGTTTAAGGCCTCAAACAAGATGAAGCTCGTTGGATGGTGTAACGGGGTAAAAGTCGAGATGTCTTATGATTTATTGCGCCGAATAGCGAGGTTTGACGACCAACCATCCAATCAATATATTTACCCAAGCCTCAAAGATCTCTATCACGAACCGGCAAGCATCCTCAATGGCAACAAATGCTTGATTACCTTTTCCTTCCGGGAACTACACACGGAAAATTGTTTAGACGGAACTTGAGGATGGAAGCAAAGTTGTTGTTGGTTTTGTGTACATACAATGTCGTCCCGCGGCGGGGTGACAAGATGGAGGTTAGGTTTCATAAGGTGCCGATCCTGTATATGTTGATTCATGGTTCTCCCAAGGTTCCTTTCCGATTTCTAGTGTTGAACAACATTTGGTTAAGCCGAAATAGTGGAGAAAGAAAAATTGTGCCCCATTGCCGTTTGATCATGGCATTGTTGAAGAAATATGGGGCGATTGAAGGCAATGAAAAAGGATCTTACAAGAGGTTTAAACCGTTTGACATCCAGAATTTGGGACAGGGTTGGGAGTACAAGGAATCAGAAAGGTATCATAAATTGAAGACCGATGGGAGAAGGTGGAGAGTGTTGAAAGCTGATGCGAGGCCACTACGACCGGGTGAGGCTGATGAGCCTGAAACAACTGAAGAAGAGGTAAGTGGTGACGATGACTACCGTGAAGATATGTTCATGGTTGATGCTCCAATGGGGGGCGCCGGTCCAGCTGGAGTTCAGGGAGCAGGTGTACAGTCAGGTTATGTGGGGAGTGCATTCGACTATGCACAACAGGCCTATGATCCCTATTGGGCTCATTCAGGGAATATGGGCCAGATTATTGAACAAAGGCTACCACCCACTTTTGGCGAATGGACTGAATCCAGTCAAATGCTCTTCGATCAACAAAATTTTATGGGGGCAAGTGTAGAGAGAGCTCTTAAGCAGAGCTACGACAGAAATGAGCAATGGAATCGTGCTCATATGTATGCCCATGAGGAAGAGATGAACAATCGCTACTTAGACGACCGCCAGAGACGCTTGCATGATCAGTGGCATGCGGGCCAACCACTTGAAGCAGACCCGCCAGTTGTGGATTATACCACATTGCCACCGTATGATGGTAGTGTGTCGTATCCCACCCCACCATTGCATCATTCTCAATGGGTGGATCCACACGCCATGAGTTATCATCAAGCGGGTCAAAGTGGCGATCAAGGTAGTAACAGCAGCAGCAGAGCATTTGGCTTTGGCGAGTGGAATGACATGATGACATCCATCTTCGGGCCTCCACAGCCGAAGTACTACTAGCCAGGTCGTATCTTGCTCCTTTGTATATTTGTGTATATTTTTTTTCTTGTATGTTTATGTTTATGGTTGGGAGGGCGGGTGGTGTTTAGATGTTGATGTGATTTTTGGGATGTGTTAGCGGTGGTGTGTTTGAACTTTCATAAAAATAAAAAAAAATACAAAAAGAAAATTGGGATTTGAGAGTATTAGCGAAAGCTAATGTTGTTGGTTAAAAGCGATCTTTCCCTCAAAACCATACATTGGGACAATGTATCCCAAATGTGGGGATGGGGGGAATTTTTGAGAATTTTAAAATTTTTGTGTAGCCAAGCGAAAAGTATCAAAATTTGAAAACTTGATATTGTTCCACTTGACACACCGACACCCATTCCTAGTCTTTTCTTGGTGAGAATTTGAGCCACGTATGGTTATTATAGATATTTCTTTGTTTGAGTGGCGGTGTGTGTCTTGTGTTAATAGAACTTGTGTACGAATCCTTGTTAAATCCTAGAATTAGCATGCTTTTGAAAATGATAGGGGACTTTTAGGTAGCCTCGTCCAGACGTGTGAGAGTGTGGGATTGGTGGGTTGGACCTCATACTTTACATATATGAGCTTGGTATTGTGAGGGGTGGGGGTTTGGTCGTTAGAAAGCCACGTGTGAGCCTTAATCCATTTGGTTGTGACCCAAACCTACTTTCCTACAAAATTGTACCTATTGATTTGACCCGGTTTAGGAGTTTAGTTGTGAATGTGATGTTCTTGTATATAGTGTGAGTCTTATATCTTTATTGAAAAAAAAGGAACAGAAAAGAAAAAAAAAAGAGAGAAAAAGATGAGAAAAATACAAAAAGAAATGATTAGTTGTTATTGTAGTTGAGAATGTTGAAAAAGTATGTATATATTTGGTGTTTGCTTTGTTAGTAGTAGAAATAAAACCGGGTCAAATCAATTATCTCTTGCATATATATCCCATCATTTTCCTACCTTTGCGCCTAACCCCCTTACAGCCCGTAAGTTCCTTTGATTCATAAGCATGCTAGATATTTGTTAGGAGGAGACTTGATTCTTATACAAGCTTATTGTCGTACAAACACACACATGCATTGAGTGGTTTAGCGTTATATGCTAATATTTCTTGTCACCGAGCGATTTTTGTGAGGGGTGCGTCTTGTGGTATGATTAAAAGTTAGTAGAAGGACAACACATTTTAGCTTGGGTTGCATGATTGATCGCTTGTGTTGTGAATAGTTTTTGAATGAGTTGCTTGGGACAAGCAACGGGTGAGTGTGGGGATGTGACGGGTGGTCCGTAGGACAACCCTTAAATGGGCTAAATATATGCACATCTCATGCTTTATTCGGTTAATTGTGGGAATTTGGTAACTACGGTGCGTTGGTATTTGCAGGTGTTAAAGTGCATAAAAGTTGGATAATATGAAGTTTGGATGGACGCTAGATGATGGTGGAAACAAGAAGTGCAGATTCCACTTGTAATGAAGCAAACAAAGAAAGGCATCACAATCAGCACCGTAACCTACGGCTTGCCGTAGGTTACGGTTCCCATCTTGAGCCAAAAACCATCGTCGTAAGACAGTGTCAAGGTGGCGTAAGGACATTCTGCTTGCCGTAAGCTACGGTGAGCGCCGTAGCTTACGACTCTTTATTGACCGCTACTGACCTGATGACCACCGTAAGCTACGGCGGCGCCGACTGTCCCAACATGTAACTTAAGTATTTAATTCATTTTTGATGATGGTTTTTATGGGTCTTATCATATGTTTTTCGGTTATACACTGATTGAACACAAATTTTGGAGCATCTTTGGAGACTTGGAGCTTGAAGAACGTTGGTGAATCTTTGTTTTGATGTTAGTGATTTCTATGAACATTAAGACTTTTGTTATGATGTTGATTCAAGCCATGAGTGGCTAAGCACTTTGTGATCATCCTGGATTGAACGTTTGCTTGAGACATTTCATGTTGGATTTTTTAATTTCTAGAATAACAATCTTTATCTTTGTGATTTGTTTGTTATGGTGTGTGATTGCTTTGTTGTAACTTGTTGATTCTTATGTTAATCTAATTAGAAACCATACGTTCTTGGTGCCGTTGGCAATCGAGATATCATGGGTATAGTTAGGCTTGGGTAAGGGTTGATTGATCATCGGGTAACAACCTCACGTTCTAGGAATCTGAGTACTTAGTTCCCTTTCATCACTGCAAGTAGTCACACATGAACTATGTCTATGTAGTTCTTTCTAGTGCAATGATAACATGAATGTCAATTGAAACCGGAAGTCTAGGATGGCGTTCATCTCTAATTTGTTTACAACCAAAACTTGTCTTCTGCAATTTAATTAGTTAAATTTAGTTTTAAAACCAATTCAATTAAATCAACTCTTGAACTTTACTTTCATTGCAATTAGTTTAATTTTAGTTAACTTAGATATACACTTAGATAACATACATTCTACAAACTCCCTGTGTCGATGCCCACTTACCGCTAGCTAATTAGTTGTATTTGGATTAAATTTGATTGTGACCACGACATCACATCAACGACCAACTTCGGCCACTGTCCAAGTGAGTCCAAAAAATGATTATAAGAGCCATTTGTATGATTCAATACTTTCAGATGCTAGCAACCCGGCTCCAAGCGTCACATTCCGACAGTGGTTATCAATACCAGTAAATTGTACAAACACCATTTTATGCCTACGAAATGATGAAATAAATTGAATAAAAAAACAACAAAATTATACAAAAAATAAAATAAAAGTTAAAATATTATAATAAACACTAACTTGTTGGTTTTGAACGTAGCATCAAAGGATATGACATCTCCAAACTCAGCATAGTTACGTTTGCACAAACCATCTGCCCAGAACAGGCCAGTTAAGCGCTTGTTTTCATCGACTGAATGTACAAATGAATAATCAACCATAAACTGCTTTTTATCGGTTAACCTATTGATAATCATATCCGCATCATACTCTCCTGTATAGCTATGTATCCTAGCTTTAAAATTCTTGCAGTCGTCAACAGTTGCGCCAACATTTTCAAAACCTCCGTATCTTTTTCTCATTATATTGAAGGCTTTCACTAGCCCAAGATTTAAAGTACCAAGCTCCCATATCATCTCTTCTTGTGTTTCAGAAAGATGCCTATAGGCCGGTAATAAATGAATATCTTTGGGGCACACAAATGAATGATTATGCGCTTCAACAAACTTATCAACCTTATACAACACCCCATCCGTCAAACAAAGCTTAATTTGTGCTTTACAACCGGTTCGAGTAGTCGGTCTATTCCTATTTTTATACGGCTTAGCCAACTTCAAAAAAGGATCATCAAAAGCCTGTGGTTTATGCCCCTCCTTTGAACACACAAAATATTTAGTCTTGATAATACCACAACTATAATGTTCACCTCCTTTTCGAGCAGAGAACCCTACCTTCTTGGCATATGTCTGATAAAAAAACATATGCTTGCTCAATGGAACTAAATTCCATTCCTATTGTGACAACCCTCACCAAACAAGGTATCCATACAAATTAATTAGTGTTTAATTAGTGCTTAATTACTGTGCTTAATTACAATTACGAATAAACTGCTTTTCGTTTTGTGATACATACATGTTCATGCATCATACTTTATTACTATCACTTCATTTATTACACACAAAATTATAGTGACAAACTTGATGCACAAAAGCTCAGTTAGCACAGTAAGCGGATAACCCAGTAAACATGCTGACATTGCCAGCACTAGACAGACATTGTCTCCGAGGCCAGTATGAGCCGGGAATAGATTACTATACTAGTAGGGAGTGTAGGGAGGTGAGGATTATAAAACTGCGTCACTAGGTGATAGTTATAGTAACCGGATGTGCCTAAAACATGCTTTAATTACAAAATTCTGCACTTTATACAAAAATTCAGCATTTAACATAACTAGTAAAGTGAAAAAACTTGGTAAAATAATACTAGACACTTTCCAAAGTGTTGGGAATTTATTGTGTCACTAAAAACACTATAAAAGACACTTTAAAGCTTTACATGACACTTTAACAGATCAATATCCAACCGAACAACCGGACTTTTCCCGGAACATGAAAATATTGCCAAAGACATTGTTTATACTTTTCTGAGCTAGTTAGGGTCCCCGAACACCCTAACACCCTATATATTAATAAACACATCAATATCCTAACAAAGTGCCATTAGATTTCAACTAGAACTTAACCAACCATTACACCACCCAACCCTTACCCCCCCTCCCCCTTCATGCGACGGTCACCATGTGGTGACCCACACCTCTAATTTCTTGATTATTTTATGGAGCATTGTCTAGTATCTAGAATACACATTACATGTTGGACATTAGGAAATTAGATTATTAGTAAACTGAAGGGTTAACCCTTCTCTCACTTCAAGCCATCAACACCAAACTTGCTCTCCTCCTTCCCTCTTTGCTTGTGTTCGGCCGAGATCACAACCACACCCACCATCACCATCAACTTTCATACAAGCTATTTTACATACATACAAGGTGCAAGGTGACACACAAACAAGCTCGGTGCACTCGGAAGCTCAAGAACCTCTCTAGATTTCTTTTATCCACCTCGTTTACGTCTTGTTTCTTCCCTAGCCTTGAGCTAGTAGTAAGTGCCTCTAAACATCATCTTGATCTTGTTTATGGTGGTTAATATAAGATTTAATGGTTAAAAATCAAGAACACACAAGAACATTGCATAAAGTCTTGAACATAAGTGATTAATGATGGATAAAGAGAAGCTAGTTGTGTAAATCATGCAAATCTTGTTTAGTTGTGATTATTTTATGTTGTTTGTTACTACAAGTGGGATGGATCATCATCTAACCATACTAGATCATGTTCAAGAACATTAACTAGAAGTATGTTAGTGTTAAAGATGTAAAAGATGATAAACCTTCCATCCATGAAACATGAACTTGAGTAAATGTAATTTTTCTTGTAAAATAAGGTTCTAAACTAATAGATCTAAAGATCTACAAGTGGTTTTTCGGAAGAACCCAGTGAAAGATGCAAGTCTTGTTAAAACCCGGATCTTACATAAACTAAAATCATTTTAGTAACTAGACTAGTGTGTAAACACTTGTGTAACAATGAAATTTCATAAAGAAATATTTTTGTAAATTATGACAAGAAGTTGTTAAACTTCAAGTTCTTTAAAAAAAAAGTTTTTAAGAAACTAAACATGTTTTCAAAGATAACAAAACCGACTAAATACGCTAGTAACTTACTACGTATTTTTACACAACTTTCAAGTTCATGAGTTTGTGATTTAGGCTTGTTTTGTCAAGTTTGATGCTTAAATATTGTTGATTGATGATTGTTAAATTGTTTGATTGAATTTTTGAAAAGAAAATGATACGCTTGTAAGCGTGGCCACCTCCAGTTACAGAGGAAACTCTGGCGAAATTTTTCTAGAAATATAACACTTAGAAATATTTTTTGTAACAAATGTTTATAAATGCATTTTTAACTTGTTTTTCAAATATAAACTTCGCCATGATTTTTATTACAGAAATAACCAACTACCGGAGGTGGATTTTCGTAAATAAAACTTGTTAAATAAATATTTAGAATATATATTTTATAATAAAACGCTGGTGTGACTATGTATTTATATTGTGAACTATATATATATATATATATATATATATATATATATTATCTTTAGGGTAAAAATAATATTACTTGAAATATAATGAAGTTACGATCTCCAATATCAACGCTCTCACAAAAATGAATATGTAAGTTATATAAGTATCGTAATAAAACGCGAACTTTAAAAATGTAACTTATGTATTTTTCGGAAAAATACTCTTATTAGAATATTTTGGGTGAAATATTATTTTGGGAAAACCTATGGAATAAAATATAATATTTTTGGGAAAATATATATATTTTGGAAATTAAAACATTTTAGACAAAGTAATTAAAATATATTTTCAAGTGAGACTTGAAAATATATATTCGGAATTATAAAACACACATGTATTAGTACCCCCATCCTTGGGAAGGAATATATTTATAGAATAATTAAGAAGTGTAAATACGAAATAGTTGCCTAACTGATTCCCAAAAACGTTAAACCTTAAGCTAAGGCACGGCCGTCCGTCTAATAGAAGTTTGTACGTGTAGGTCGTCACGCAGCAGGTTGATTGGGATTGACTATTTCGAGACGCACTTCTGTGAGTTCATGTCCCCCCTTTTCTCTTAACTGTTTTCAGTTTTTATACTTCGGGGGTGGAATACATGTTACAGTAATTACAGATACTTTTATACATGGTTTGGTTGGCTTAAGGAGGGTTACTACTTAGATCATGTGAGTGGGTAGGCAGGAACTAGAGGCCATTAATCCTCATAGTAGGACCGAGGGTCATTAGCGGTAGATCTATCTGGGTGTAGCGAGCCGAACTCCAGGCCCACTGTACGGACCTTGGGGTGACTTTGGGCATGACGCAAAAATCTGCTAGGTTTGAGTCTTCCTACAGCACTTCACACATATCATTGACTTTGCAACCCAATGGTGATCTCTTTGTTTTTTTCCTTATTTGCTACATACCAGGGATTTTCATACATACAAACATGTTACAAAGGTTTTTACATACTCACTTTTACATGAACTCGCTCAACTTTTGTTGATTTTTTTCAAATTACATGTATTTCAAGGAATTAGGGATCTGGCAAGGTATGCTATGTGTTCATGCTGCGTAGGAGAAGTGATGTCATCCAAGTTTAGGGATTGTGACTTTTTCCTGGACGAGTCACAAGTCTTAAACTGTGTATATTTCGTGTTTTATGGTGTGTCTTATGAACAATGTTTTTATTATGTTGTGTTGTAATCCCACTGCATGTGTCAACTCTTAAAACAATGTTGTCATATTTTTATTTTTAAAACTTGAAGTAATGGATGATCATCATGATTTTACTTACATACAGCTTTGTTATGATTAAGCTATGGTATTAAGAAGTCACACCAAATAAACCCACGCTTCCGCAAAGCAAGGGTGTGACAGTTTGGTATCAGAGCTTTGATCATAGCGAACTAGGATTCCTTCTCGAGTCTAGACTATGATCACTACGGCTCTCACGAAAACATTTTTACATTGCATACATTACGTCAGATCCAGGATACAAAATATTTTTACAAACAAAAAGTATGAGCACATTTTTCAAAAATTATGATTCAGTCGCCACGACTGGGGGAGTTCAGTCTTAGAGACTGAGGGAGTTCAGCCCTAGAGGCTGGGAGGTTCAATCATGTAGACTAAGGGGCCAATCTTTGAGATTGGGGAGGTTCAGTCATGTAGACTGAGGGGCCAATCATTAAGATTGGGGAGGTTTTGGTCTTAGAGGCCAAGGAGTTAGTCTGAGAGACTAGGAGGGTCAGTCTGAGAGGCTGGGAGGGTAGTCTAGTGGGACTAGGAAGAAATACTTGCTTAATATTGACTAACATATTTATTTGATTATATGATTGATTGTTTGTGCATATGTGTGTTTGTGTTATAGACATCATGCCCTCTTCATCAGACACTGGAGTTTCAGACACTACAGATCCATGGCGATAGTATCAGATGACATAGTTTCGTCGGAGCGAGAGGTCCACACTTCCAATACTACCAGCACCGATGATGACGATTTCCAGCCCTTTGCGCTGCCTGACGTCGTAGCCGAGCCTGCTGATAGCCATCTCGCTGGGGATTTACCACTCGCGGTGATTCCTGCTCCTGTACCCCTTGCTGCTTATCCGGTTGTTGATATGCCTCTCGATGTCGTTTCTGACGACGATGTCGATCTGTTTGAGGAGGACCCACCTGAGGCTGACCATGAGGGTGAGGCCCCTATTGCTGCTGATGTTATCCTACTCATTGCTGATGCTCCTGTAGAGGAGGCTCATGTTCATTCACCTGTTCCAAACTCCTTTGAGTCTGTGGCGTCCGCACCTTCGCACACTCAGGGAGTACAACACCACTCACACGATGCCGACCCTGACATGGCGTCATCAGCTGCACATGCACCCGCACACAGCTTCGAGTTTGATAATGACGTTGATGATGATCTGGATCCTGTCTTTCCCCCTGGTTATGATCCTGACCAGGATATCGAGTTCATTCACTTAGACCAGCCCCTGGAGGCCCTATCGATCCTTTGTTTGATGATCCACCTGATTTCGATATGGAGTTCGTTGATCCGGAGCCCGCTGTGGCCCCTGAGCCAGTAGTTGCTCCTGACCCTGCATTAGAGCATGACCCTGCTCATGACGATGCACCCTTTGTTGCCGATCATCCTGTTGTTGCTCCTCCGTTGGTGGATGATCACGTTGCTGATGCTCATGTTGATGCTCCACTTTTGATAGAGGATCCTGCCGTGGAGGCACAAATGTCACAGTCTCCCCTACTTCAGGAAATTTCGTCCCGAAATTTAATCAGAGGAAACTTGTGAGATTTCAAAATATGAAGTCGAAAAGATAAGACAGCACTGGTTAGGGTTATGAACTTCTAGTAACTTTAATAACATTATACAAGTATATGAAGCGCCATTGGTGCGTCCACCATACCTCCATTACATTGTTCACGTTCTGCTATTGTTGCCACTATCGGTTCTTACACATGATAAATCTTATTGTGGTTTCCATGCACTGAATTTCATAATTATGTACGCGTCCATAATTACGTAATTCCTTGCATAGTCCACACAGTGTATTTGATAATGTGTAGGGAAAAACCAAATGAACGAACATGTGATGAGTGTGACTAGACCACCATAGAGTCCTTTAGATCAATAAATGATCTTTTATAACAGACCACCAAGGAGTCTTTCCAGCTATACCATCACATGTCATTCCTAACCAGATTTGAATTAATCTTTTTGCTAGACCACTCAGGGGGTCTTTTTCGAATTATGGAATGGTACTATATGATCCAAGGGTCTTAACTACCATGTAGAAGTCCATTAAGGATTTAAGGTAGTACCTTTGGGTATCCTACTATGAATCCCTTATATGGAGATATGGAAGATTCTACGAGGATTTGGATATCGAAAAACTCAAATTACACAAAAACATAAAAGAAACACATAATCACATAATCGCATAATTGATTAATTGATTAATTTGACCTTTAATTTGTTATCTTTGGACACGGGTATTTAAAGCATGCCAGGAATCCAATCCGTGGATTTCATTTCGCACTTTAAATATTTTCAAGAATCTAACTATGAAGATAGGAAGATCTTAATAGGAATTCGGTTTATCCTTATTGAGTTGTAACTTACATATTGAGGTGTACGAAGAATCCAATTAGGGCTCCGATTTGGGCGGTAATCATCCACAAAGATCCTTAAAATAGAGCAACTCATCGTCTCTTTCGTTTCGAGTTTAAGCTCGAATTGAAGTGGTAGCTCATATTTCAAAAAGCCTTCGTTTACACAAGATCGTTGTGCTTGAAGGACACGAGATTGAATATCAAATAGAGTTTGAACAGAGTGAAGCTTGACTCGCTCCTTTCGACTAAGTGTATCGGCTACGGTATTCTCCTTACCAGGAAGGTAGCGAATCACGCAATCGTAATCGTTCAAGAGTTCAACCCATTGTCGTTTCCTCATGTTCAGCTCCTTTTGATTAAGAGTATGCTGGAGACTTTTGTCAAACCAAAGGGCATGACAGTGAACTCGTAGTGTCCATATCTCGTGCGGAATGCAGTTTTGGGAATATCTTCTTTGAATACACGAAGCTGATGATACTCAGATCGCAGGTCGATCTTGGAAAAACAGGTAGCACCTTGCAGCTGCTCAAAGAGATCATCGATTCGAGGTAGGGGATATCGATTCTTGATGGTAAGCTTATCAAGCTTATGCTAATTGATACACATTCGAAAGGATCCATCTTTCTTTTTCACAAAGAAGACAGGAGCTCCCCAAGGTGAGAAAGCTCGGACGGATGAATCCTTTATCAGATAACTCTTGAAGCTGCTTCGATAATTCTTGCATCTCAGACGGTGCAGGATGATAAGGTGCTTTCACAATTGGGTTGGCATTGGGTACAAGGTCAAAATGAAACTCGACTTGACGAACTGGAGGCAAACCAGGCAGTTCACCAGAAAACACCCCTGGATAATCTCGAACAATCGGAATATCCTGAATACTCTTGCTCTTGTCTTTCTTCTCGGTGACATGTGTCATAAAGGCAACATATCCTTTTCATAAATAACATTGGGTTTTTGTACAAGGTATAACTTTTAAACCAAAGATGGTTTCTCGCCACGAATTTTCAGAGAATCGCCAGATGAAAGAGGAATACGGACAATCTTATCGAAACAAACTACCCCAGCAAGATGTTCTGCTAACCAACCATCCCCATGATAATGTCGAAACTCCCAAGTTGCATCGGTGTGAGGTCAAAGGAAAAAAGTGATTATCAAGGTTAAATTGACAGTCGTGAATAACAGAATTGAGTACAAGAGGTTTACCAAGAACAACTTCGACAGATAACGATTTCCTTAGTTATCTAACCAAGGAATCAAAGTGATTACTCAAATAGTCACTTCGTTTCTTAGAATGAAGCAAGCACTTAGAATTTTCGAGAAATTCACGAGCGATCATATGAATGAGAGAACTACAAATACGGTTCTTTGGTGTAGGTATCGTAGGGGTATGCCATACACACATGCAACTATATTTGTACATCAGAATTGCAATAAAGATTTATTTATGAACAAAATCGATTGTCTCCGAGTTCAAAGGAAAACACTAGAAACATAAACATAAGATTTGGATTATTCAAAGCAGCAGCTTCTTTTAATCGGCCAAATGCTCATCCGTGGGTCGGATTTAAATTGAAAATCTTTGGGTATCTGTCCCTGACATAACCCGTCTCGCCATAGGTGTAGCAAGTACCAGGAGGAAAATAAGCCTGTGCTGGATCTGCTTGAAATTGAGCGGGGTTCTGAAAAGCTTGGTTTAGCATAGTGACTGAACGACAGTCTCGTGCCAAATGACCGATGAGTCCACAGTTGAAACATTTCCGACATTTGACACTGGCATAGTGGTGGAGGTTACACTGATTGCATAAAGGAGCAGTTCCTAAGTACGGCTTCTTGGCTGGTGGTGCTGCCACCTGGCTAGGTTTTGCTTGATTTGGTGTAACGGCTACGGGATCCTGTGGAGCTTTACGCTTCTTTGACTTTTTCGAAGGCTCGGCTTCTGCTCCTTTTAATGCTTCTTGAGTGGCTTCATTATTGAGACGAGACATGACGATACCTAAATCCACGGTCTTCAGGATTACTTCGCCTACTCGATGGGCAAATTTGGCAGTTTGCTCGGACATTTGAGTGTCGTTGCGATGAATGTGACACCTGTGTCACTTCAACCATCAACCATCAAACAAATACCAAACCAATGAAATATTGTATTTCATACTTGGGATTTGAATAAATATGTGTATCATTTGCACAGATCAATTCTTGTTCGATTTCGGGCTCTAAATCACTTTCTGGAAGGTTATACGCGCACTGATGCGTAAATAACCTTTACATAACTTAGAAATAAGTTTTGGAAGGTTTGGTATGCCGAAATCAAGTTTATTCGCTTACAGGGACTAAACTCGACAAACTACGAAAGTATGTCGATTCGTACTGTAACGGACATTCCTGAACATGATCATAAGTTAAACATACCCTAAATATCCTCTACATAGCTTAGAAATAGGCTTTGAGGAGTTCGGTGTGCTAATATAAACTTTTTGGTCTTTCAGGGACTAAAAGCGTCAAAAAGTGCATAAGTTTGCATTTTCGCGCATATCTTACGTTCTGAATACATCTGGACATCCAAAAATTTAAGTAATCATTAAAATATTATGATTTAGTGATTGGCTTGATAAAAATCCATTCGTCGCAGAATTTGGATCGTTTTTGCGTCCGTTACGACTTCCGTCGTAATTAACCGAACAACGCAACCGTACGACCAAACGAACCGACATCCAGCATATTTTTGAGCATATTTTAAGTTTCCTATACTTTAACTTCATTTTAGAGCTTTGAAATGGGGTTAACTAGGCTTAAACGGGTCAAAAATGCATTAAAAACCAAGTTTGGAGCTGCAGGGGCCTGTTCTGCCAAATTTCAAACTTGCTGACCTGCAGGGTCCTTACGGACCTTATGGACTTCCTCTTACGGTCCGTAAGCAGGTGCCAGAGATCAAAAACTTGTTTCCAGCTTGTTCCAGCTGTTCTCCATGTTAGCAAATGGTTTTGGGCAATCTATGGGCTCATTTAGGGGTGCACATGGTATTACAAATCAGTGGGTACAAGTGTAAGGTTGAGATCGAAGCATGGGAATCAAGAAACGTTCCTAACAGTTCTTGTTTTCCTATAAATACCCCAACCCTTTTCACCTCATTCCACACCTTGATCTGATTTTGTCCTCTAAGTTGGGGTTATTATACTCCATACCTGAGGATAATCGGATCAAGCTTCTATTCTTGGACCTTTTGTAAGTCTTCTTTCGTTCTTTTACGTGTTGCCTTTCTGCTTTGACCAGTCAATGGTCAACACGAAGTTCATTTGAATGCGCAACGTGAGCGTAATCACGATGGTTATAGTCCCTAGTGACTATACCTACTGATTACCACGTTGTTTAGGTGTAGTGACGAGTCGTAGTTTCGGCCAGAATGTGCATTCTTGCGTATTTTGTAACCAAACTACTTTTAGGTATCAAAACCATTTGTTTTGATACCAAACCTGTTTTTTAAATTCGTTAAACATGTTTTTACATGTTTAACTCGTTAGTTTGGGTTTAGTGCTTATGTAGGGTCGTAAGGTAAGCAATCTAAACAATCGCTTATACTTTCAAACCCGACCCGTTTGGTCGATCATTAGGATCCGACCAAACACATTAGGTGACCATAGTTGTATAGGGAATAACCTTCCGAGGTTATACCTTATGGTCACGTCGTTTAAGTAGTTGTATGATAGGTAGTTTATATGCCTTAGGAAAATTACCAAAATACCTTTTTTACGCATAAATTCATTTTAAGCATATGTAACCTAAATTTTTACATCCAAACTGATTAGGTAACTATATTAGACTAGTTAAGCGGTCCGAACGCGTTTTACGCGAACGACGCATTAAAGTAGCATAAGCTACCTAAACGGGTCGTAATGGGTCATAAGCACTTAGGTTAGGTTTCATTTTAGAATGTAGGCTTGTTAAACCATATCATATGAGTTCCGATACTCATTTGGTTTACGAAACCTCATACTATGCAATCTCCCGATTTAGGTCCGGTTATTTATGTAGTTATCTATATAGGGTGCCGTTTGATTCTGTGATCCCTCTAGCTTTGCTTGGTTGTTGTTCAAGACTTCTAAGCACCCTCAAGTGAGTACATAGTCCCCTCTTTTACTATTTTTCAAATGTTTTGGGGTGAAACACATGTGCCTACTTGTTACTTTCGTGCTTTTCATGTTTTCATATCTTATACTTGCTATGTTCATTAGTACACTATTAGTACATGATTTCATTATGTTTTGCTATGTATGTTTACTTAACATGCTAGCACATTGTTTTACATTACATTTCTTTTGCTATGTATGTTTACTGAGCATGCTAGCACATTGTTTTACATGACTTTTCTGCTTTGTATGTTAACTTAGCATATTTATTACATTGTTTTACATTGCATCTCTGTTGCATATGTTCTAGTAACATATGGACACATTGTTTACATCTCTACGTTGTATGTTCACTTAAGCATACTAGGTACATTATTTTCATAAAACATGTTTACATTTGGTATGACATTTGGTTTGTAAAAACGGGACTTATATACATTCATTAACATTAGCTACGCCGCTCGGTAGTAAGTAATGGTACCATAGGACTTGAAAAATCCCGTTCCTGACATCCTAGGTTTGTTTGGGTGAAAGGAATGACTGAATCCGAAAACATTTCTTTTGATAACCTTGACTCTAGGGTTATCCGTCTGTCTCAAGGCTTGAATGTATGCGTTTAACTTACCGTATAAGTGTTTGTATCAGTAAAACATGCATTTACTTTGCAAAACACAACTTTTTGATATATTCAAAATACTTTGTTTTGTACATTTTTACTTTTGGTTCAGGTAATCGTATATTACTTACCATACATAACATTTGTCACACACTACTTGATTACATTTGACTTTTAACATATGACATTGGTTTATACAGGAACATTTGACATTCGGTTTAAACATGAACATTTTACATTGGTGGTTTGTTTGGGTAAGTGATTTAAGTAACGAGGCGTGTGTAGTATGATACAAGCATGGTGGATACGCCGCTGGTACTTCCTATATATAAGTGCTTGTATTATATTACATGTCGTAGCGTTATTTAATTCATTCAATTTGGACTTATACATTTTACACAAATAACATATTTTTTCACAAGACATTGTTTTACAAAACAGTTTGTCTTATACAAACTCATTTTACTTGGTCATTCAGTTAACCTTACATTATTCTTTTAAATATACATATCTATCATCGCTTTTCAAATGATTTATAAAACAAAACATTTTACAAGGATCATGACTGACTTTTTGTTAAACAACTTTTTTCTAAACTTATAAGTCATGAATCCTAAATCAATAAAACCTATGTACTCGCCGGCATTTTTATGCTGACGTACCTATTTTCACATGTGTTTCAGGAGATGATGCATAGGATTGATCAAGATACACATAGGCGGACTTGGGCCTTAGTGACAATAAAAGATGCAAGACTAGTTAATTTTGTTATATTTATTTGTTTGTTAAGACATTGTAACTCTTTTAAATCAATAAAACAACATTTCAATTTTTGCATGTGTTATGAAACAATGATTCTGTTACAACACTCCCCGACGATTCCGCCACGTTTTGTTGTTTTACGTGGTCGGGGTGTGACAGAAAAGTTGGTATCAGAGCTCATGATTATAGGGAATTAGGTTATTAGTAATGCTTTGACCTAGTCTATAACCTTCCTAGGACCCTAACGCGAGTTTACTTGCGTTTAGTCATAAAACAATACCGTCACCTATCTTTAGGCGACAACCACAACAAGAACATAAATTTCAAATCTGCTTTGAAAACCAATCATCTGTTCTAGGATGATTTATTATAAGGTTGTTAACCCTCTAAGTTTTCAAATCTCGTCAAAGTTTGGGTCTTATAATGTGAACACGTGCAAACTGGAAGGGTGAATGCCTGTACTCTGAGTTTTCTGTCTAAGGCTAGAGTGTTCGTACAAATCCGCAGTATCGGGCCAGTCACTCTTACCTGGGGACTCTTGGGGTGAGTGTTCACTTATAGGCAAGCATGTCTTCAGCGATACATTATTATGACCCGTTTGCTTTGATTTGTCACCGTCTCATTTGTTTGCCTTAGGTAACAAACAAATGATCTCAATTTTTATGGGTTGCCATTCTGTTTTGATTATCTGATAACCTTTCACTTGTTTCTTCCTCTGTCTTTCATTCTCTTCTAGAATGTCTCCTCCTCTCAGCAACGGTCAAATATCCGAGCAAACAGCCAAATTTGCCCAGCAAATAGGCAAAGTGATTCTGAAGTCTGTGGATTTAGGCATTGCCATGTCTCGTCTCAACAATGAAGCCACCCAAGAGTCACCGAAGGAAGCAGAAGTCAAGCCTGCACCAAAATTAAGAAAGCGTAAGGCTTCAAGGAAACCAGCAGCAGTTACACCTAATCAAGCGGGACCTAGCCAAGTGGTAGCGCCACCAGCTAGGAAGTCATACTTAGGAGCTGCCCCATAGTGCAAACGATGCAACCGTCATCATTCAAACCTCATACCCTGCTTCAAATGTACCTACTGTGGACGGTGGGGACATTTAGTTAACATATACCGCTTTGCTATCCAAAACAAAGCGGCTATAAACCTTGCTACTGCCCAACTCCAAGTCAACCCTACTCAAGCTCGTTTTCCGTCTGGTAGTTGCTACAACTGTGGTGAGACGAGCCATTTCAGGAACAAATGCCCGAAGATTGTCAATGCAAATCCAACCCTTGGATGAGCATTTGGCTGAGAAAAAGATATTGCTGTCTTATGCCTTTGTTTCTTTTATTGTGAAACAATCTGTCTTGTTCATAAATAAAAATTGTTGTTCACAATTCTGATGTACAAGTGTAGTTACATGTGTGTATGGCATTTCCCTATGATACCTACATCAAGGAACTACGTTCTTTACAAACTACTCTTGTGATTCTCCCTTTCAAGTGATCGCTCATGATTTACTCGAAAATTTTAAGTACTCGTTTCATTCTAGGAGACGAAGTACAAGAAATAAAGCGAAATTGTGAGTAATCGTGCTTTTTGCACATCTGTGCCTTTGAATCCTTGGTTAGATAACTAAGGGTATTTTCAAAGCCCATACCCATTACGTTCTGATTTTTTTTTAACATGCATAACATAAGTTTTCAAAAACAACCTTCATGATTTCAAAATGTTTCATATAGTTTGAAAACAATATTAATACAGTATAATTACTTATATCAAGTGCATGATTTCAAAAGCATCATTCATGTTTTCAAAAACCTTATACATAATTTCAAAATTCATCTCGCATGATTTTAAAACATTTTTATAAATATACCTACCTAATACACCTACTTTATGATTTCAAAAGTATTATATATAAGGTTTCAAAAACATTGAACACATTTGTTTAAAAACCCCATGTATAGTTTTCAAAAGTATTTTCCTCATACATTGACTTAACCTTCAAATTCCGCTTCATATGTCGCCTTGGCATGTCTAGCATCTCAATTTCATAAGCATTTTTATCTCATGTTTTGACTCAAGCACGTCTAGTGCAAGATTTCAAAACATCTTCAACTTCAAAAATCCATATGGGATCTTTTTATCTTCACAATTAGACCCTTGTGGATGATTATCATTCAAATCAGAGTCCTTAATTGGATTCCTCGTGTACCTTAATTCGAACATTTCGGTTCCTTACAATCGAAATCGAATTTTCTCTTTAAGATCTTTCTAACTTCATAGTTAGATTCTTGATAATGTTTAAAGTACCAAATGAAATCCACGGAATGGATTCCTAGTGTGCTTTAAATACTTGTGCGCAATTAACAAAATGATAACAAATTTAAAATCAAGTTAAACAATTATGTGTTTATGCATTTTGTGTTTTCATTTTTGCATTTTGTGTTTTTGTATACTCTGGATATTCGTTATCCAAATCCTCGTAGAACCTTTCATATCTTTATATGAGGGATTCGTAGTAGGATATTCAAAAAGGTACTACCTTAAATCCTTATTGGGCTTCTACGTGACAGGACCCTTGGATTATATAGTACCATTCCATGATTAAAAAGAGACCCTTTGAGTGGTCTAGTCAAAAGATTGATTCAAAATCTGGTTAAGAATGACATGTGATGATATAAGCTGAAAAGACTCTTTGGCGGTCTAGAGATCATTTATTGACTCAATTAAAAAGGACCCCCAGTATGGTCTAGTCACACTCATCACAGGTTTGTTCATTTGGTTTCCCCTACACATTATAAAATACACTATGCGAACTATGCAAGGAATTACGTAATTATGGACGCGTACATAATTATGAAATTCAGTGCACATAAACCCAGTAAGAATTATTATGTGTAAGAACCGATAGTGACAACAATAACAAAAGGTGAACGATGTAATGGAGGTACGGTGGACGCACCAATAACGCTTATTATACTTGTATATAAGTGTCCCTCTCACATTGCAAGCATGATGTTATTTAAGGTTACTAGAAGTTCAGGACTCTAACCAGTGTTGTTTGATCTTTCTCATCTTCATGTTTCAAGCTCTCACAAGTTTCCTCTAAGATAAATTTCGGAACAAAATTTCCTGAAGTAGGGGAGACTGTCACACCTGTGCCACTTCAACCATCAACCATCAAACAAATACCAAACCAATGAAATATTGTATTTCATACTTGGTATTTGTATAAATATGTGTATCATTTGCACATATTAATTCTTGTTCGATTTCGGGCTCTAAATCACTTTCTAGAAGGTTATACGCGCACTGATGCGTAAATATAACCAGTTTAATGCAACAAACACTCCAGAATAGTGAAATAGGCTTAACATACCTCAAATAACCTTTACATAACTTAGAAATAAGTTTTGGAAGGTTTGGTGAGCCGAAATCAAGTTTATTCGCTTACAGGGACTAAATTCGACAAACTACGAAAGTATGTCGATTCGTACTATAACGGACATTCCGAAACATGATCAAAGTTAAACACACCCTAAATATCCTTTACATAGCTTAGAAATAGGCTTTAAGGAGTTCGGTGTGCTAAAATAAACTTTTTGGTCTTTCAGGGACTAAAAGCGTCAAAAAGTGCATAAGTTTGCATTTTCGCACATATCTTACGTTCTGAATACATCCGGACATCCAAAAATTTAAGTAATCATTAAAATATTATGATTTAGTGATTGGCTTGATAAAAATCCATTCATCGCGTAATTTGGATCGTTTTTGCGTCCGTTACGACTTCCGTCGTAATTAACCGAACAACGCAACCGTACGACCAAACGAACCGACATCCGGCATATTTTTGAGCATATTTTAAGTTCCCTATACTTTAACTTCATTTTAGAGCTTTGAAATGGGGTTAACGGGGTTTAAACGGGTCAAAAATGCATTAAAAACCAAGTTTGGAGTTGCAGGGGCCTGTTCTGCCAAATTTCAAACTTGCTGACCTGCAGGGTCCTTACGGACCGTATGGACTTCCTCTTACGGTCCGTAAATGGGTGCCAGAGATCAGAAACTTGTTTCCAGCTTGTTCCAGCTGTTCTCCATGTTTGCAAATGGTTTTGGGCAATCTATGGGCTCATTCAGGGGTGCACATGGTATTACAAATCAGTGGGTACAAGTGTAAGGTTGAGATCGAAGCACGGGAATCAAGAAACGATCCTAACGGTTCTTGTTTTCCTATAAATACCCCAACCCTTTTCATCTCATTCCACACCTTGATCTGATTTTGTCCTCTAAGTTGGGGTTATTATACTCCATACCTAAGGATAATCGGATCAAGCTTCTATTCTTGGACCTTTTGTAAGTCTTCTTTCGTTCTTTTACGCGTTTTTATCATGAAAGTCAAACTTTGTTTGACTTTCTGCTTTGACCAGTCAATGGTCAACACGAAGTTCGTTTGAACTTCGCAACGTGAGTGTAATCACGATGGTTATAGTCCCTAGTGACTATACTTATTGATTACCACGTTGTTTAGGTGTAGTGACGAGTCGTAGTTTCGGCCAGAATGCGCATTCTTGCGTATTTTGTAACCAAACTACTTTTAGGTATCAAAACCATTTGTTTTGATACCAAACCTGTTTTCTAAATTCGTTAAACATGTTTTTACATGTTTAACTCGTCACTTTGGGTTTAGTGCTTATGTAGGGTCGTAAGGTAAGCAATCTAAACAATCCCTTATACTTTCGAACCCGACCCGTTTGGTCGATCATTAGGATCCGACCAAACACATTAGGTGACCATAGTTGTATAGGGAATAACTTTCCCAGGTTATACCTTATGGTCACGTCGTTTAAGTAGTTGTATGATAGGTAGTTTATATGCCTTAGGAAAATTACCAAAATACCCTTTTTACGCATAAATCCATTTTAAGCATATGTAACCTAAATTTTTACATCCAAACTGATTAGGTAACTATATTAGACATCTTAAGTCATATTTTACTTGTCATAGGACTAGTTAAGCGGTCCGAATGCGTTTTACGCGAACGACGCGTTAAAGTAGCATAAGCTACCTAAACGGGTCGTAATGGGTCGTAAGCACTTAGGTTAGGTTTCATTTTAGAATGTAGGCTTGTTAAACCGTATCATATGAGTTCCAATACTCATTTGGTTTACGAAACCTCATACTATCCAATCTCCCGATTTAGGTCCGGTTATTTATGTAGTTATCTATATAGGGTGCCGTTTGATTCCGTGATCCCTCTAGCTTTGCTTGGTTGTTGTTCAAGACTTCTAAGAACCCTTAAGTGAGTACATAGTCCCCTCTTTTACTGTTTTTCAAACGTTTTGGGGTGAAACACATGTGCCTACTTGTTACTTTCGTGCTTTTCATGTTTTCATATCTTATACTTACTATGTTCATTAGTACACTATTAGTACATGATTTCATTATGTTTTGCTATGTATGTTTACTTAACATGCTAGCACATTGTTTTACATTACATTTCTTTTGCTATGTATGTTTACTGAGCATGCTAGCACATTGTTTTACATGACTTTTCTGCTTTGTATGTTAACTTAGCATACTTAGTACATTGTTTTACATTGCATCTCTATTGCATATGTTCTAGTAACATATGGACACATTGTTTACATCTCTACCTTGTATGTTTACTTAAGCATACTAGGTACATTATTTTCATAAAACATGTTTACATTTGGTATGACATTTGGTTTGTAAAAATGGGACATATATACATTCATTAACATTAGCTACGCTGCTCGGTAGTAAGTAATGGTACCATAGGACTTGACAAATCCCGTTCCTGACATCCTAGGTTTGTTTGGGTGAAAGGAATGACTGAATCCGAAAACATTTCTTTTGATAACCTTGACTCTAGGGTTATCCGTCTGTCTCAAGGCTTGAATGTATGCGTTTAACTTACCGTATAAGTGTTTGTATCAGTAAAACATGCATTTACTTTGCAAAACACAACTTTTTGATATATTCAAAATACTTTGTTTTGTACATTTTTACTTTTGGTTCAGGTAATCGTATATTACTTACCATACATAACATTTGTCACATACTACTTGATTACATTTGACTTTTAACATATGACATTGGGTTATACAGGAACATTTGACATTCGGTTTAAACATGAACATTTTACATTGGTGGTTTGTTTGGGTAAGTGATTTAAGTAACGAGGCGTGTGTAGTATGATACAAGCATGGTGGATACGCCGCTGGTACTTCCTATATATAAGTGCTTGTATTATATTACATGTCGTAGCGTTATTTAATTCATTCAATTTGGACTTATACATTTTACACAAATAACATATTTTTCACAAGACATTGTTTTACAAAACAGTTTGTCTTATACAAACTCATTTTACTTGGTCATTCAGTTAACCTTACATTATTCTTTTAAATATACATATCTATCATCGCTTTTCAAATGATTTATAAAACAAAACATTTTACAAGGATCATGACTGACTTTTTGTTAAACAACTGTTTTCTAAACTTATAAGTCATGAATCCTAAATCAATAAAACCTATGTACTCGCCGACATTTTTATGCTGACGTACCTATTTTCACATGTGTTTCAAGAGATGATGCATAGGATTGATCACAATACACATAGGCGGACTTGGGCCTTAGTGACAATAAAAGATGCAAGACTAGTTAATTTTGTTATACTTCTTTGTTTGTTAAGACATTGTAACTCTTTTAAATCAATAAAACAACATTTCAATTTTCCATGTGTTATGAAACAATGATTCTGTTACAACACTCCCCGACGATTCCGCCACGTTTTGTTGTTTTACGTGGTCGGGGTGTGACAATGAAAAGACACCCTAGAGGAAATGAAGGACATAGGAGAGAACAAATGAAACAGAATGACAACACATAGAAATTGCGATCATTTGTTTATGACCTAAGGCAAACAAATGAAACGGTGATTTAATCAAAGTAAACGGGTCATATTAATGTATCACTGAAGACATGCTCGCCTATAAGTGAACACTCACCCCAAGAGTTCCCAAGTAAGAGTGACTGGTCCGATACTGCGGATTTGTACGAACACTCTAGCCTTAGACAGAAAACTCAGGGTACAGGCATTCACTCTTCCAGTTTGCACGTGTTCACATTATGTAGACCCAAACTTTGACGAGATTTTGAAAATTAAGAGGGTTCAAAACTTTATAATGAATCATCCTAGAACAGATGATTAGTTTTCAAAGCGGATTCGAAATTTATGTTCTTATTGTAGTTGTCACCTAAGGATAGGTGACGGTATTGTTTTAAGATCTAAACATAAGAATCTTGTGTTAGGGTCCTAGGAAGGTTATAGACTAGGTCAAAGCATTACTAATAACCTAATTCCCTATAACCATGAGCTCTGATACCAACTTTTCTGTCACACCCTGACCACGATAAAACAACAAATCGTGACGGAAACATCGGGGAGTGTTGTAACAGAATCATTGTTTCAAAACACACGGAAATTTGAAGTTTTGTTTTATTAAAACAGTAAATATTTACATCGTCTAGAAGTCTAAATAAACAATTTAAACATAGTCTATCATTGTTATTTCGTCACTAAGGCCTCGTCCAATCCTATGTGTGCAAACATCCTAGCAATCAACATCACCTGAAACATATGTGAAAACAAAGTCAGCAAAGAAATGCTGGCGAGTACATAGGTTTTTGAGAGTGTCGGTTTCATGGCTAGTTTACATGTTGCAATACATAATTAAAAACCTTGTTTTGAAAAGTATTGAATTGCGACATAATTAACCGACTCAAATCAAGTTGGTTGTAATTTATAAAATCTCGTAGCCATGATTCTTAACCCAAAACATTTGTTTTAGTAAACCATTTCGTAAAACCTCGCGTAAAAACTCGTTAATAATTCTCGTTAATAAAATTCGTATGGTTTATATCATTTTGAAAACCTCGTTTGTGTGACATCGTCTCAAAATCATTTACCCAATTGAACTAAATAACGCCACGGTATGTAATACGATGAAAACACTTATATATAGGAAGTACCAGCGGCGTATCCACCATGCTTTCATCACATTACACCCGTCCCGTTATCTAAATACTAACCAAAAACCAATCGTTTATCCAATTCGTTTAATTCATCATAATCGTTTCAGTCGTTTAAATCATTCTCGTTTTAATTGTGAAAACTACTTTTGATTGTCTCGCTAATAATATCCAAACCTTCGTGACTCGCCTATTGCCAATCTCGCATTAACTAACCACCAAAGGGTAAGTTAACAATCATCAGATTCGGTCGTTACCACCTAACCCACACATAACCATGGGTGCAGTCTGATAACGGGATTTGTCAGATCCTTTGGTACCATAACCTAATACTGGTCGGTTCGGCCAAAATTAATGGATATTATTCGTTATGTAAATACAACCAACAGGTTTGTTCACTTTATCAAATCGTTATAAATTTTGTATAAACCATATTATTTATTTTTGAAACCATCGTTAAAACCTCGAAAACATTTAGCACATATGAATCACCCGAAAACAATTGAAAACAGTAAAATAGGGGAACTATGTACTCACCTAAGAATGCTTAGTGGTCTTTGAACAACAACCAAGCAAAGCTAGAGGGAGCACAGAATCAATCGGCAACCTAACTATATAAATAAACCGGACCTAAGTCGGAAGATAGGATAGGATGAGGTCTTGTAAACCAAATGAGTTATTGGAACTGATATGACATGGTTTAACAAAGCCTACATTCTAAATTGAAACCTATCCTAAGTGCTTTCGACCCATTGCGACCCATTAAGGTAGCTTAAGCTACTTTACCGCGTCGTGCGCGCAAACGCGCGTCCGAGATGTCTAAATAGTCCTATGACAAGTATTATATGCCTAAACATGTTTAAGTAGGTTGCATAATCAGTTTAGGTGACAAAAGTTAGGTTACATATGCTTAAAGTCCAATTATGCATGAAAAGGGCATTTTGGTAATTTACCTAAGGCATATAATCCACCTATGATACAACTACTTAAACTAGGTGACCATAAGGTATAACCTCGGAAGGTTATTCCCTATACAACTATGGTCACTAAACGTGCTTGGTCGGATCCTAGTGATCGACCAAACGGGTCGTGTTCGAAAGTCTAAGCGGTGGTTTAGACCGCTTGACTTACGACTCTAAACAAGCACTAAACTAAAAGTGACGAGCTAAGCATGTTAAAACATGCTTAACTAAGCTAGAAAACAGGTTTTGATATCAAAACAAAGTGTTTTGATACCAATAGTAGTTTGGTTGCAAAATACGCTTAATGCGCATTTTGACCGAAACTACGACTCGTCACTACACCTAGTCAACGTGGTAATCAGTAGGTATAGTCACTAAGGACTATAACCATCGTGATTATGCTCACGTTGCGAAGTTCAAACAAACTTCTCATTGACCATCTCGTGGTCAAAGCTGAAAGTCAAGCAATGATTGACTTTCAAGCTAGGAAAGCAATAAAAGAATGAAAGAGGACTTACAAAGGGTCCAAATAGATTTGGTTCCAAGTATTCTCAGGTAGGTAGTGAAATATCACAACCACTTAGAGAAATCTCAGACCAAATGCAAGGAAAATGGAATGAAAGCATGGCCTTTATATAGTTTTCGCAAAACCGTTAAGATCATTTCTTGGAGAAGAGGGAATGATCTAGGCCATACAAGTGTTAGAGAATGATTGGGGGACTTGTTCTCCACACAAACCAGTCCATAGCATTGAAAACCATTGTTCAAAACCATCAAAATCGAGCTAAATGACCAGATTCATTGTTTCTGTCTGATGGGCTCTCGTGAGCCGCGTAAGAAATGGGCTTAGGCTTACGCGGGCTGCCTAAGAAGTTTTGACAGAATTACAGTTTTAGCCCCTGCAAGCCTAAAACTTGGTTTTCGATGCATATTTGACACGTTTAAGCCCCGTTAACCCCATTTCAAGGCTCTAAAATGAAGTTAAAGTATAGGGCACTCAAAACATGCTCAAAAACATCTCGGATGTCGGTTCGTTTGGTCGTACGATCGCGTTGTTCGGTTAATTACGACGGAAGTCGTAACAAACGCAAAAACGATCCAAATTGAGCGACGATTGGAATTTTATCATGCCAATCAATAAAATAAAATATTTTAATGATTACATAAATTTTTGGGTGTCCGGATATATTCAGAACGTAAGATATGTGCGAAAATGCAAACTTGTGCACTTTTTGACGCTTTTAGTCCCTGAATGACCAATAAGTTTATTTTAGCATATACCGAACCCCTCAAAGTCTATTTCTAAGCTATGTAAAGGATATTTAGGGTAAGTTTAACTTATGATCAAGTTCCGGAATGTTCGTTACAGTACTAATCGGCATACTTTCGCAGTTTGTCGAAATTAGTCCCTGTAAGCGAATAAACTTGATTTCGACACACCAAACCCTACAAAACTTATTTCTAAGTTATGTACAGGTTATTTAAGGTATGTTAAGCCTATGTCACTATTCCGGAGTGTTTGTCGCGTTAAACTGATTACGTTTACGCATCAGTTCGCGTATAACTTTCCAGAAAGCGATTTAGAGCTCGAAATCGAACGAGAATTGATATGTGCAAATGATACACATATTTATACAAATCCCAAGTATGAAATACAATATTTCATTGATTTGGTATTTGTTTGATGGTCGTGGAGGCACAGATGTCACAATCTACTGCACCATTCTTCACTCCATCTAGCGAGCCATTCCTATGGACTACGCCCCCTATCATGCCACTGTCCGATTCGTATCACCCATACCATGTTGGGTACTCCACGGAGGTCATCCTTACTTCATTGATGATACAGCAGGAGGCACTGACACGTCGCATACAGGAGCTGGAGAGAGCTCAGCGACCACCTTGCCATTGTCAGACCCCAACTGCAGCATCACACCCCCCGCGTCCACTTTCACCCGACTCAGATGTTCGCTTCATGACTCCCAGGCAGCAGATACCATATTCGTTGCGCGTCAGTCGTGCTTTAGAGCATGACTGGTTGCATATGCGTCGCTTATTCTTCTCTCATTTTCCTCCTCCTCCTCCGCCATCAGCATAGGCCTTTTGATTCGACGCAGGTAGACTTTCAGTGAGACGACTGCGATTGTGCAGACTATACAGCTTTTTGGGAGACCGCATTTTGATGTTGTGACTTTTGATGTTTTGTATTTTGGTTGTTGTTATCACTGACTAGATAGTTTGGACTAGGGCGATGTGGCCCTTAGTCACTGATGATGTACGATACAGTTATGAACTTGTAAACATTACATTGTGGTCTTGATTTATGATAGCGCAGTCGCAGTATTCTCATTATATATGATGTTGGATTGATTGTTTATATTCTATAACATGTGATGTTATGTGCTTGATTTATTTGGAACATGAGATGTTATGTGTTTGATAAAGGGTATACGTATGATTCAATTACTTATTATGACCTGACCAACGTGAACCATCTTTTAGAAGATGCCACCGAGACGTGGACCGCGCATGCCCACTAACGAGGCAGAACTCCAAGGAATCATTGCTGCCGCCATAGCGTAGTATGCAGCCTCACTAGGAGGAACCAGCGGGAGCAATTCGAACAACAACGGCAATAACAATCCACCCCATGGTAATGTTAAGTCGTTTGAGACATACTACGATACATTTGGATATTTATAGCACGTCCGTTAATACCATTTGTATATTCTAACGTATGTGCAGGGTGCACTTACAAGAAATTTCTCGATTGCAAGCCCGTAAATTTTGACGGCACAGGAGGTGCTGTTGCGTTTGTCAGATGGGCAGAGAAGACTGAGTCTGTCCTTAGAATGAGCAAGTGTGCTCCCGAGCAATAAGTGACTTACATCTCAGGGCTATTTCTGGATGGAGCCCTATCTTGGTGGAATTTGCAAGTGCAAACTCTTGGTGAAGCCGCTGCTTATGCGATGACATGGAATGAGCTAAAGGAGCTCATGTGAAGGAAGTACTGCTCACACGCTGAAATTCAAAAGCTGGAGACTGAGTTTTGGCATCTAAAAATGGAAGGTCCCAAGATTGCGGAGTATGTTCAGAGATTCCACGATTTGTCCCACGTAGTGTCATACATGGTTACACCGGAGTTCAAGCATATTGAGCGCTTTATCTGGGGATTGGCACCTCAGATCATGAGTATGGTTACTACTACCAAGCCTGCGACAATCACAGAAGCCATTGATCTCAGTGTGGCTCTTACTGAGGAGGCCATTCACTTGAACAAATTTTCGACTGTTGAATCGAAGAAGAAAGAGACTCTCGTGGAGTTGTCTGGGGATAATAAAAGGAAATTCTCGAACTTCAAGCAGGGTACGAGCAGTGTTAGCAAGAAAGGAGAGTCAAGCACGCCGGCTAGAGCTTCAATCGGAGTTGAGAACAAAGGAAAGGGTTATATGGGTACATTGCCCAAGTGTAACACATGCCAGCGCCATCATTCTGGCCGGTGTGGACCAAAAACATGTGAAGCTTGTGGGAAAGTTGGCCACTTGAAGGATACTTGCTGGGTTAGTGTTGGCCGGGGTGGTCAAGGAGGTCTTGGTAATAGGAACAACAACCATGGTGGTAATGGCAATCGTCCGCAAGGGAATAATGGCGGAAATGGAAACCGTGGGAACGTTGCGAACCAAGCCGGGAATGGAAATCGCAACCGAAACAACACTCAAGCTAGGAAGGGAAATGGCTAAGGGCCAGGATGCTTTAATTGTGGAGATATGGGGCACTTTAAGAGGGAATGCCCAAAATTGAATCAAGCCCGGGGAAGAGTCTTTAACATTGGAGTGAGGGAAGCGCGCCTGGATCCCAACGTTGTCACTGGTACGTTCCCTATAAATCAACGCTTTGCATCTGTTCTGTTTGATACTGGTGCCGACTATAGTTTCGTATCGTTAGAATTTAAGAGTATGCTTGGGTTAGCTGCTAGTAAGTTAGATATTCTGTACTCGATTGAATTGGCGAATGGGAAACTAATTGAAACCAGTGAAGTTGTCTGAGGATGCGTAATTGAATTGGGAGAGCGTGAATTCACTTTGGATCTACTACCAGTCAAGCTGGGAAGTTTTGACGTGGTAGTAGGGATGGATTGGTTGTCGAGCAACAAGGCTGAGATTATTTGTCACGAAAAGATCATTCGCATCCCAACAGAAGGTAGAGAAACGATCGTGGTTCACGGAGAGAAACATGATACGCCTCTGAGAGTCATCAGCTGTATGAAAGCTCGAAAGTGTTTACAATAGGGATGTGTTGCCTTCTTGGCACACATCGTGGATAAAGGAGCTGCCGAGCCGAAGATCGAAGACATCCCTGTAGTAAAGGAATATCCTGAGGTCTTTCCAGAAGACTTGTCGGGATTGCCACCCCAAAGGCAAGTCGAGTTCCACATTGACTTAGTTCCAGGCGCCGCGCCTGTGGCTAAGGCAACTTATCGACTTGCACCTTCAGAGATGCAGGAATTGTTGACACAACTCCAGGAGCTATTAGACAAAGGATTCATCAGACCAAGCTTCTTACCTTGGGGGCTCCAGTTCTGTTTGTCAAGAAGAAAGACGGTAGTTTTCGTATGTGTATTGACTACCGGGAGTTGAACAAGTTAACGATCAAGAATAGGTATCCTCTGCCAAGGATTGATGACCTATTCGAACAGCTGCAAGGCTCAAGCTGCTACTCTAAAATCGATTTGCGATCAGGTTATCATCAGCTGAAAATACAAGAGGAAAGTATTCCCAAGACTGCTTTTAGAACTCGATATGGACATTACGAGTTCTTGGTTATGCCGTTTGGGTTGACAAACGCGCCAGCTGTTTTTATGGATTTGATGAACAGAGTTTGTAAGCCATACCTCGACAAGTTCGTGATTGTCTTCATAGACGATATCCTGATCTATTCAAAGACGAAGGATGAACACGAACAACATTTGAGAGCTATGTTGGAGTTGCTGAAAAAGGAAAAGTTGTATGCCAAATTCTCGAAGTGCGAATTTTGGTTACGCGAAGTCCAATTTCTTGGACATGTGGTTAATGGAGATGGAATCCACGTGGATCACACAAAGATCGAAGCAATCAAGAATTGGGAGACTCCAAAGACGCCAACTGAGATTTGACAATTCTTAGGTTTGGCTGGTTATTATCGAAGGTTTATTGAGGATTTCTCAAAAATCGCTCAACCATTGACCTTCCTCACACAGAAGGATAAGAAGTTTGATTGGGGAATCAAACAGGAAGAAGCATTCCAGTTATTGAAAGACAAGCTTTACAATGCGCCGATCTTATCGCTACCAGACGTTCGTGGTATATTGTGACGCCTCGCGTCAAGGTTTGGGTTGCGTGTTAATGCAGCGCCAGAAAGTCATAGCTTACGCGTCATGTCAGTTGAAAGTTCATGAGAAGAATTATACCACGCATGACTTGGAGCTAGGCGCAGTGGTATTCGGGTTGAAGATTTGGAGACATTATTTATATGGTACAAAGTGTACAATCTTCATGGATCATAAGAGTCTGCAACACATATTCGACCAGAAGGAGCTGAACATGAGACAAAGACGCTGGGTCGAATTATTGAACGATTATGACTGTGAGATCAAGTATCATCCAGGGAAGGCGAATGTGGTCGCCGATGCCCTAAGTCGAAAAGAAAGGATCAAGCCCATAAGGGTTAGGGCTTTAGAGATGATTATCCAGACAGATCTTTCCCTGCGCATTCGTGCCGCGCAGAAAGAAGCTCTTAAAGAAAGAAAAATTGAAGAGGAATATCTCTGTGGAATGGAGAAACAGTTGGTACCAAACGAGGAAGGAACATTATGTTTCAATGGATTTCATAACAATGTTGCCAAGAACACCAAAAGGTCACGACACTATTTGGGTAATAGTGGACCGGTTAACGAAATCTGCACACTTCTTACCCATCAGAGAGAAAGACAACACGAGCAAATTAGCTGAGATTTACATGAGAGAGATCGTTGCACGTCATGGAGTGCCTCTCTCGATCATCTCTGATAGAGACGGAACATGAAAATATTGCCAAAGACATTGTTTATACTTTTCTGAGCTAGTTAGGGTCCCCGAACAACCGGACTTTACCTGGAACATGAAAATATTGCCAAAGACATTGTTTATACTTTTCTGAGCTAGTTAGGGTCCCCGAACACCCTAACACCCTATATATTAATAAACACATCAATATCCTAACAAAGTGTCATTAGATTTCAACTAAAACTTAACCAACCATTACACCACCCAACCCTTACCCCCCCCCCCCTTCATGCGACGGTCACCATGTGGTAACCCACACCTCTAATTTCTTGATTATTTTATGGAGCATTGTCTAGTATCTAGAATACAAATTACATGTTGGACATTAGGAAATTAGATTATAAGTAAACTCAAGGGTTAACCCTTCTCTCACTTCAAGCCATCAACACCAAACTTGCTCTCCTCCTTCCCTCCTTGCTTGTGTTCGGCCGAGATCACAACCACACCCACCATCACCATCAACTTTCATACAAGCTATTTTACATACATACAAGGTGTAAGGTGACACACAAACAAGCTCGGTGCACTCGGAAGCTCAAGAACCTCTCTAGATTTCTTTTATCCACCTCGCTTACGTCTTGTTTCTTCCCTAGCCTTGAGCTAGTAGTAAGTGCCTCTAAACATCATCTTGATCTTTTTTATGGTGGTTAATATAAGATTTAATGGTTAAAAATCAAGAACACACAAGAACATAACATAAAGTCTTGAATATAAGTGATTAATGATGGATAAAGAGAAGCTAGTTGTGTAAATCATGCAAATCCTGTCTAGTTGTGATTATTTTATGTTGTTTGTTACTACAAGTGGGATGGATCATCATCTAACCATACTAGATCATGTTCAAGAACATGAACTAGAAGTATGTTAGTGTTAAGGATGTAAAAGATGATGAAACCTTCCATCCATGAAACATGAACTTGAGTAAATGTAATTTTTAAGGTTCTAAACTAATAGATCTAAAGATCTACAAGTGGTTTTTCGGAAGAACCAAGTGAAAGATGCAAGTCTTGTTAAAACCCGGATCTTACATAAACTAAAAGCATTTTAGTAACTAGACTAGTGTGTAAACACTTGTGTAACAATGAAATTTCATAAAGAAATATTTTTGTAAATTATGACAAGAAGTTGTTAAACTTCAAGTTCTTTAAAAATAAAGTTTTTAAGAAACTAAACATGTTTTTAAAGATAACAAAACCTACTAAATACGCTAGTAACTTACTACGTATTTTTACACAACTTTCAAGTTCATGATTTTGTGATTTAGGCTTGTTTTGTCAAGTTTGATGCTTAAATATTGTTGATCTATGATTGTTAAATTGTTTGATTGAATTTTTGAAAAGAAAATGATACGCTTGTAAGCGTGGCCACCTCCAGTTACAGAGGAAACTCTGGCGAAATTTTTCTAGAAATATAAGACTTAGAAATATTTTTTGTAACAAATGTTTATAAATGCATTTTTAAATTGTTTTTCAAATATAAACTTCGCCATGATTTTTATTACAAAAATAACCAAGTACCGGAGGTGGATTTTCGTAAATAAAACTTGTTAAATAAATATTTAGAATATATATGTTATAATAAAACGCTGGTGTGACTATGTGATTATTTTGTGAACTAGATATATATTATTTTTAGGTAAAAATAATATTACTTGAAATATCATGAAGTTACGATCTACAAAACAATATCAACGCTCTCACAAAAATGAATATGTAAGTTATATAAGTATCGTAATAAAACGCGAACTTTAAGAATGTAACTTATGTATTTTTCGGAAAAATACTTTTATTATAATACTTTTGGTGAAATATTATTTTGGGAAAACCTATGGAATAAAATATAATATTTTTGGGAAAAATATATATATATATTGGAAATTAAAACATTTTAGACAAAGTAATTAAAACATTTTAGTACCCCATCCTTGGGAAGGAATATATTTATAAAATAATTAAGAGTGTAAATACGAAATAGTTGCCTAACTGTTTCCCAAAAACGTTAAACCTTAAGCCAAGGCATGGTCGTCCGTCTAATAGAAGTTAGTACGTGTGGGTCGTCACGCAGCAGGTTGATTGGGATTGACTATTTCGAGACGCACTTCTGTGAGTTCATGCCCCCCCCTTTTCTCTTAACTGTTTTCAGTTTTTATACTTCGGGGGTGGAATACATGTTACAGTAATTACGGATACTTTTATACATGGTATGGTTGGCTTAAGGAGGGTTACTACTTAGATCGTGTGAGTGGGTAGGCGGGAATTAGAGGCCATTAATCCTCATAGTAGGACCGAGGGTCATTAGCGGTAGATCTATCTGGGTGTAGCGAGCCCAACTCCAGGCCCACTGTACGGACCTTGGGGTGACTTTGAGCCCGACGCAAAAATCTGCTAGGTTTGAGTCTTTCTACAACACTTCACACATATCATTGTCTTTGCAACCCAATGGTGATCTCTTTTTTTCCTTATTTGCTACATACCAGGGATTTTCATACATACAAACATGTTACAAAGGTTTTTACATACTCACTTTTACATGAACTCGCTCAACTTTTGTTGATTTTTTTTCAAATTACATGTATTTCAGGGAATTAGGGATCTGGAAAGGTATGCTATGTCTTCATGCTGCGGAGGAGAAGTGATGTCATCCAAGTTTAGGGATTGTGACTTTTGCCTGGACGAGTCACAAGTCTTAAACTGTGTTTATTTCATGTTTTATGGTTGTGTCTTATGAACAATGTTTTTATTATGTTGTGTTGTAATCCTACTACATGTGTCAACTCTTAAAACAATGTTGTCGTATTTTATTTTTAAAACTTGAAGTAATGGATGATCATCATGGTTTTACTTACATATAGCTTTGTTGTGATTAAGCTATGGTATTAAGAAGTCACACCAAATAAACCCACGCTTCCGCAAAGCCAGGGTGTGACACCTGTAGGATCGTGTTCTGACCCGATTGAGTCGTTCAGAGGTGTTCAACTTCGTTTCAGGTGCGGAATAACAAGAAACGGAGGTAGAAATAGTTGATTCTTCACTAAAACTGTTGATTGTATTGATTAACACTCGATTACATGCAGTTCTTCACACTGACAGCACTTCGGCGTGGAATACAAGAGAATCTATATGGTTTCGCTCATGTGAACACCTATATATAGGCATGGTAGTTTCGCTCCAATGGACACATGTCCATATAAGCGAAACCTATTATGTACATATAAGCGAAACTATCAGGTTAATGTCCCTATGAGCGAAACCTCTACCTAAAATACATACAATCTCATGTTTTCTCGTAAAATATGCCCTAATCTATACAAAACAAAGTAAGACTCAATACAAGACGAAATCGACAGATGTAGTGCACCAACAAACTCCCCCCAGATGTTGACGGAGTCGTCCATCGAGTCACGACAATGCTGTGTCTATACATCTTCAATCTTGATCAGCCTCTGGGCCTTTTCTCTCTTTCTATCCTCAGACTCCCCCTCTCGATTTACTGGCATTCCTTTCTTCTTCAGCAACATCTGATACAGGATCATTTTCTGGCTTTTTATGTTCCAAGATCGAAACCTGGCTCAAGCTCTATCTGCAGAGTCTTCAACTTCCAGGATCGAAACTTGGCTACACCTGCACATTCTTAACCCAGAAATAAATTTCCTAAATTTAACAATTTGAATGCACCAACACTGACTCCCCTCAAAACTAACTATCTGCACCAATAACTACTCTCTCTTAGATCACACACACATGATGAACCACTTGTTGATTTAGAAAACATATTTTGACAATTAAGACATACTCCCCCTCACAACAATGTCATCATGTTTAGCACTCTGAATTTTGAAAATTAGCTTTCCACCATCAGTTGTCGAAAATCTTTTTGGCTTTTTCAAAAGTTTATGCTAAAACACACACAAAATCTTTTTGAATTTTTCTGAAAGAAAGTAAATAACACTATTTGAAAATACAAAGATTGACACCAATTGTAAAAACAACAGAATGCAGAATTAAAATATTTACAAACAATATTTTTGTGAGATTGTGTAAGAGGATCATATCAGTTTATGAGACATGTCACTAACACCGTTAAGCTGCATTTCATTTTAAGTTCTAAACAGTTCACCTAGATTGTCAGTATATTTGTTCTCTTAAATTTTCACACAAACTTCAACTGATCCGAGATACGATGTTAATGTTTTAAGCACTTAAACTTATTTGTGTGTCCTACTACTTGAATATACTCCCGTATCCAGATCCCAATATTCAGTCTTACATGTGAGTATACCACAGATGATATCTGTTCAGGGGTTAGATGCGAGGGTCGTGAGAGCTCAGGTCGATACTTCCGTATGTTGACGGCTTCGACTTTTGGTGTGTCCCCTTTAGAGGATCTTTTGATTACAACAGCAGCGACTATCAATTTTATTGTTTCATCAGCTTGCTGAGGGCGATGCTATGTTTCAAGCATTTGCAGAAAGCATTATCCGGGGACTAGGTCAGTACTTCCATACAGCAGAAGTCCCGGGATAATACCCTAGATATCACTGAGCATAAAGACCTAGTATCTCAGAATAAGGGACCTTTCAAACAAGATTTCAGGGGTTACCTATATATCCAAGATGTTGTTCCCCACAGAATAAGCAAGTTTGAAATTTTTATGTTTATATCTCGTCACAATTTACTAAATGTGCAAAAACCTACTGGCACATCTTCAGTGAGATTGTTTATCACATTTTATCTTTACTTTTCTTTAGCATGTTGTGACAGTCCACTGATGTACTATCATTTCCTCTTTTTCACAACAAAATCATTTTTGATTTTATCAAGTTTTTGTATTTTTCAATTTTTTTAATGTTTTTGGATTTTCTGAAATTGTCTACTCCCCCTAAAATTCTAACACATTAAGGAAAAATTTGAAAACAAACTAAACTCTAGACTCACTTGAACACAAAACAAACTGTACAAAAACTTGACAACTGACATCGAATTGCATCAAATCGCCATTCAATAGGCTTAAACAATCAGAACTCCCCCTATCACAAACTATTTTCTCATTTAGATTTCAAAACACTTAAATTTTTTTTAATCAAAATGATTTTTCCGGAAAATGAGTTTATGTTTACCACTTAAAAGTTTACCACTTAAAAGTTTACCACTTGTAAAGTACGGGGATATGGTTCATCATTTTGTCAATTATTATGTTAGTAAATCAAGTACAACTCAATGTCCCTGATTTACCATTTTGCAATCAAGCAACTTCTGTACCACTTGTAAAGAATAACCACATGTAGAATCACAATCAACACCACTTGTAGGTATATCTGAACAATTACCCATTGTAGGAATGTTACGTCTACATTTACCAATCAGGATGTCGATTCCTGCTTCGCACTTACCAACCTGGAAGCTTCGGCGTAGTCCTTCACCTGTAAAAAAAAATTCAAACATTATTCAAATTCATGCAACTTCATAAAACATGAATGATGCCGATTCCTGATCCACGATAAAAACTTGGGATCTCCGGCATAGTCCTTAGACTATTATGGGAAACAGACTTCCATCCAAGTCTTTTCAGACTTGATAGATTTCAATTCTTGCGCAGTAGGGTTGTAAGTTGCCTTTTTAGTTGCATAGAAATCTTTAACCCCCTTTGCTTTCCCATTCAGCATTTTTCCAAAAATCTTTTTAACATTCCCGTTGAATGTTTTCTCGACATCAAATTCATTTTTCTCTTTGTAAAACTGATTCGAGATTTCAATTTTACCAACTTTCTTTTTAACTTCTTCAAATTTCAGTGATGGAAACTCCTCATCATTCACTGAAATTTTTACCTCACCTTGTGGCTCCTCTGGCTTTGTGGAACCAGATTCATCGCCGACATTCACATCAACTTTCTTAACATCCCACACTTGGTTGTCATTCTCTTTCTTTTTATAAAAATTCTTTTTAGAACATTCACCAACCTCATACTTTGATTTTTCAAAAATTTTAAGTCTGTCGGTTGGTGGTTCAACATCAACAACCTTTTCTTTCAATTTCAGAGAAACTCCCTGTTTTGTTTTGGCGTTTTTCTAACAGTTCCATGCAATGTGACCAACTTCATTGAATCTGTAACAGGTACGAGTTTCTTTTGGTTGCCACATTTCAGTTCCATTCTTTCTCTTTTCAGCAAGAAACTCTTGATTTGACTGTCTCCGGAACGGTTTCTTCTGTTCCTCTGCTGAACTTCCACCTGACACAAATTCTGTTTTTGTTTTAGAATTTTTCATATTTTTATGATTTTCTGGTGGAATAAAACCTAAACCTTTCTTTTTGTAGCTACGATTTTGGTTTGGTTTCTTTTGAAAACCCGAACGAGAATTGTAACCTTTTTTCTTGTTTAATCGTTGTTGAACTCTTGAAGTGTACTTTTTAGGTTTTCCAGTAAGATTTGTATCTTTTATTTCAGAAATATTAATTTCTGTCATTTTGAAAACCTTTTTGATCAATTCAAATCTGACACTTCTTATTGGAAATTCTTTGTCAGAATATAATTTGTCCGAATCATTTAAAGTGTATGCTACTTCAAATGTTTCATCATCCAATTTGCTTTTGATAACAAAAAATCTTTACTGTAAGACCGTTTGACCGACGACTTTTGACTGTTGATTGACGAATTTGACCCTCCAGACTCTGACTTTGACTCATCCTCATCAGTATCCAACACCTGATCGACCACCTTTTTGATTAACTTAGACTCATGATCAGTATCGGACGAGGTAAACGTGACATCAATGTTATCTGGTAAAACGTCAGTTGTGTCGGTTTTTAGCTTTATATTGACTGCTTTTTCAAGTTGCTCCTCGTTTGGTTTTCTAGGAGAGTGCCCTTCCCAAATTGGAGGCGGACACTTGTTATAGCTAACAGTCGGTTTCTTACCACAATCATTCTTCTTTTTTGGCTTCTCGTCTTGAAAAGCTTCCATACCTGCAACAGTTGGGTAAATACGATCAATGAGATAATCAGAACTATAATAACTTTGTTGTAAACGTCTAATTCTCTCATTCTCGATCTTTTCTGTCTCCAACTCTTGCTTCCATTTAGCACTTTCTTCGATGTAGAAGTTGATGGCTTTCTGCTTAGTCATCATCACAGCATTCATCATCGTTAGTGCTTGTTCTCTTTCAGAATTTGTCTTTTGTAGACCAGTTATTGTTTTGTTCAAGACATCATAAGATAGTTAAGGTTGAACAGTAACTGCTCCTTTTTCTTCTCATATTCATCAATTATCTCGTCTTTTGCTGCACATCCCTTGTAAGCTTCCAAACACTTCGTGCAAGGCTTGACAACTTCAACAATCTTCTCAACCTCGATTTTCTTTACCACTTCAATCACTTTTACATCTTCTTTCACTTGCTCACTCTCTACATTCTTCTCAACAACACTTTCAACACTCTCGTTCTGAACAACATCTTCAGATTTCATTTGTTGTTGTTCTTTAGCAGCTCGTTTCTCCTTCAGTTTTTCCATGCGATCTGCAAAATAGAAATGAAAACTTTCAGGAGAAAGATGAGTTTTAGAAATATTGATATGTTTCTCTTCCTCATCATCACTACTGCTATCAACTGGTGATTGATCAAACTGTATAGATTTTTCAGAATCAGTATCTGATACACCAGAATCAGATGGTGTTTGATCAAATACAACTTCCTTTTCTGAAGTAACATCATTCTGAACACTTTCATCAGCACTTTCTGAGCTTTCGTCAGACGTAACAGACTGTTCTTCCACACTTTCTACAGTCACACCAATAGATTTCATCCAGGTGGTAAACATGTCTGGTTCTCTGATAATCTTGGCAATGAAAGCTTTGAAATCACCCTTCTCATCAACAAACATATCCCAGCTGAAACCTTGAGGTAGTCTTTCATCATCTTGATCAACTAAACAGGCTTTGCTATCAGGAGATATGTAGTTGCTCCAATTGAAATCCACTAAACATGCTCTTTTCGAATCCTCAATCTTCCTACCATGAGCCTTCTGTGAGTCTTGTGATTGACCAACCTGCTGATAAATGGCTTTCCGGTAGTAGTCATCTTTTCCGAACAGATTTTGAGCTCCACTAGCTTCCCTGTTCTTGCACTCCCGTTTGAAATGGTCTTTCTCCCTGCAACGAAAACAAGTAACTTTAGATTTATCAAAACCTAAAGTAGACACATGAGCATCAAGAAAGTCATTTCTCCCGGTAATTGTCTTGAACTTTTCAGCATGCCTAAGAACACTAGCAAGACACCATTTGATATCCATTAATTCCATCTCTTCGGCGTCTATTTGATCGTAATCCTCCTTTGTAAGCATAGGATTTCCGATCCGACCGGCTACTAGACCTTCATAAGATAACAACACAGAACCGAGTAGAGCCATGTGGTCTTTAGCAATGTCTTCTGAAAAACTTTGACTTTCTGGAAGATTTAGAGCAATGTTGCACTGAATCACATAACCATTTCCTGTTTTTGTGCTTTGAGACTGAAAACTTGAATTTAATTCTTTAGGATTAACACTCGGAAATGATGAGAATCCACTGCTGCTTTTGCTAGAACACTGATCAGTTTTTTCTGTTGAGTCCCCAGCACTGAATGCAGTTTGGATTTTCGGGCTTCTCTCAGATTCTGGAACTGGAATACTTCCTTTATAGTACATCTTCACGTCCTGTTGACCACTCGGACTGTTCATCCTTGCACTCTTTTGCTGTTCCAAATCCTGACTCTCTATCTTTTCAATAAACTGAGATATAGTTAACCCATCGTACACACCCGTGTCTTTCAGAATCATCAAGTACGTTCCCCATTCTTTCTGTGGTAGTGCATCCGCAAGCTTGTCTACCCACTCTTCACGGTCTTTAGTAATACTCAACATCGACATTGATCGCACTAAGTGACAGTAACGTTCAATCAGCTTCTTTGTATCTTCTCCCAGTAAACTACTGAACAAATCAAACTCTTTCTTGAGCAACGCCTTCTTGCTCTTTATCATGTTCTCACTACCCTCAAATTTTGTATGAAGAGCATCCCAAATAGACTTTGATGTTATGTCATGCTGTAGTAGGATAAAGATATCTTCTTTGATCGCTTGTTGAAGCAGACTGATCATCATTTTCTCGGCTTTATACATGTTTCTTTCTTGTTCACTAAATTCTGATAACTCTTTAAGAACTTGCAAATCTGTTCGAGGCAACGCGTATTTCTTCAGTATGCATTCCCATGACCTAAGATGGTTTGCCTGAACCCAGTTTTCGAATCTGTCTTTCCACCCGTAATATTCTTCGATATTCATCAATTTAGGGGGCTTTTGGGTGGTTCCCGTCTCGTTTTATATACTCATGGCTTGAACAATAGCAGATGGACCAGACGATGTTGCAAACGCGTTATAAAACTCGGTATCCATGATGACTTATCACGTTTTCCAAAATCAATGACAAATAAGCGAAACCAGATGTTTGTACACAAGAGAAAAATCCCAGAAGTCCACAAAAGCGAAACTAGGGTTTGTCTGTATAAGCGAAACTATGATGTTCAGAAGAGCGGAACTACTGATATTCTTTGGAGCGAAACCTTGATGAATCTTTGGAGCGAAACTTGTGTTCACAAAAGCGAAACTACAATACAATTTGGAGCGAAACCTTTCAATTATGTGACACACGAGCGAAACTAGATAGTCAAATAAGCGAAACTACACAAAGTCCGAAAGAGCGAAACCTAGTCCGTATGTAATTTGACCCATTTTTAATCTGTATTTTGGTCTGAAACTTTCCAGGATTTGTTTATGTCCAATTACGCATAGTTTGTGAAATTTTAATCCAATTTTGACCGTTACAACTTTCTGAATTAATGAAAGAAGGTGTAGAAGTAAGAAATCTTGACAAATTCCAGCTAATCTCTGCAGAACTCCTCTTCCCAAGCTCTGATACCACTTGTAGGATCGTGTTCTAACCCGATTGAGTCGTTCAGAGGTGTTCAACTTCGTTTCAGGTGTGGAATAACAAGAAACGGAGGTAGAAATAGCTGATTCTTCACTAAAACTGCTGATTGTATTGATTAACACTCGATTACACGCAGTTCTTCACACTGGCAGCACTTCGGCATGGAATACAAGAGAATCTATATGGTTTCGCTCATGTGAACACCTATATATAGGCATGGTAGTTTCGCTCCAATGGACACATGTCCATATAAGCGAAACCTATCATGTACATATAAGCGAAACTATCAGGTTAATGTCCCTATGAGCGAAACCTCTACCTAAAATACATACAATCTCATGTTTTCTCGTAAAACGTGCCCTAATCTATACAAAACAAAGTAAGACTCGATACAAGACGAAGTCGACAGATGTAGTGCACCAACAACATCTATAACCAGAACACATGATGAAGCTACCTCAGGAATATACAATCTTTCCTCTGCACATTTTGAAATGACAAAAAAAGATGAGCTCTAAAACAAAACAAACAGTCAATCAATTAGGAAAAAAATAAATTAAACTTAGCAAAGAAGATAATCACGCATGTTGTTTTCAATTATAACGCAAGTTAAAAAAAAACTTTGACAACCCGAGATTTCAAGGTCTTTCCCCTACGCATCACTTATGTCACAATCTTGTTTTTACAATTTGTTTTGCGTAGTGTCATGTAGTTTATTTGAATGATTAAAGTATATTTTCATGTTTAATGTGAAATGTTGAATGTTTAAAGGTGTCATGTTAATGGTTAAGGTGTTATGGATCTTCGCCATCAACAGTATATGACGAAGAATGATTCTTCGTTGTTACGAATTCCCTTGGCGAAGATAGACCTTCGCCATCAACACCTTTGACAAACTTTGGCTCTTCGTCGAGGGGCATTGTTCGCCGGAAAGGGCCTTCGGCCCAAGTTGATTAGAGGCCCAGTATAGTCTGTTGTTATTTTATTCGTATAACCCTTCACAACCCGTTAAACATAAACATCTCAAACCCTAAGTTCCCTCTCCTCCCTCGCATACTTGACTGCTGCCATACTCTTTTCTTGAAGCTTTTCGTGCTTTTTCATCTTGACCATCTCGGTTAGTTACTGTTACCATTGTGTTATTCGATTCCCTGGTTTTATGTGATTGAATAGTTACAGGTTGTTGAGTTAAATCATATCTGTGCATGCTAGAAACTAAGGTCGATGTGGTGTTAAACTTATGAATGGGGTTTTGATGATCTGTGAATACGTGATGCATAAATGAATGATTGATGTTATACAAGTGTGATTCGATTTGGGTTGAATGCCGTTTACATTGTGATTTACTGTCAATAACTAAATGGTGAATAGGAATATGTAAATCAATGAGGACTAGGTATGATTTCAAATCAATGATCATGATTAGGATTTCTGTTTAACATAAACGGTGACGATTAAGGTTGGTTGAATTATATAAAGTAACTGTCACTTGATCCATTATTCATGCTTGGAAATGTGTAAACTGTCGTATGTGTTTGAGGAGTTGTAACTGTTTAATAGTCTGATGAGGGGCGAAGAAGATTGATTCTTGACGAACCATGGTGGGTCTTCGCCGAACCCCATCTCGACAAAGAATGGGTTCTTCGTCACACTTCGTCTCGACGAAGGTTGATTCTTCGTTGAAGGATGTCTGACGAACCCCGAGGGTCTTCGTCAAAAGAAAAGTCGACGAAGGTTAATCCTTTGTTACAAGGATACTTCGCCGTGAAGGCAAATAGGGGGAACAGTAGACAATTACGATGCATATGATGATGAATACTTGTGTTGTTAGATACTGATGTTGCAGGACAACAATAGTTCAGAATGAGAATTCTGATTTGACTTGTGTGGAGAAAACACTCACCTGTTTTGCATTGTTATGTGACATTCACATGAGATGTGAACTTGTATAAAAACAGGGTATTTGCTATATGATGTACAACGATCTTTGTGATGAATACAATCTGTGCTAAATACGTGACTCGGTTTACTATGAAACTGACTTGATTGATAACCACGGTAGGGATTGGTTGATTAACTGGAACGGGTAACTTGATAAACCGAGCAAATCTAAGGTGAGTTCATTCCTCTTGAGCATGTGTCCCGGTGGGTGGGACAATATTGGGTATTCCTGAGAGGAATAAGTCATTTGGGTAAAAACTGGAATGTTGGATAATACACTCAATTCCTATCACCATTAAGTCCCATCTTGTTTGTTACCTGAGAGGTAACGGGGAATTAGTTGATAGCGCTATTTAGGTTTGGCACCCTCACCCCGTACCTGAAAGGACGGGTGTGAACTAATGACCCAGTCATGACCAATGCTTAGATAAGGGCATTGGGGAAGGGCAGAAATAATCTGGAGCCATCCAGTACAATACTCGAGTTATTATCAACAGTATTATCAATAAACTGAACACTTGGTAACCAACGTTTTCGAAAAACTATGAACTCACCAGCGTTGTCTGATACACTTGTTGCATGCTCACAGGTCGTTAAGTGCTATGGATAAGGAACTTGCTATCTGGATAGCTGGAATGGTCATGGGTCGCACTGCTTGTATATGCATGACTTGTTTACTGATTTCACATACAATTTGGTTTTGAAACGTTTAAACAATGTTTTACTATTTGCTTCCGCTGGATATGTTAAACTTGGAATTATGTTATGAATGTTTTATCATGATAAATGGAAACTTGTTTTATAACTTGATATTGGTTCAATGTGATTAGTGGCTAGATCCTGGTACGTCACACGCCTAGCGGGGTCACCGCATGTGGTAATTTGGGGGTGTGACAGTTTGGTATGAGTGCCACTGGTTATAGTGAACTAGGTTTTAAAACGTTTTTATAAAACCAGACTATAACCGAACAGTTCAGAAAGAGACCATGACACCCAGCTCCAGATTGCAAGGTTCGTCTCTCGTTTACTTATTGCACATCATATTTAGTGAACATTTGAGTATGACATTGCATGTGAATACACACCTAGCACTATAGTACGAGCTCTTGTGTTACTAGCATACGCTACGTGATTTATAGTGTGATACTTCGCTAAACCTTCCAGATCTATGTTGTAGTGTTTTTGTCTTGCTACTCGAATTTGAGGAACCTTTTAGCACGAATTGGGAGGAGCTAAGATAAACATGCAAATTGCATTATTATTATGGATGCACACATAATAATAATGTGGGGTGCATGTGAGTCCCAGTGAGGCTTAACGATTGTGAAAGGGGTTCCGCTCTGTTGTCTGATGTGAACTTTGTAGTCTGTAGAACTCATCGTGAGGTTTGACTCCTACTTTATCTCGACTGTTAACCTTTTCCCTTTTCTTATATAGAATCATGAGCGGACGAGGCCATGGGCGTGGTCACATTGCTTTGACTCAGGCCGAATTGACTAACCTGATCAACACTCGTGTGGCTGAGGCTTTGGCAGCCTATCAAGCTTGTATGATATGTGCCAAATACTCTTTATTCTTGTGTCGCATACTCAACTCTTACCCGTGTGCTGTATTTTCTTTCTTCCTTGGGTCAACAAGCGAATCAGAATCAAAACAATCCGCCAGCTTGTACGTTTAAGACGTTCATGGATTGTAAGCCCCAGACGTTCAGTGGGACTGAAGGAGCTGTGGGACTATTGCGCTGGTTTGAGAAGGCGCAATTGGTGTTCGCAATGTGTAAATGTCCTGCTGGGGACATAGTGAAGTATGCTTCAGGCACGCTCGAGGATGGTGCCTTGACTTGGTGGAATGCCCAGGTCCAGATGTTGGGTATTGAAATGGCGAATGCGACTACTTGGGACGATTTTAAGGAGCTGATCTCGTGACGAAGTGCAGAAACTGGAGAACGAGTATTATGATCTGAAAATGGTGGGGTCTGAGATTGAGGCATACACGAAACAGTCTCATGAACTAGCTAATATGTGCCCGAACTTATCACGACCTCCACACCAAAGAATCAAACTGTACATCAAAGGATTAGCCCCGTAGGTTAAGGGCTTGGTTACTGCAACGAACCTCAACAATTGTAACACCTCGAAAATTTACGTCCTATAATGTATTGACACGTGTCATAAGCTTGAACGTGTTAAAGAATACTATAGAGGGACTAAAGTTGACAAACATAGAAAGTATGTGAATTCAACGGTTCAAAATGTCAACAAGGGATAAATATACTTTACAATAACCCTACATGATGCTCATACCTTCAAACGAATGAATCATAGATCATACGGAACTAAATATGGAAGAAAGTGAGGAATTACAAACTACAGGGGTTAAATGTGTCAACATGTTTAAGTTATACCTCTGAGTGACCCTTTAGCAAACCCGAGGCTTTGTAACGGTAAATTATGCTCACTAGAATGCACGATATAAATTTCATAAAGTTTCGTTATAAAATGAGAAAGTTATGATCGAATTCGTACATGAGGGGTTGAAAGCGTCAACGTTGAAAGTTATGACTTTTCGGGTAATAACAAAGTAACCGAGGACTTAACAAGATGGGTAAAAGTCTCGAGGCCCTTATACGTAAATAAGAAGGGCTCATAATGCAAGGAATACCCTTCCGAAGAGCCAAGAGCCAACCTGCAATTATGTAAAGATTTGAAATCTGTCAGGAAGATTCAGGCGGGCCACGTAAGCCTTGTTAAGGTCTTACGCGGGCCGTGTGAGACGCCCAGATACAGAAAAGTGTGTCAGCAGCACTGTTCAGCATTGTAACCGACTTAGAATGATCTTTTCACCAGCATGGGCGACCCCTACTTGCTTTTTAGGCCTTAGGGACACTTGTGGATGATCAATGATCACTAGTAGACTTGTTTGGCAAAGATCTAAGGTGTTTAAAACACTATATAAAGCCACATTGTTGCAACATTGTGTTCATTCCTTCCTTCTGCATTTGTGGAGCTTTCTGGAGCACAAGTGTCTTCCCTAAGCATTCCTAATTGTGCATAGGACTTCAGTAAGTATGCTTAACCATTCTTAGTTAAGTTTTTGCTTAGTTTTAGCTTAAAAGTCAAACCGTCATAATTAATGTTTGACTTAGCGATTAATCACTAATGGTCCAGTGATTAGTCGAATCAAAGGTAGTTATATGTTGGTAATCATGTGGACATTAAACCCTTAAAAGGGCACCCTCTGATTCCCACTCTAACTAGTTCAAATGACGGGTCAAAGTTGCTTAGAAAAAGTCAACAGAACCTTAATTTTCGGATTAACGCATAATTAACAATGTAGAAGGCTTGTAACATATTTTATCACTCATATAACTTGATAATAAGTATAAGAACTGGTCTAAGCTTGTTTGATCCGACCATTTATTGTTTTGACCCGGTTCAGAACCGAAAGTCGCAAAACTTTGACTTTTGCTTTGACTTCAGTTCTGACCCGTTTTAGTATGACTTGGATATGCCTTAGGACTTCCTTAGGACCAGGTTACATGATGGTATGACCCTCTGTGTCTGGTTCGTTGTTTGTCCTAGTCTTTTGCAAATTTCCGTTATATGCTTAAAAGTTGACCATAATGCCCTTTTGACCTTAAAACGAGAATTTTGGATATGTGAAAGGAAAATTACCTTAGTTATTGATTTCTAAACATGTCCCTAAAATTTCATGTCAATTCGAGGTTTAGAATAGGAGTTATGCTAAATAGCGCAATTAAGAAAACTTTTGTTAATTAAACGGCGCACTTAGCATAAAGCCTATCTAAACCCAAATTTCGACACCAAACCTTTTACACACGGATGTAATATAATATTTTGAGATTTTTAAAGGTTTTTAATTATTTTTAACCTGCTCATAACCTAAGGTTATGACCTTGATTCGGTAAATACCGATTATAACCTTTTCGGACATAGAATGAGTTCTACATAGTATTTTGACGCCAATCCAATTGCTACTGATTTTAAATAATAAATAAAGTATTTTGAACTTTATAACCTGATCAGAAAACTCAGATTTCCTGTTTAACCCGGAAATCGCTTTTATAATCTTTAAAATGACCGTTTTGGGCATAATGGAAGGTATCCTACTGATATCACAACATATTTAGAGCATATAGACTTAGGAAACCTGTATAGGACTCTTACGGTTACCCGTTACGCCATTTAGGCGTTCGGTTCGGTTTGTGTAACTAGTTTACATAAATTAGCCGAAACGGGTCAAACCTTGTCATTTTTATCTCAAAATCCAGAATGTGGTTGGATTACCCATATTATACAAGTCTTTAAACTTGTCGGGTCTAAATCACACTCTATTCCGGTCTTCGCTTATTCGTGCGTTCGAACCGTATCTTTCGTTAAAACTAACCGGTCTAAGTTTAGGCTTAATTAAAGACCCGTTAGGATTCTAAAAGGTTATTATAAACCTTTGTTCCAGAATAGGAGACCCGGTAAAAGCTACTTGCAATTGCTGTTTGTGAAATATACTTTGGAAAGGTAAATACTTTTAACTTATTTTCCCTTATACGGGCTTGGCGTACGGTATATAAAATACCGCTTGGTCCGGCATTGAATCTTTAATCAATTAGAGATTAAATCATTGATATGCTCTGTTTTGAAATGTTTTGTTTGCTTAAAGCCTTTGGGGGGTTAATGACCATGTCCCGGATATCCTTGGCATCATATTACGAGATGGCCACGACTTAAGCACGGGGTGTAGGCGTACACCCGTCAGTGCATAAATGAATAAATAAATAATGTGGTGTGTCTATTGATCTTTAACCCAGACTACGAATCGGGCTACTGAATGCATAAGAAACATGTAATTCGTGTACAAGTATTATATTATAATAATTATCCCAAGTTATAAAAGTTTGTGCCACGTGCATTCAAATCAATTTTATTAAACCTTTTCAAAAGTGTCGGTTGAATGTATTTACCAGTGTAAACTGACGTATTTTCCCAAAAAGGTTAAGTGCAGGTACTATGCGAACTAGGCTGGCTTTCTCCTAGCGTCCACAATAAGTCTCGCAAGCTTGGATGTCAACTGTTGAGCAATATTTCCTATTTATTTTTGATCCGCCTGTGGATTAATTTCAACTGTCTGTGATACATGATATTACAATAATATTCGGTTGAAATATATCTATCTTTTGCTTCCGCTGTGCATTTAAATATTGTGTTGTTTGACTGTAGTGTTACCAACTACGTCACGATAATCCCCCACCGGGCCCACTGGTGAAACGTGTGAAAATCGGGGTGTAATAGGTTGGTATCAGAGCCAATGTTGAGTGAATTAAACACCAGCCTTTTGTGTTTAATCTCAATGACACAATTGCACATAATCGAGTCTAGACAAGAACTTAGGACGATCCCGAATTGTTGCTTTAGTTTGTCCTTTATTGTTTGTTATTTATTTCAATTGTTTAATCAGGAAATATGCCACCGATGATCAGAAGAGGAGGAAGAGGCAAAGGGCCAATCACTACCCACAACGATCACGAGGCCGGACCTTCGCACCCGCGAGCTCCTTCCACTACAATGAGTGCCGAACCTCAGAGGAACAGGAGGAACCTTTTTGAGCCCGCTAGACGGTCTGTGTTACATAGTTCAACACCTTCTTACCGTCACTCTTTTGGGCCGCACTCGGAAAACGAACCCGATAACCCACAACCTTCGTATATACCTCTCCAGTGATCCCTCTCGCACCATTCCTTTGGCGACCCTACTCCTGTCTTTCAGGGCCGGTTCAACCCGGAAAACTTTGTCCAGGAACCAGTAGGTTTTAACCCTCTAGGACCAGAGGACCATTTCTCGGAAGACAATGCAATGGACATGGACGAGGACACGGATCCCGTCGAGCCTGCAAGAGGTACCCCAAACCATCCCATCAAGATCTCTGATGGATCATCCTTCCATGGAACACCCTATCAAGGTCCAGATAGTTACCAAGCAAGATTCAACCAGTGTGAGTGGTACTTTACACCCTCTCACCATTCGTCGCCTCATGAGCAGCAACAACAGCAGCAGGATCCCTCCGAGGATTCGCGTTTCGTGGCAATCACGCCACCGCCTCCACCGCCACCAGTTCATCAAGCACCTCCAGATCCACCAAGGCGTAGGAGAACAGGCGCACGGATGTCCACACGAGGAGGGGATTTTCACTTTAGCACCCCTCGCCACTCAAGTGGAAGTCATTATCCGCCACTGCCTGAAGACCCATAAATGGGTGGACCTTCTAACCCACCTACAGAGGTGAATTCTGCACCAGTTGCACCACCTCCGCCACCATTTGGTTATGATAAACCGATACCTACATACGCCGGTTCCACAGCATACAACCTGTTTGAGCTGCCAGCTCACACTCATTACAACTACATTGATACCGACCCATACTTAGAAGCGGCGGCAAACTACAACGCCCTCCATCCCGAAGGACCTTATGGAACTCCTTGGGGAATGGTATACTCAACTCATGGGTATCCAGTACCTGTTAGACCTCCGGCTCAGCACCTATCGCAGCAGCCACGTTTTTCCCCACCGGAACAGGAAGAAATCCTCCATCGACTAAACAGGGTGGAGCGAGATTTTGAACAAGAGCGTAAGAACAACCGTGGATTCCTCAAAGGCCTGGCAAACCTGTTAAAAGGAAAGAAGAAGCAAGATCATTAGTCTCTATATGTACTATTGTAATTGCTATTTCAATCAAGTCCCTGCGTGGACATTTATTTGTGTATTTAGTCCCTGTATGGACATTTATCTGTCTTTCAGTCCCTGCGTGGACTTGTCTTTCAGTCCCTGCGTGGACTTGCCTTTTTAGTCCCTGCGAGGACACCTATCCTAGTATTTGGTCCCTGCATGGACTTATTTTCTAGTTTAACCTCTGTGTGGTAATTTGTCTATTTAAAAGTCCCATTTAGGGCAATGTGTAATCCTTTTTAATATGTATTGGAATGCTAAGTTTATAAATTTCATTTTTTTCATTATATGCATAAATATATGAAATAAATAAATCAAAAATCATTCCTTTTAAAATTGATCTGCCTATTCAAATATTAATAAAGAATCTTAACAGTATAGCCTAGCCTTCGTATCATTATAAGACCTGGCCAAGATGGTAAGACCTGGTTAAAAGATTCAAATTCCTCTTAACCTCTGTAAACATGTTAACACTCCTGGCAGACGTGATTCGTTAAAATCACACGCGTCATTCTTGTATAAGGATCCTTCAAGGGATTCCTAACCCTAACTTAATGATCTATAAATTATGGGTTTAAATCATCAATTAAGATGATCACATATTAAGCATCCATTAGTGATGTAGTGCCTATGGGCCATATTCATTGTCATATAAGACAAAAGACAGTAGTAGTCTATGACCCCCTGTCAGAAAAGGTAAAGAACTATGTTCAAACCTTCATGCCTTGATTCTCTGAAATCATGGCTTATAATTTAAAACGTCCCCGTGACTAGGCTTTTGTGCCACTAACAATATTGTTTATAATTAGGATAAGTTATATTAAAATCCTAAATAAATGTGAGTAACAAATTAACCAAATATGGTCTATGTTTACCATGGTTAATGAATTGCCCAAAAAGGCAATTCCATAATAAACTCCCAAATAAATTTTTGTCATTATCTTATGTAGCAGTTCAAGCTAAAATGGCTGACTCGGATGAAATAAATAGTCACCCAAAGGAGAATCAGAATGATGCCCGGATTAATATAGCAGGGGCGGAACTCCAAGCATTAATTGATAATGCTGTTACAAAAGCCTTGGATAGGCAGTATAGTGACTCGAGTGGGACTCGGAGTAGGACCCGATCCGCACCGCATTCTAAGCCCAAGACTCATTCTGAGGCCCACAGCAAGCCTCTCTCCAAGAAAGACGAACCAAAGAAAGATGATGACGATCGTCACTCTTCAAACCATCATAGTGTCCCGTCTCAAAGAGACGTGCTGAATCAAGGACCCCGTGATAAGGGTTGCTCCTACAAATACTTTGTGTCATGCAAACCCAGGGATTTCACTGGGAAAAAGGGGCTATAGACTGCATGACTTGGTTGGATGAGATTGACACAGTGGTTGATATCAGCGGGTGCGCTGAGAAGGATGTAGTAAAGTTTGTGTCTCAATCATTCAAGGGTGAGGCCTTAGCCTGGTGGAGATCGTTGATTCAAGCTGCTGGGAAGATTCCACTATGCAGTATGTCATGGGAACAATTTGTTGCCCTCATCCGAGAGAACTACTGCCCTCAGCATGAGGTAGAGAAGATTGAGTCGGATTTTCTGTCGTTAGTGATGAAGAATCTGGATTGCCAAGCTTACCTTACGAGCTTTAACACGATGTCAAGGTTGGTTCCTTATCTGGTGACCCCGGAACCCAAAAGAATAGCTCGTTTCATAGGGGGCTTAGCTCCAGGGTTAAGGCAAGTGTGAAAGCCTCTCGGCTAGCTACATTCAGGTCAGTAGCTGATATATCCATATCCCTCACGCAGGACGCGGTCAGGCAGAGATCGCTGAGGAACAAGGATGCCAAGAAAAGGAAGCATGATGATGATGACAACTCGCGTCGATCAAATAAGAAGCACCGAGGAAACAATGACCACATGAAGGGGTTTAGTTCAAAGAAAGATGGGCATCAGTCTGGAGATAAGCCCAAGTGTAATACTTGTCAGAAATACCACTTTGGGAAGTGCAGACTTGACTCGAGATCCCAATCTCAAACAAGACCTTGTGGGATTTGCAAATCCACGGAACATAAAACCCTAGAATGCAAGAAGCTGAAAGACGCAACATGCTACAGTTGCAATGAAAAGGGGCACATCATGTAGGATCGGTTTAGTCGTTCGGAAGAGCTCTCTTACGTTTCAGAGGCGGAAACTAAGAAACGCACTAGAAAACAGCTTGAAATACACTTTAATCCTCTTTTATATTCAATTGACAATGTTTACAGTGAGAGGAAATACTGGCAGCACCTCGGTATCAACTTGCCTGACCGTTACAAATGATAACAACATGACAGCTATTTATACTAACAGACTCATCGTTTGAAACCTCTCAAACGGAAGCCACTTCAAACGGCCACACCCTCAAACGGTTACATATATTCAAACGGTTGGGCCTTCAAACGGCCATGTCTTCAAACGGCAGCCTTCTTTTCAAACAGTCAACATTTCTATCATACTTCCTTCATACTATTGGACCTCAAATGCCATCTCTTGTGATTGGACCTTCAAATGGTCCAATAGTAACAAACGGCCACAATTAATAACCATTTAACATATTGCATCTTGTCGTTTATTGTTTTGCAACTATGATAACATATGATGATGCAATATGTGACGTCATCAATATGATGTCATCATCATATACGATGACATCATGCTTGATCAAAGCCGCAACGCAACCCAGACTCGACATTAGACGAAGACGACAGATGACTGCACCAACAGACTCCCCCTCAGATGTTGACGAGTCTTAAGTGTCGAGTCTTCAATGACTTCAGTCTTTATCAGTCCTCTGAGCTTCTCTCTCTCTCTGTCTTCAGACTCCCCCTCTCGATTTGCTGGTATTCCTTTGTTCTTCAGCAACATCTTCAGGATCATTGTCTGTCTTTTCAACTCACAATTTTTCATCGAATCCCTGTAAACACTCTACCTCAAAAAGAAATTTCTTTCACATACATATTTCAAACATATACCCCTGCACCAACTCAGACTCTCTCTCAGATCATTCACATATGATGAACCATTTGTTGATTTAAAAACATATTTTGACAATTTAAGACACACTCCCCCTCACAACAATGTCTTCATGTTTAGCACTCGGAATTTTGATAATCAGCTTTCCAACATCAGTTTGTCGAAAATATTTTTGAATTTTTCAAAATTTATGCTAAAACACACACAAAATCTTTTTGAATTTTTCAATGTAAAGAAATGAAATGCAGACAATGAAATATTTACAAACATATTTTTTGTGAGTTCGCGTTAGAGGATCATATCAGTTTATGAGACATGTCACTAACACCGTTAAGCTGATCACATTTTAAGTTCTAAACAATTTACCTAGATTGTCAGTATATCGGTCCACTGAAATTTTCACACAAAGTTCAACTGATCCGAGATACGATATTAGTGTTTTAAGAACTTAAACTTATCCGTGCGTCCCACTACTTGAATATACTCCCGTATCCAGATCCCAATATTCAGTCTTACAGGTGAGTATACCACAGCTGATATCTGTATAGGGGTTAGGTGCGAAACCGTGAGAGCTCAGGTCAGAACTTCCGTTCAGCAGAGAGATGACGGCTCGACTTTTGGTGTGTCCCCTTTAGAGGATCTTTTAATTTCAACAGCAGCGACTATCAATTTTATTGTTTCATCAGCATGCTGAGGGTGAAGCTATGTTTCAAGCTTTTTGCGGAAAGCATTATCCGGGGACTAGGTCAGTACTTCCATACAGCAGAAGTCCCGGGATAATACCCCAGATATCACTGAGCATAAAGACCTAGTATCTCAGAATAAGGGACCTTTCAAACAAAATTTCAGGGGTTACCTATATATTCAAGTTTGTGTTAACCCACAGAACAAGCAAGTTTGAAATTTAGTTTATATCTCGTCACAATTTACTAAATGTGTAAAAACCTACTGACATATCCACAGTAAGACTGTTTATCACATATTATCTTTCCAATTCTTTAGCATGTTGTGACAGCCTACTGACGTACTATCATTTCCTCTTTTCACAACGAAACTCATTTTAGAATTTTATCATGTTTTTGGCTTTTTCAAATTTTCTAATGTTTTTGGATTTTCTGAAATTTTCTACTCCCCCTAAAATGCAAACACATTTCAAAGGAAATTTGAAAACTACTATTGACTCACTTGAAAACATAGAAAACAACACAAACTGTACAGAAACTTGACAACTGATATCGAATCACATCAAATCTCCATTCACTCGGCATAAACAATCAGAACTCCCCCTTTAAACAAACCATTTTCTCATTTAGATTTCAAAACACTTAAGTTTGTTTTAATCAAAATGATTTTTCCGGAAAATGAGTTTGTGTTTACCATTTTTAAGTTTACCACTTATGAAGCATAGGGATATGGTTCATCATCTTGTTTATCAATCTCATATGAATAATAAATCAAGTACAATTTAATGTCCCTAATTTATCATTTACAGTTCAGAATCACTGTACCACTTGTAAATGTAAATTCTTCAAGGTATAACCACAAGATGAAAGGATTGAATTGAGGAGAAGAACTCACTCAAAACGAATCAAATGCAACAGTACAGAGTACTGTTACATTTATAGGCAAACCAAACTACTGATGTACCTCAGCTAACGTCACCATGATAGTGACATCTAACAGCTTAACAACCTATAAACACTGATCTATACAAAACTACTGATGTCTAACAACTGATTGATAATACAATACAAAACAAGTCTAACACTGTTCACGTTCCACTGTTGTAGCCTAAGCACTGATTACTTGAACATCAGTGCTTTCTTCAAAAGGTGATCAGTCTTTGAATGAGCAGTGCTTGGATCTTCAGCAGTACTTAAGAGACAGCAGTAGATAGAGCTCAGCGTTTACCTTTTAGCAGTCTTTAGTTGTTTCATCAGTGTTTGGTTCATCAGTTGTTCTTCTGAGCAGTGTTTAGAGTGTATCAGCAGATAGGTAACCACTGTCAAGGGGAGAGCATAGTGTAAACATCTGCTTATTGTGAATCCACTGTTGTGACCAGGTTTTGGCTTTACATTATCTGTTCCTCTGGTAGGGTTCAATCCCAACAATCTCCCCCTGGAACAGATAATGCCAAAACCTGTCATTATTCTGGATTTTTGTTCTTCATCAGAAGTTCCTTTGCTTTTCTTTTAAATTCTTCTTCAAACTCTTTGGAACTTAAATCATCCTCATCCCTGCACAGTGAAAGCTCAAGGAGATCTTATAGATCTTCAACACTTAGGCCTAGTGCTTGATTCCTTGATATATGCTTCACTTCTCCATTGGTTCTGATCAGAGTCAATACGTGGGTCTTTTGATCAGAGAGCCACTTCAGTATTTTTAAACCAAATGGGTTTCTTGGGAGAGGTTTATTGACTGATGAACTTAAAGTGTTTGGCCTAGAGAAGAAGTGTAGAGCAGTATCATGAGCTTCAAACACTCGTGTGAATGCTTTTTCAATAATCTCATTAGCTGCAGCTATATCTGCTTCAACTTCTTTGTCATACAGCTCACTGTTTGTGACATCTGCTGATGACTTTTGGCTTACTACTGTGACCCTTTTGGCAAGGTCTTATAGTTTTGCTAATCTTTCTTTATCTGAAGCTATTTTCTTGATAGCTTCTTCAATCTGATCAGCTTCTTTATTCTTTTCTTCTCCAGCAGACAGCTTTTCCTTCCTTTCTTTTCTCAACTCTGTGATAAAGGCTTCTGCTGTGCTGATCTGTGTTTCAAAGATCTTGACTTGCTCCTGTAGTTTTTTGTAGTTAGACTTTTTAGAGATGTCAGAGACTTTCAACCTCTGCTTCTCAAGCCTTTCATAAGCTTCATCCGTTTGCTGCTTTGACCATTTTGCTATGGCATCCGCAGTATCCACCTTTCCATCCACCAATTCCTGCTTCTTTCTTTTATGCTCGGAAATAAGATCAGCTATGAATTTGTTGTATTTGTTCCAATTTGGAGCTGTCTTTTTCTTCCGTGGATCAAGTTTAATCTTTTCAATTCTTTTAGCCTCATGCTTTAGTGCAATGATTGGCCAGTCTTTGAATTTTGTTTCTTCAGCAGGATAGAACTTTTCTTTCATTATGTATGCAAGATATTCTTTTCTCAATTCATTTCGTTGTTCTGCTTCAGGGAATAAACTTGACATTTCTTTGTTCAGATCACTTGCATATTCTTTCATTTGTTTGACTTTGTTAAGCAGGAATTCCCTTCTTTCCAAAATGGCTTCATCACCTTGATCCTTGCATTCAACTTTGGCTCTTATCCTTGCTTGTCTTGCTTTCATTTCGAGATATTCGTCCATGTTTTCTGGAATTATGAAACCTATGAGAGAAGGAAATTTCCTTTTTATAGGATCATCTTCAGTGTAGAACTGTTTCATCTCATTTTTCACAGCTTCTAATTCCAATGGATATTTAGTAGCAACAGGATCATACTTTTCATCAGTAGCCTGTGTTGTTTCTCTTTTTCTTTTGTGAGACTTTGGAGGTTGTGGTGTCGGAATGATGAGATCAGTGGTGGATGTTTGACTAACAGTGGTTGAAACAACTGGTGTTTCAACCGCTGTTGTCATTACAACTGCTGATATGTCTGCAGATGTCTTCTGCATTTGAGCAGGGGATGGAAGATGTGAGGTAGTATTTGATGGTGGTGATGGTGGTGGTGACACATCATCAGGAATGAAAACCCTTCTCCTTTTTAATGTAGGGGAGGCTGATGATGTTTTGGGTGGATCAGTGGTTTGAGATTGGATAGCAGTGGTTTGTGATTGTGATTGACTGACAATGGTTGAAACAACTGGTGTTTCAATCACTGTTGTCATTACAGCAGATGTTGTAACATCTGCTGTCTTCTGCTTTATGGCAGGAGGCAGTGGTGGTGATATAATTGTAGATGATGATAGTGCTGGAACAGTGGTTGTAATGGTGTGTGATAGAGTGGTGTGTGTTGGAGGTGTGTGTGTTGATGACGTGGCAGCTGTTTGGCTACTGACAACAGTTTTTGTAACTACTGATGTATCAGCTGTTTGACTTGAAGTTTTGGAGTTTGTGGATTGAGATGATTTAGATTACTGCTTTTCTTCTTCTGGTTCAATATACAGCCCATCTTCTATTCCTTTCTTTCTCAACTTGATTTTCTCCCCCTTTTTGGCATTATCTGCAAGGGGTGTATCCATGAAGAGGATGGAAGATGGAACCTTTTCACTGTGGGCAGTCTTTTGTATGCTGGCCTTTATAGCCTTGATATTTGCTTGAGTGTCTTTAAACCTTGATTCCACCATGTTGGTCAGCATTTGTACTTGAATAGCATGCTTTTGATCAGCCATGTGTTGCTATTTTTCAAGCATGGGTTGGAAAATATTCCAAATCTCATTTGCAGCAAATGCATGTTGTGCAGGTGCTTGAGCAGGAATAGCAGTAGCTTGTGCTTTCTGAGCTTTTAAAATCTCTTGCACCATATCTTTAATTTCAGCAACTGAATGTTCAAGTTTTTCAACTCTTTTCGTCAATTCCTGATATTTTGAATCATCACCTACATTAGTAGGATCATCTGAATCCCCACCAGTGGTGGTTGTACCAATGTGTGACTTAGGAACTGAATCCCAAAAATCATCCATTGATGCCCCTTCTTCTTGGTACTGGGGACTTCTTTCTTCAGCACTCGATAAACCTTTGATGGTACCGGTGGTTAGAATAAACTCACTGGTGGTTACCGATGTTGCCATGGAAGAAATTGCCTTCAAGGGAGTCTTATTAATGTAACAACTGTCCAACTGAAGATCTGTTGATCCATCAGTTGTAGTTGCTGCTCCACTTGAACTACCACCGAGAGTTACTTGTAACTCAGGGGGTGTAACCTTCTCAGCTGTTGCTGGGAAAACAGAGGTATGAGCATCAGACCCAGTCACTTGTGGAGGTATACTCTTAGTAATGGGTGATAGAGAGGAACTGGGTTGTGTCAGTGCAATATCAACTGCATGCAACAGGGGTATTATTGATTGTGGCATTATGATTGGTGAGGGTACGGGTGTTGAAAGAGACATGTCCTTGGGATCAGGACTGTGGAAGATAGATCCGAGTGGATCCAGAGCTTCATAATTTGGTGTCCGTGTGGTTACAACCTGATCCTTTTGTGAGGATGCAGGAGGAGTTTGAGGCTGGGGTTGAGATCTTTCTTCCAACTGCTGTGGAGGAAGTAGCAGCAGTGGTTGTTTGTGACTTTTGTGCTGTCACTGGCATTGTCTCTGGGATCTCATCTTCCAGAGATGCCTTTGTTTTGGGTATGGTGGGTATTCTGGATGTTTTTCTTTTTGTCTTTTTGGTGGAAGGTGTGGGTTTCAAAGCAGTGGGAGTGCTGCTTTGATCACCTGGAGCAGTGGGCTCAGCAGTAGATACCTGAGGAGCAGTTTCATCTGCTAAATTCTGCTAAGGCACCTCTGCTTTTGTTTTTATTGGTGCCAACATTCTAGAGAATGTTTCAGGTGTTAAGCAGTTTATTTTAAAAGAGGCACCTTGTTTGGGCAATTCTGCATCTTCCTTTACAAATTTTTGTTCAAAATAGTAGCTTAGAAATCGTGAAAAGAGTAGAAATGCCTTATTATCAACGTTTTTTACCAAGTCATCAAATATTTCCTGGGAGTAATTAAAGTTTTGATTGTTTAAAATTGCATACCCCAGGCACTGAATTTTTGTTGGTATTTCATTAAAAGACGTTGTTTTATTAGAAACACACATTAACAATGTGTGAAATAAAAATCTGGGTGCAGAAGGAAAATAACCTTTTTGTAAGGTATCCCTTTTAGGTTGCTCTACATAGCCCCTGTTTATGAAATCCTTTTTCAACTCGTCTTTAGAAAATGAGGTTTTTCCTTTCAAATCATCGAGTTTAAAGATTTCAGAAATGGATTGTGGAGAGATTTGAACCTTCTTACCCTGTATCGAGGAGTTGATGGCTGTGATGATGTCTCCTTGTTTTTCAAGGGTGGCATTCTTCCAGAACTCTCTCCGGGTTTGAAGATAAATGGGAGCGTCTACTGTTATCAAAGTTTTGTACTTTGATGCAGATAGGGTATCCAGGATGGAGTCGAAGGTGTTGTCGGTTGTGGGTTTTGTGAGTATACCCACATAGTTGTGAGGAGATTTGTAACGAATCTCCGTGGTTTCAGCAGCCATTTGAGTGGCGTCTGATGGAGTGGAGGAAGAAGATGGTTTTGATTTTGATTTCGATTTAGGTTTCGTCATTTTTGATGAAGAAGATCGAAGAAGGTTTTTGGAGTTATGAGAGGGAAACTGCTTTGTGAAGAGAATGTTTGGAATTCAATTCGACAGTGTGAGCCCCTGTTTGGGTTTAATTAGGGTTTATTCAGGGAAAAGTGAATGCTGATGTGGCAGCGGTTATAATGATCTGACGGCTAAAAATTGACCACGTGCCAACCCCTGATGAAATGGTAAATAATGGGGGACAGTTGTTTTGACAACCACTGATGGATCAATCATCAGTAGTTACAACGGTAATGAAATGAAGCAGTGGGTGTATCAGTGGATGGAACAATGATTTTAAACATCAGTGTTTTTGCAAGAAACAGAGGTTGACTATCAGCAGTGGACAGACTTTAGAGGGCAGATGTTGAAGCACAAAAGCATTTAAGGAATAACAGTGGTTGAAAACAATAATGAGGATCATTTGTGTAACGACTGTTTCTGCAGCAGTGTTTTGACTTTTGATAAATAATTTTAGCATCTGCTTGTCCAGATGTAGGAATTGATTTTGTCTTGTGAAAGCACAATATCTTATCTAGCATCTGTTGAACACCAGAATTGCTATTCTTAACAAAATACATTTTAGATGTATATTATCAAGATTAAATTGCCAGCAGTTATCTACAGATATTTTTGTTCAACGTTTTGCCAAATGTCCATTATTCCAGACAGTGGTTTAACATCCCAGATGATGAAAACTTTTTCTACTAAAACAACTCATTTTGTGTCTAATTACTTGAACTAGAACATGAGTATCTCAGTAGTTCAAAATCAATTTGCAATCAATTTTTGATCTGTGACAACCAAACTTGAGCTTATCATGACCTTGATATGTGAGCCATTTCCTTTTGATCAAACTGAAGGATAGTAATTTCACACAAAAATAAGGAAATTGCATCCTGGCCAGAGAAGAACTTTTACTATCAAAAATGAGTAAAAGTACAAAATATATTTTATAAAAAGTAATATATATCTGGTTTTATTTAGAGAAAAGCACCTTTTAAAAAAATTAAAGGATGTTTTGAAAATTATCAAAAGGATCTGACAGCTTTTCAAATATGTTCATGATCATATCATTCTCAAGTTATTTTGACCATTGACAATTGATTGTAAATTCTTCTTTTAAGGACAATCACTGGAGATGCCAAGGATACCTGAACGAATCCTGTATTGATGAATGCACACAGTTGCATGATCCCATTGTTTAACCCAACTTTAACCTCAAGAGTGTTTTATGCTTATACTTTAACCACACTTTGAGATTCGTTCATTTTTCTTTTTCCCTTTTTACCCTTTTTATTCACATGTTCAGAAATACTCACTGGGAGATTTTATTTTGAACACGCTTAGTCCAGAATCATTTTGAAGTAATGTTTTGAGAGATCTGACCACATTTGTGCATGTTTTATTACCAGATCTCATATTACATATGATTAGGACTATTTTGACACCTTATTTTCTTAATGTGTTTTGACAAAGTTGATTTGGTCCTTTTGAAGATTCTCAACCTGCCTTTGAACACATAAGAATTTTGACTAAAGCTTTATTTCCCTCATTCTATGTCAGCAGAACACTAGTGTTTAGATGAACATAGGTTTTGCTGATCTGAGGTGCATACTTTAGCATTTAGTGAAAACATCACAAATATCAAAACAACAATTGAAATCAATTTTGAAAATATTGAACGATCCCATAGTTTATCAGATATTTTACAGATCTGAAAACTATGAGTGACTTGTGCATGATATCACTTGTTGCGTGAAACTTGTGTGTCATATGACTTCTTGGTTGATTTACAGAGTTTCTAAATAACCATTTTGATCATGATTCACTCGTTACTCTGTGTTTCAACTGAATACAACCAACCTCAGTATCAATGAATTGTGAGCTGAATTGTTATGTCAAATCGATTGTTAGATCGAATTTGACTGTCCAGGCTCTGATACCAATTGTTAGGATCCGAGGCTGACATGATTGTGCTTGTTTGTACAAAATGAACATTCAGTTAATATAAAATTATATAAAGTGCAGCGGAATTGTATACAAACTTTGTAAACACAAACATAGAAGAGAATAGTATGTTTAAACACTTGTTTCACCTTGAGTCGAATGATTACAATGAAAATCAAAAGGTTACAATGCAAGCTTACAGACTAAAACTCCCCCTCAGCCTGATACTCCAGAGTTGGTTGCACAAGATGAAAGGATTGAATTGAGGAGAAGAGCTCACTCAAAACGAATCAAGTGCAACAGTACAGAGTATTGTTACATTTATAGGCAAACCAAACTACTAAAGTACCTCAGCTGATGTCACCATGATAGTGACATCTAACAGCTTAACAACCTATAAACACTGATCTATACAAAACTACTGATGTCTAACAACTGATTGATAATACAATACAAAACAAGTCTAACACTGTTCACGTTCCACTGTTGTAGCCTAAGCACTGATTACTTGAACATCAGTGCTTTCTTCAAATGGTGATCAGTCTTTGAATGAGCAGTGCTTAGATCTTCAGCAGTACTTAAGAGACATCAGTAGATAGAGCTTAGCGTTTACCTTTTAGCAGTCTTTATTTGTTTCATTAGTGTTTGGTTCATCAGTTGTTCTTCTGAGCAGTGTTTAGAGTGTATCAGCAGATAGGTAACCACTGTCAAGGGGAGAGCTTAGTGTAAACATCTGCTTATTGTGAATCCACTGTTGTGACCAGGTTTTGGCTTTACATTATCTGTTCCTCTGGTAGGGTTCAATCCCAACACTATAGCTACCTATGTAGCAAAATGTTTCACTTGTGCGCAAGTCAAAGCTGAACACCAAAAGCCGTCAGGTTTGGTACAACAGCCTGAACTTCCCACATGGAAATGGGAGATTGTGACGATGGATTTCATCACCAAGTTGCCAAAGACAAGGAAAGGAAATGATGCGATATGGGTAATAGTTGATTGGTTGACTAAGTCAGCACATTTCCTACCCATTAAGGAGACTTATAGCTTCGACATGTTAGCCCGATTGTACGTAGATAAGATTGTATCTCTACATGGCGTGCCTATGTCTATTATCTCTGATAGAGATACCAGATACACGTCACATTTTTGGAAAAGTTTCCAACAATCTTTGGGCACGCGCTTAAACTTCAGTACGGCTTACCATCCTCAGACGGACGGACAGAGTGAGCGTACAATCCAAACCTTGGAAGACATGCTTCGTGCATGTGTGATTGACTTAGGTGGTAGTTGGGATAACCACCTACCATTAATCGAGTTCTCGTATAACAATAGCTACCATACGAGCATTAGAGCTGCTCCTTTCGAAGCCTTGTATGGTAGAAAGTGCAGAACGCCTGTTTGTTGGGCGGAAGTGGGAGATGTCCAGTTGACAAGACCTGAAATAATCTTTGAAACGACGGACAAGATTGTCCAGATTCTTGACCGTCTGAAAGCTGCCCGAGATAGGCAGAAAAGCTACGTAGATTTGAAGCGTAAACCTTTTAACTTCGAGGTAGGTGACAAGGTATTGCTTAAAGTATCACCCTGGAAGGGAGTAATGCGATTCAGTAAGAAAGGCAAGTTAAGCCCGAGATACATTGGATCCTTCGAGATCATCGAACGTGTCGGATCGGTTGCCTATAAGTTAAACTTACCGGAAGAGCTCAGTGGTATTCACAATGTTTTCCACATCTGTAATCTGAAGAAGTGTTTCGCTGATGAATCACTAGTCATACCGCATACAGATGTACACATAGATGAGAGCTTGAAGTTTGTTGAAAAACCGGTGTCGATCGAGGATCGACAAGTTAAGAAGCTCCGAAGGAAATATATACCGATTGTAAAGGTAAAATGGGATGCCCGTAGAGGTCCCGAGTATACGTGGGAGGTAGAGTCCACAATGACAGAAAAGTACCCTCATTTGTTTCAGTAAATCTCGGGGTCGAGATTTGGGTGAGGATGTAATACCTCGAAAATTTACATCCTATAATGTATTGGCACGTGTCATAAGCTTGAACGTGTTAAAGAATACGATAGAGGGACTAAAGTTGACAAACATAGAAAGTATGTGAATTCAAGGGTTCAAAATGTCAACAAGGGATAAATATACTTTACAGTAACCCTACATGATGCTCATACCTTCAAACAAATGAATCATGGATCATACGGAACTAAATATGGAAGAAAGTGAGGAATTACAAACTACATGGGTTAAATGTGTCAACATGTTTAAGTTATACCTCTGAGTGACCCTTTAGCAAACCCGAGGCATTGTAACGGTAAATTATGCTCACTAGATGCACGATATAAATTTCATAAAGTTTCGTTATAAAATGAGAAAGTTATGATCGAATTCGTACATGAGGGGTTGAAAGCGTCAACGTTGAAAGTTATGACTTTTCGGGTAATAACAAAGTAACCGAGGACTTAACAAGATGGGTAAAAGTCTCGAGGCCCTTATACGTAAATAAGAAGGGCTCATAATGCAAGGAATACCCTTCCGAAGAGCCAAGAGCCAACCTGCAATTATGTAAAGATTTGAAATCTGTCAGGAAGATTCAAGCGGGCCGCGTAAGCCTTGTTAAGGTCTTACGCGGGCCACGTGAGACGCCCAGGTACAGAAAAGTGTGTCAGCAGCACTGTTCAGCCTTGTAACCGACTTAGAATGATCTTTTCACCAGCATGGGCGACCCCTACTTGCTTTTTAGGCCTTAGGGACACTTGTGGATGATCCATGATTAGTAGTAGACTTGTTTGGAAAAGATCTAAGGTATCTAAAACACTATATAAAGCGACATTGTTGCAACACTGTGTTCATTCCTTCCTTCTGCATTTGTGGAGCTTTCTGGAGCACAAGTGTCTTCCCTAAGCATTCCTAATCGTGCATAGGACTTCAGTAAGTATGCTTAACCTTTCTTAGTTAAGTTTTTGCTTAGTTTTAGCTTAAAAGTCAAACCGTCTTAATTAACGGTTGACTTAGTGATTAATCACTAATGGTCCAGTGATTAGTCGAATCATAGGTAGTTATATGTTGGTAATCATGTGGACATTAAACCCTTAAAAGGGCACCCTCTGATTCCCACTCTAACTAGTTCAAATGTCGGGTCAAAGTTGCTTAGTAAAAGTCAACAGAACCTTAATTTTCGGATTAACGCATAAATAACAATGTAGAAGGCTTGTAACATATTTTATCACTCATATAACTTGATAATAAGTATAAGAACTGGTCTAAGTTTGTTTGATCCGACCATTTACTGTTTTGACCCAGTTCGGAACCGAAAGTCGCAAAACTTTGACTTTTGCTTTGACTTCAGTTCTGACCCGTTTTAGTATGACTTGGATATGCCTTAGGACTTCCTTAGGACCAGGTTACATGATGGTATGAGCCTCTGTGACTGGTTCGTTGTTTGTCCGAGTCTTTTTTGCAAATTTCCGTTATATGCTTAAAAGTTGACCATAATGCCCTTTTGACCTTAAAACGAGAATTTTGGATATGTGAAAGGACAATAACCTTAGTTACTTATTTCTAAACATGTCCCTAAAATTTCATGTCAATTCGAGATCTAGAATAGGAGTTATGCTAAATAGCGCAATTAAGAAAACTTTTGTCAATTAAACGGCGCACTTAGCATAAAGCCTATCTAAACCCAAATTTCGACACCAAACCTTTTACACACTGAAGTAATATAATATTTTCAGATTTTTAAAGATTTTTAATTATTTTTAACCTGCTCATAACCTAAGGTTATGACCTTGATTCGGTAAATACCGATTATACCCTTTTCGGACATAAAATGAGTTCTACATAGTATTTTGAAGCCAATCCAGTTGCTACTGATTTTAAATAATAAATAAAGTATTTTGAACTTTATAACCTGATCAGAAAACTCAGATTTCCTGTTTAACCCGGAAATCGCTTTTATAATCTTTAAAATGACCAAAATACCCCTACAGGGCGTATATTGTGATTAAACTCGTTTTGGGCATAATGGAAGGTGTCCTACTGATATCACAACATACTTAGAGCATATTGACTTAGGAAACATGTATAGGACTCTTACGGTTACCCGTTACGCCATTTACGCGTTCGGTTCGGTTTATGTAACTAGTTTACATAAATTAGCCGAAACGGGTCAAACCTTGTCGTTTTTATCTCAAAATCCAGAATGTGGTTGGATTACCCATATTATACAAGTCTTCAAACTTGTTGGGTCTAAATCACACTCTATTCCGGTCTTCGCTTATTCGTGCGTTCGAACCGTATCTTTCGTTAAAACTAACCGGTCTAAGTTTAGGCTTAATTAAAGACCCGTTAGGATTCTAATAGGTTATTATAAACCTTTGTTCCAGAATAGGAGACCCAGTAAAAGCTACTTGCAATTGCTGTTTGTGAAATATACTTTGCAAAGGTAAATACTTTTAACTTATTTTCCCTTATACGGGCTTGGGGTACGGTATATAAAATACCGCTTGGTCTGGCATTGAATCTTTAATAAATTAGAGATTAAATCATTGATATGCTCTGTTTTTGTAGGTCCCTCGGAGGTTGAGGATAAACCTATTCCTTGTTATGTTTAACACTCTAGCAAGTGCGGAATCCAAGCTAGAGTGCAAACCGATAGTTTAGATGAAAGCACAAGTTACAAAGAGAAAGAGTAGACAAGCAATATATCAAAGTTTTCTATTGTATTTCAGTGGACACGGTTACAGCCCTTGACCAAACTGAAATGCTCTCTACAAGACCTTAGTTCACTCACATGCACTATCAACTATATTTGAAAGACTTCTGTGAACTGAACCCATACATGGGATATATATACCCGAAACAGATAACATGCTCGAAGGATAAGGAGTTCTGGTCGAAGGATCATCTATCGACCAGAATATCTACCGAAAGATTCCGAAGGATCCTGACATACCTCGAAGGATGATGTATCCTTCGAGGTCCATATGAATCCATCGAAGGTTTGTCTTTCGAGGTCATCGAAGGATACAAACCATCCTTCGATGACATCCTTCGAAGCATAACAATCTTACACACTAAGTGTTGACTGTTTGGCCAAGTCAAACCAGGAGGATGGTTGACTTGGTCAAACATACATTCCAACACATATACAAATCAAACACAAGACGTAAACAAGACTAATAAAAGACATCGTTTATAACATTACAAAATACAGACAAAGTACAGACACAAGTGCACCAACAAACTCCCCCTTAAATGCAGAAAGTAAATAAATTAAAGACATATTTTTGTGTTTTTGTGGTTTTTCAATGTTTTTGTATTTTTCTTGAAACTTTCTCCCCCTAAAATTCAAAAATAAAGTAAAATAAAAATATTTTTGGATTTTTGGTTTTTAGAAAAATATTTACAAAAACGATTTCCTGATGTCGGTTACTCTTGCTTCACCTTAATGCCGTTTACCAAAAGTAAATAATCAAATCTTGATTTATCAAATGCTTTGGTAAAAAGGTCGGCACGTTGGTGATCGGTATGAATGTGAACCACATCGATAAGTCTCTTTTCAAAGCAATCACGTATGAAGTGATATTTAATATCGATGTGCTTCGTTTTTGAGTGTTGTACAGGATTTCTAGTGATCTGTAAAGCAGCTTCATTATCAACATAAATAGGAGTAGTTAGGAATTCAAAACCGTAGTCCCGCATCTGTTGTTGGATCCATAGAACCTGGGAGCAGCAACTAGACGCAGCAATGTATTCCGCTTCACATGTAGATGTAGCCACACATGTCTGCTTCTTGCATTGCCAAGTGACTAGGCGATTGCCTAAGAACTGACATCCTGCTGTCACACCCCGACCACGTAAAACAACAAAACGTGGCGGAAACGTCGGGGAGTGTTGTAACAGAATCATTGTTTCACAACCATGGAATAAATAATTTTTGTTTTATTGAATAAATGAATTCATTGTTTAAATACAATCAAATATCTACAACTATTATCTTTCGAGTTTTAAAGTCGCTAAGGCACGAGTCCATCCTATGTGTAGCATATATCATCAATCATCACAGAGCAGTACCTGAAACATGTGTAAAAATAGGTACGTCAGCATAAAAAAGCCGGCGAGTACATAGGTTTTATTGATTTAGGATTCATGACTTATGAGTTTAAAGAAAAAGGTTTTAAGAAAAATAGTCATGATCCTTGAAAAAGGTTTTCTTTTATAAATCATTTATAAGAAATCAGATAATAATACATAGGAAATTAAATTAGTAGGTAGAATAAGTTTGTATAAAAAAATATATTGTTTGAAAAACAATATTTTGATAAAAAGGTTTATAGTATATATAAAAATATACTTTGATTTAAGAAAGTCGAATAAATAATATACTAGAATATATTTCAGTTCCAAAACCGTTAACCCAAGTGTACTAAATAACGCCACGGTATGTAATGCGATGAAAACACTTATATATAAGAAGTACCATCGACGTATCTACCATGTTTTCATCATATTACACCCGTCCCGTTATCCAAACACTTAACCAAAACCCAGTTGTAAAACAAATAGTATATTAAATATAATAATTTTCAGTAGTATATTAAAAATATACTTTGGATTTATAAATAACATATTAAATTATGTTTTTGGTTTGAAAATAACATATTAAAACTATGCTTTGGATTATGAGAATAACATATCAAAATATGTTTTGGGTTGTATAAATAACATATTAAACTATGTTTTGGTTATTAACAAAAATATATGTCGGTTTTGTACAATACCACACATGAGAGTATATCAAAATATACAATAAAAGTGTGATTTATGGATTCAGTCAGACCTAGTGTATCAAACTACACCTTTGAGACTATAGGAATACCACGAAGGCAATCCCTATTTGGATGGAGAAACAAATTGGTTTCAGACATTCCATGACAACAGGAATGGGGTGTCAAATCCTATAGCGCTATATCATACTACCAACCGGTCTGGTGAACAAAAATAAGTACTATTCCAACAATTAATTTCATAATCTTTGAAAATCAGTGTTTAAACCATAGATAGTTATTTAGTTTATCAAAAGATAAGTACTAACATGTAAAATCAATTATACTTTGAAATCATGAAAATAACAGATAGGTACACATGCTTCACCCCAAAACAGTTGAAAACAGTAAAAGAGGGGACTATGTACTCACTTGGGAGTGCTTAGGAGTCTTCAACAACTACCAAGCAAGGCTAGAGGAGCACGGAATCAAACGGCACCTAATATTGATAACTACGTAAATAAATCGGACCTGAATCGGAAGATCGGATAAGATGAGGTCTCGTAAACCAAATGAGTGTGGAAACTCATATGATATGGTTTAACAAGGCCTACATACTAAAAGGAAACCTAACCTAAGTGCTTTCGACCCATTATGATCCATTAAAGTAGCTTATGCTACTTTAACGCATCGTTTGCGTAAAACGCGTTCGGACTGTTTAACTAGTCCTATGACAAGTATTATATGCCTAAACATGCTTAATTATGTTGCATAATCAGTTAAGTGACAAAAGTTTGGGTTACATATGCTAAATTACCAATTATATATGAAAAGGGCATTTTGGTAATTTACCTAAGGCATATAAACTACTTATCATACAACTACCTAAACTAGGTTACCATAAGATATAACCTCGGAAGGTTATTCCCTATGCAACTATGGTTCCTAAATATGTTTGGTCGGATCCTAATGATCGACCAAACGGGTCGTGTTCGAAAGTCTAAGCGGGTGTTTAGTCCGCTTGACTTACGACTCTACACAAGCACTAAACTAAAAGTGACGAGCTAAACATGTCGAAACATGTTTAACAAAGTTAGAAAACAGGTTTGGTATCAAAACAAACGGTTTTGACACCTAAAAGTAGCTTGGTTACAGAATACGCGAGAATACGCATTCTGGCCGAAGCTACGGCTCGTCACTGAGCCTAGATAACGTGGTAATCAGTAGGTATAGTCGCTAGGGACTATAACCATCGTGATTACGCTCACGTTATGAAGTTCAAACGAACTTCGCATTGACCATAAACTGGTCAATGCAGAAAGTCAAACAAAGTTTGACTTTTGGACTCGAAAAGCAATAAAAGAACGAAGGAATACTTACAACGGGTCCCCGCAAGATTGAATTCCGAGTATTCTCAGGTATGAAGTGTCAAAGCACCCCAACTTAGAGAACAACCTCAGAATTCAAGTGGGTTTTGCAATGAAGATGGATGGGTATTTATAGGAAAACCAAGACCGTTAGGATCGTTCCTCGATAAACGTGCTTCGATCTTGGCCGTACAACACATACCCACTGAAAATATAAACCCATGGGAGCCCCTAGTATTGATAAAAACCATTTGCAATTGGTTTGGAGGTGCAAAACAGCTGCAACCAGCTGTTTACAACATTTTTGCAGATCTGGGAGTCTGACGCGCCCCGCGTAAGGATTACATGAATCCTTACGCGCCCTGCCTGAGGAAAGTTTGACAGATTTGTCAGTTTTGGTCCCTGCAGCTTAGAAACATGCGTTTCGGCCCATTTTTGACACGTTTAAGCCCCGTTAACCTCATTTCAAGGCTCTAAAATGAAGTTAAAGTATTGGGAACTCAAAACATGCTCAAAAATATCTCGGATGTCGGTTCGTTTGGCCGTACGGTTGCGTTGTTCGGTTAATTACGACGGAAGTCGTAACGAACGCAAAAACGATCCAAATTGAGCGACGAATGGATTTTTATTATGCCAAACACTAAAATAAAATATTTTAATGCTTACATAAATTTTTGGATGTCCGGATATATTCAGAACGTAAGATATGCGCGAAAATGCAAACTTGTGTACTTTTTGACGCTTTTAGTCCCTAATGATCAATAAAGTTTATTTTAGCATACCGAAGCCTTCAAAGCCTATTTCTAAGCTATGTAAAGGTTATTTAGGGTATGTTTAACTTATGATCAAGTTCCGGAAGGTCTGTTACAGTACAAATTGACATACTTTCACAGTTTGTCGAATTTAGTCCCTGTAAGCGAATAAACTTGATTTCAACACACCAAACCATTCAAAACTTATTTCTAAGTTATGTGAAGGTTATTTAAGGTATGTTAAGCCTATTTCACTATTCCAGAGTGTTTGTTGTGTTAAACTGGTTATATTTACGCATTTGTGCGCGTATAACCTTCTAGAAAGCGATTTTGAGTTTGAAATCGGACAAGAATTGATATGTGCAAACAATACATATATTTTTACAAATCCCAAGTATGAAATACAATATTTCATTGGTTTGGCATTTGTTTGATGGTTGAAGTGACACAGGTGTCACAGTCTCCCCTACTTTAGGAAATTTCGTCCCGAAATTTAATTCTAGAGGAAACTTGTGAGGACAGCTGTGATGGTTTCGCTTTCAAATAATTCCATTGAACCCTTAAATAAAACTCTGGGCCATGTTAGGATTTTTTTAGCGAAATTGTCAACCCTCAAAGTGAAGTCCTTGAAGTAACAAAACATGGAGTTTCGAACTATGGACAGAAGAACGTTTCTCATGAAGACTTATCGAAGCCTGTGTGTGCTTGAAATCAGAATTGGGGAGTGTAAGATAAATTGACATCGGTCAAGGTCCAAGACTTCTCCCGTATCATTTCTCTTGTCACTGTAGGTCTTAACACATGACAAAACTTCTTGTGGTTTCTGTGCACTGAATTCCATAATTATGTAGGCCTCCATAATTACGTAATTCCTTGCACAGTCCGCACAATTCATTTCATAATGCGTAGGGAAAAATCAATTGAGTAAACATGAAGCGATTTGACTAGACCACCAAAGGATCTTTTTAACTAGATCAATGAACGATCTTTTTAACTAGATCAACACATGATCTCCTTAACTAGACCGTCGTACGATCTCCTTAAATAGACCACTTAAGGGATCTTTTCAATTATATCATCACATGATATTCCTAACCAGATTTTCAAATCAATCTGTTTAACTAGACCACTCAAGGGGTCCAAATATAGAATAGTACTTTAAAACCCAAGGGACTTTACTACAACGTAGAGGTCCATTAAGGATTTAAGATAGTACTTTTGGATATCCTACTATGAATCCCTCATATAAGATATGGAAGATTTTACGAGGATTTAGATGGATCACACAAAACATATAAGAAAACATATAAGCACATAATTAGTTAACTTGATCTTTAATTTGTTATCTTTGGACATGGATATTTAAAGCACACTAGGAATCCAATCCGTGGATTCATTTGGAACTTTAATCATTTTCAAGAATTTATCTATGGAGATAGAAGGATCTTTAATAGGAGTTTGGCTTTGTCTCTTAAAAGAAACAAGTGATCATAGAAATGACAAAACCATACGAGTAGTTTGTCTTGGTGTTGTCATCATAAGGTTGCATCAATCATTTATACAATCATATCAGTTTTGCAAAAATAAAAACATCGAATCTTTATTTATGTACAACCGAATTGTCTTGAAATGTCAAAAGATAACAACAAGAGGAAAATAACAAAACACTAATTGTTCACTGCTGCATCATTGTCTACGTTTGCCTCATTGATGTTAAACGCCCGTCCACGCGCTGGAGGTATGTTAACAAGTCTTGGGCAATTGTTTCTGTAGTGAGTAAGGTCACCGCAGTTATAACATGACCTAGGTGGGAACCGTGCTTGAACAGCAGCAGGGTTTGCAGCAGCTTGATTTGCATAACGACAGACATTGATCAAATGTCCCAACCGCCCACAGTGGGTACATTTGTGACACTGCTCTTGCTCTAGATGATGACGGTTGCACTTGTTGCACAAAGGTGCGGTACCAACATAGTTTTGCCTTTTGCGAGGTTGTGCTGGCTGGTTTGGTGCAACCTGTTTTTCTTGAGCAGTGATGGCGCAGTTTTGAGAAGCCTTACGCTTCTTCTTCTTGGATCCTTCAACCTGTCTTTCCTTTGGCTCAGCTGGAGCAGTCTTGTCAGATGGTCTTGGGTCGCCTTTTCGAAAAAGCTTTTTCTTCCTGATGTGGGATTCAGTTAAGGTGGCAGACAGTTCAATAGCTTGTCTGACAGTAGTAGGGTTGCTGCCAGTAACAATATCCTGAACTAGGTCAGGAAGACCATCAATATATTTCTCAATCGCCTTATCCACAGGTGTAACCATAGCAGGACATAGCAAGCTCAATTCCTCAAAGCGGTCAGTATAGGCGCGATGCTCACCGCTGTCTTGCTTTAGGTCATCAAATTCCCTCTCCAAAGCCCTCAATTCATGACGAGGACAAAACTCCCTCATCATAAGAGCTCTAAACTCAGCCCAAGTTTGTGTTAATGCGACCTCAGCACCACGGTCCCTCATAATTCCATTCCACCACGTGAGAGCCCTCTTCTGAAACACACTGGATGCAAATTCGACTTTCCGATTGTCTGGACATTGAACATGACGAAATGTACTTTCGATGCTTTCAAACCATTGTAGGAGTCCAGTTGCTCCTTCAGAACCGCTAAACTTGAGGGGGTTAGCTGAGTTGAAACCTTTGAAATTGCAGGGAGCATTCTGGTTGTTATTGGCTTGGTTTATTTGAGCCATAATGTTTGGGAGTGCGGCAACCAAGTGCTGTGCCAGAATATCTGCCATTTCGGCATTTGAGAGCGGATTTTCGCGTCGAGGAGGCATTCTAAAAGGGGAAACAGGAAGGAAAACAAGTGAAAGGATTAGACAAAAAGAATGAGATGAGACAAAATTGATGAAAGCAAAGATGGTGGTCATTTTTTTTTGTTACTACAAAGTAACAAACGACACACGGAGATTAATCAAAGTAAATAGGTAAAAAATAATGTATCGCGAAGACATGCTCGCCTATAAGTGGACACTCACCCCAAGAGTTCCCAGGTAAGAGTGACTGGTCCGATACTGCGGATTTGTACGAACACTCTAGCCTTAGACAGAAAACTCAGGGTACAGGCACCCACTCTTCCAGTTTGCACGTGTTCACATTATTTAGACCCAAACTTTGACGGAATTTTTTTTTTTTTTTTGAAAACGTAAAGGGTTCGAAACCTTATAACTAAGGGTTCAAAACCTAGTAATCAATCATCCTAGAACAGATGATTAGTTTTCAAAGCAAATCAAATTTATGTTCTTGTTGTGGTTGTCACCTAAGGATAAGTGACGGTATTGTTTTGAAACTAAACACAAGATAACTTGTGTTAGGGTCCTAGGAAGGTTATAGTCTAGGTCAAAGCATTACTAATAACCTAATTCCCTATAACCATTAGCTCTGATACCAACTTTTCTGTCACACCCCGACCACGTAAAACAACAAAACGTGGCGGAAACGTCGGGGAGTGTTGTAACAGAATCATTGTTTCACAACCATGGAATAAATAATTTTTGTTTTATTGAATAAATGAATTCATTGTTTAAATACAATCAAATATCTACAACTATTATCTTTCGAGTTTTAAAGTCGCTAAGGCACGAGTCCATCCTATGTGTAGCATATATCATCAATCATCACAGAGCAGTACCTGAAACATGTGTAAAAATAGGTACGTCAGCATAAAAAAGCCGGCGAGTACATAGGTTTTATTGATTTAGGATTCATGACTTATGAGTTTAAAGAAAAAGGTTTTAAGAAAAATAGTCATGATCCTTGAAAAAGGTTTTCTTTTATAAATCATTTATAAGAAATCAGATAATAATACATAGGAAATTAAATTAGTAGGTAGAATAAGTTTGTATAAAAAAATATATTGTTTGAAAAACAATATTTTGATAAAAAGGTTTATAGTATATATAAAAATATACTTTGATTTAAGAAAGTCGAATAAATAATATACTAGAATATATTTCAGTTCCAAAACCGTTAACCCAAGTGTACTAAATAACGCCACGGTATGTAATGCGATGAAAACACTTATATATAAGAAGTACCATCGACGTATCTACCATGTTTTCATCATATTACACCCGTCCCGTTATCCAAACACTTAACCAAAACCCAGTTGTAAAACAAATAGTATATTAAATATAATAATTTTCAGTAGTATATTAAAAATATACTTTGGATTTATAAATAACATATTAAATTATGTTTTTGGTTTGAAAATAACATATTAAAACTATGCTTTGGATTATGAGAATAACATATCAAAATATGTTTTGGGTTGTATAAATAACATATTAAACTATGTTTTGGTTATTAACAAAAATATATGTCGGTTTTGTACAATACCACACATGAGAGTATATCAAAATATACAATAAAAGTGTGATTTATGGATTCAGTCAGACCTAGTGTATCAAACTACACCTTTGAGACTATAGGAATACCACGAAGGCAATCCCTATTTGGATGGAGAAACAAATTGGTTTCAGACATTCCATGACAACAGGAATGGGGTGTCAAATCCTATAGCGCTATATCATACTACCAACCGGTCTGGTGAACAAAAATAAGTACTATTCCAACAATTAATTTCATAATCTTTGAAAATCAGTGTTTAAACCATAGATAGTTATTTAGTTTATCAAAAGATAAGTACTAACATGTAAAATCAATTATACTTTGAAATCATGAAAATAACAGATAGGTACACATGCTTCACCCCAAAACAGTTGAAAACAGTAAAAGAGGGGACTATGTACTCACTTGGGAGTGCTTAGGAGTCTTCAACAACTACCAAGCAAGGCTAGAGGAGCACGGAATCAAACGGCACCTAATATTGATAACTACGTAAATAAATCGGACCTGAATCGGAAGATCGGATAAGATGAGGTCTCGTAAACCAAATGAGTGTGGAAACTCATATGATATGGTTTAACAAGGCCTACATACTAAAAGGAAACCTAACCTAAGTGCTTTCGACCCATTATGATCCATTAAAGTAGCTTATGCTACTTTAACGCATCGTTTGCGTAAAACGCGTTCGGACTGTTTAACTAGTCCTATGACAAGTATTATATGCCTAAACATGCTTAATTATGTTGCATAATCAGTTAAGTGACAAAAGTTTGGGTTACATATGCTAAATTACCAATTATATATGAAAAGGGCATTTTGGTAATTTACCTAAGGCATATAAACTACTTATCATACAACTACCTAAACTAGGTTACCATATGATATAACCTCGGAAGGTTATTCCCTATGCAACTATGGTTCCTAAATATGTTTGGTCGGATCCTAATGATCGACCAAACGGGTCGTGTTCGAAAGTCTAAGCGGGTGTTTAGTCCGCTTGACTTACGACTCTACACAAGCACTAAACTAAAAGTGACGAGCTAAACAGGTCGAAACATGTTTAACAAAGTTAGAAAACAGGTTTGGTATCAAAACAAACGGTTTTGACACCGAAAAGTAGCTTGGTTACAGAATACGCGAGAATACGCATTCTGGCCGAAGCTACGGCTCGTCACTGAGCCTAGATAACGTGGTAATCAGTAGGTATAGTCGCTAGGGACTATAACCATCGTGATTACGCTCACGTTATGAAGTTCAAACGAACTTCGCATTGACCATAAACTGGTCAATGCAGAAAGTCAAACAAAGTTTGACTTTTGGACTCGAAAAGCAATAAAAGAACGAAGGAATACTTACAACGGGTCCCCGCAAGATTGAATTCCGAGTATTCTCAGGTATGAAGTGTCAAAGCACCCCAACTTAGAGAACAACCTCAGAATTCAAGTGGGTTTTGCAATGAAGATGGATGGGTATTTATAGGAAAACCAAGACCGTTAGGATCGTTCCTCGATAAACGTGCTTCGATCTTGGCCGTACAACACATACCCACTGAAAATATAAACCCATGGGAGCCCCTAGTATTGATAAAAACCATTTGCAATTGGTTTGGAGGTGCAAAACAGCTGCAACCAGCTGTTTACAACATTTTTGCAGATCTGGGAGTCTGACGCACCCCGCGTAAGGATTACATGAATCCTTACGCGCCCCGCCTGAGGAAAGTTTGACAGATTTGTCAGTTTTGGTCCCTGCAGCTTAGAAACATGCGTTTCAGCCCATTTTTGACACGTTTAAGCCCCGTTAACCTCATTTCAAGGCTCTAAAATGAAGTTAAAGTATTGGGAACTCAAAACATGCTCAAAAATATCTCGGATGTCGGTTCGTTTGGCCGTACGGTTGCGTTGTTCGGTTAATTACGACGGAAGTCGTAACGAACGCAAAAACGATCCAAATTGAGCGACGAATGGATTTTTATTATGCCAAACACTAAAATAAAATATTTTAATGCTTACATAAATTTTTGGATGTCCGGATATATTCAGAACGTAAGATATGCGCGAAAATGCAAACTTGTGTACTTTTTGACGCTTTTAGTCCCTAATGATCAATAAAGTTTATTTTAGCATACCGAAGCCTTCAAAGCCTATTTCTAAGCTATGTAAAGGTTATTTAGGGTATGTTTAACTTATGATCAAGTTCCGGAAGGTCTGTTACAGTACAAATTGACATACTTTCACAGTTTGTCGAATTTAGTCCCTGTAAGCGAATAAACTTGATTTCAACACACCAAACCATTCAAAACTTATTTCTAAGTTATGTGAAGGTTATTTAAGGTATGTTAAGCCTATTTCACTATTCCAGAGTGTTTGTTGTGTTAAACTGGTTATATTTACGCATTTGTGCGCGTATAACCTTCCAGAAAGCGATTTTGAGTTTGAAATCGGACAAGAATTGATATGTGCAAACAATACATATATTTTTACAAATCCCAAGTATGAAATACAATATTTCATTGGTTTGGCATTTGTTTGATGGTTGAAGTGACACAGGTGTCACACCTACTGTAGTTGATTTTCCATCTTTCTTGCAGCCGCCGAAATCAGAATCACTGAAAGCTTTGAGATCGAAGTTATCATCCTTAGGGTACCATAACCCGGTGTCAGGGTAACCCTTCAGATAACGAAAAATCCTTTTGACAGCAGCATAGTGAGAGACCTTCGGATTCGCTTGGTACCTAGCGAGAAGACAAGTTGGATACATAATGTCGGGTCTTGATGCGGTGAGATACATTAAGGATCCAATCATAGCACGATAAAGTGAAGAATCCACAGCATCCCCTTCTTCATCCGGAGTAATCCCGTGATTCTGCGGAAGAGGAGTAGAAATTGGCTTCGAATCGGACATCTGGAACCGGCTTAAGATGTCTCCGACGTACTTGGTTTGATGGATAAAAATTCCAGATTCGGACTGATTAACTTGCAAACCCAAGAAGAACGTCATTTCACCCATCGCACTCATCTCGAATCGATCTTGCATCACCTTTTCAAATTCCTTGCATAACTTATCATCGGTAGAACCAAAGATAATGTCATCGACATACACTTGTACCAACAGAAGATCTTCACCTTTTTCTTTGATGAAGAGGGTACAATCGATCAAACCCCGTCTAAACCCATTGCTCAGCAGGTAGGTAGACAGTGTTTCATACCAGGCCCGAGGAGCTTGATGAAGACCATATAACGCCTTGTTAAGCAGCAAAACCCTGTCAGGATGTAATGGATCTTCAAACCCCGGTGGTTGCTCGACATATACTTCCTCTTCGACTACTCCGTGTAGAAAAGCACTTTTAACATCCATCTGGTACACCTTGAATTTCTTAAAGGATGCGTAGGCTAGAAAGATTCTAATAGCCTCCAGACGAGCAACAGGAGCATACACTTCATTGTAGTCAATACCTTCAATCTGACTGAAACCTTGAACAACTAACCTTGCTTTGTTTCGGACAACAATCCCACGGTCGTCCTTTTTGCACTTAAACACCCAGCGAGTTCCGATCTTTTTGTAGTTGTCGGGCCTATCAACCAATTTCCATACGCCCAACTTCTCAAACTGCTGAAGTTCTTCTTGCATGGCTTCCACCCAGGAATCATCTTTCAACGCCTCCTTCCAAGATCTAGGCTCTTCTTGGCTAACATAGCAGGCGAAAGACCAATCATTTTGTTGTCCCGATTCTCGTATCTCAGCATACAAGCCAGCATTTTCATTATTTCTGATTTGATTCCTTGTCCTTACACCACTGAGAACATCACCTATAATATTCTGCTGAGGATGAATGTTATGAATTCGGGTTTCAGAAACTGGAGGAACTTCAACATTTGACCTCAAGTTATTGATATTTAAATTCCCGATATCATTTTGAAGTTGTTGATTTGTAGAAGATGATGCATTTTCTTCTTGGATAATTGACGCAGACACTGGATCCGTTGCTTCTGAAGTACCTTGAACCGGACGCAGTGCTTCACCATCATTTGCATCAACATACTCCTCATCTTCCGATGACAAATTGTAATCGACAGCATCATTAAACACCTCATTTGAAACGAGATTGTTGACAGAAGAAGATGCTTGTGAGTCAACAATGATTGGACGAGCTAACTGAGAACCAGTCGCATTCTCGCTTTCAGACAACATTTGAGCAATTGCATTGTCATCATCAAATGTCGGCAGATTAAATGAGTCGAAAAGACCATCATAATCAAACATCCATGGGTCTCCAGAAGGCTTCGGAGGATTAGAATATCTTTGAACTCTTACTTCACCCCATTCTTCAATCCTTTTGGTAGTCAGGTTCCATACTCGCAGATTAGGAGTAGCATACCCAAGGAAGTAACCTTCGATAGCTTTGGCACCAAACTTCCCGTCAGGCTCAATCATGGTACATGGTGCACCAAAAGGTTCTAGATATTCCAAGTCAGGAGTCTTCTTGTGTAGGAGTTCGAAGCACGTTTTGCCATGTCTTTTCACTGTGAGAACCCTGTTTAACGTGTAGCAGGCCGAGGCAACAGCTTCAGTCCAGAATCGAACTGGAAGCTGAGACTCAACCAACATGGTTCTTGCAGTCTCAATTAAGGTTCTGTTCTTTCTTTCAGCGACTCCATTTTGTTGTGGCGTGTACCGAGAGTGTAGGTCCCTCGGAGGTTGAGGTTAAACCTAATCCTTGTTATGTTTAACACTCTAGCAAGTGCGGAATCCAAGCTAGAGTGCAAACCGATAGTTTAGATGAAAGCACAAGTTACAAAGAGAAAGAGTAGACACGCAATATATCAAAGTTTTCTCTTGTATTTCAGTGGACACGGTTACAGCCCTTGACCAAACTGAAATGCTCTCTACAAGACCTTAGTTCACTCACATGCACTATCAACTATATTTGAAAGACTACTGTGAACTGAACCCATACATGGATATATATACCCGAAACAGAAAATATGCTCGAAGGATAAGGAGTTCTGGTCTAAGGATCATCTATCGACCAGAATATCTACCGAAAGATTCCGAAGGATCCAGACATACCTCGAAGGATGATGTATCCTTCGAGGTCCATATGAATCCATTGAAGGTTTGTCTTTCGAGGTCATCGAAGGATACAAACCATCCTTCGATGACATCCTTCGAAGCATAACAATCTTACACACTAAGTGTTGACTATTTGGCCAAGTCAAACCAGGAGGATGGTTGACTTGGTCATACATACATTCCAACACATATACAAATCAAACACAAGACGTAAACAAGACTAATAAAAGACATCGTTTATAACATTACAAAATACAGACAAAGTACAGACACAAGTGCACCAACAGTTTTGAAATGTTTTGTTTGCTTAAAGCCTTTGGGGGTTAATGACCATGTCCCGGATATCCTTGGCATCATCTTACGAGATGGCCACGACTTGAGCACGGGGTGTAGGCGTACACCCGTCAGTGCATAAATGGATAAATAAATAATGTGGTGTGTCTCTTGATCTTTAACCCGGACTACGGATCGGGCTACTGAACGCATAAGAAACATGTAATTCGATTACAAGTATTATATTAAAATAATTATCCCAAGTTATAAAAGTTTGTGCCACGTGCAATCAAATCAATTTTATTAAACCTTTTCAAAAGTGTCGGTTGAATGTATTTACCAGTGTAAACTTACGTATTTTCCCAAAAAGGTTAAGTGCAGGTACTATGCGAACTTGGCTGACTTTCACCTAGCGTCCACAATAAGTCTCGCAAGCTCGGATGTCAACTGTTGAACAATATTTCCTATTTATTTTTGATCCCCCTGTGGATTAATTTCAACTGTCTGTGATACATGATATTACAATAATATTCGGTTGAAATATATCTATCTTTTGTTTCTGCAGTGCATTTAAATATTGTGTTGTTTGACTGTAATGTTACCAACTACGTCACGATAATCCCCCACCGGGCCCACCGGTGAAACGTGTGAAAATCGGGGTGTGACAACAATTTACCTCAGATAATTCGGCTAGCTCACAAGATTACCGATCAGGAGGTGGAGTGTAGCTCGCTGCCACCACGTGTTTCTGCTACTGCTGCCACTACTGCTACAACCACTACTCCTGCCACTAACAGCAAACGTAAATGGAATGAGGTGGACAAGGTGTCCAACTCGAATCAGTCACAAAAGAAGCGAGACAACAGTGGAAATCACAGTTTTAGCCAGTCGTCTTCTGTAAACCAGAATAAGAGCAACAACTCAAACCCAAGCTCATACGCAGGGAAACAACCTAAGTGTAACAAGTGCAACTTCCACCATCACGGGCCGTGCGCCAGGGTACTTCACAGGTGCAACATATGGCTAGAGACTGCAGGGTCTCACTCCCAAGGCAGCAGCAGCAGCAACCCCCACAGCAACAACAACCGCAACAACAGGAGAGGCAGCAGCCTCAGCAGAATCAGGGAAATCGTAAGGGGTGTTTTCAGTGTGGTGACGAGGGTCATTTCAGGCGGGATTGCCCTTAACTGAATCAAAATGCTGGTAATAACAACACTGGGAATAACAACAACTGGAACAATGGCGGAAACGGTGCGCGTGGGAGAGTGTTTACCATTGGTGCTGGGAAAGCTCGCAATGATGGCAACGTTGTGACCGGTACGCTTTTTTGTGAACAATCTATTTGCTTCTGTTTTATTCGACCCTGGTGCCGATTGGAGTTATGTGTCATTGGAGTCCAGTCGTCAGTTAGGATTGAGTCCTGCACCTCATGTAAACAAACACGTTGTAGAGTTAGCCGATGGCAAAACGATTGAAGCTTCACATGTTCTTTTTGGCTGTGAACTCGATCTTATGGGTCAAGTGTTCGACATTGACCACCTCCCCATTACTCTTGGAAGTTTGATGTGGTCGTTGGCATAGATTGGTTGTCTAAGCATCAAGCGGAAATTCTCTGTAAAGAGAAAATCGTGCGTATCCCTCTCCCCAGTGGAGAATCTTTGTCAGTTCAAGGTCATCGTAGTGGTGCAATGGTTGGCATCATCTCAGCCATGAAAGCCCAGAAGTGTCTATGAAAGGGCTACCCTGCTATCTTAGCTCTTATTACTGATACACAACCTGAAGAAAGGAAGATTAAAGACCTTCCAATCGTTCGTGAGTTCTCTGATGTGTTTCCTGAAGAGCTTCCTGGTTTACCTCCACACCGTCAGGTGGAATTTCAGATCGACCTCACACCAGGAGCAGCCCCGATTGCTCGTGCTCCTTATCGTCTTGCACCAGGAGAGTTTCAAGAGTTATCAAATCAACTCCAAGAACTGTTGGATAGAGGTTTTATCCGACCCAGTTCCTCGCATTGGGGAGCCCCAGTTTTGTTTGTGAAGAAGAAAGACGGATCCTTTCATATGGTATAGATTACCGTGAAATCAACAAGGTGACCATCAAGAACTGTTATCCTTTACCACGTATTGACGATCTGTTTGACCAGTTGCAAGGGTGAAGTTTCTACTCGAAAATTGACTTAAGATCGGGCTATCATCAGATGAGAGTCTGGGAGGAGGATGTTCCTAAAACAGCCTTTCGAACGCGGTATGGCCATTATGAGTTTTTGGTTATGCCTTTCGGGTTGACAAACGTATCGACGTTTTCATGGACCTCATGAACCGTGTGCGCAAGCTGTATCTCGACAACTTCGTAATTGTGTTTATTGATGACATCCTGATCTACTCTAAGAGCAAGGAGGATCACGAGCGACACTTGCGTCTTATCTTGGAACTCCTGAGGAATGAGCAACTCTACGCGAAATTCTCTAAGTGTGATTTCTGGATTCGAGAAGTACACTTTCTTGGTCAAATTGTTAATGAAATGGGGATACACGTGGATCCTGCTAAGATTGATGCTATCAGAAATTGGGCGGCACCGAAGAATCCTTCGGAGGTGCGACAATTTCTTGGTCTCGCTGGGTACTATCGCAGATTTATTAAAAACTTCTCGAAGATTGCTCAACCTCTTACTTCGTTGACACAGAAAGGCATGGTATACTCTTGGGGAACGAAGCAGGAAGATGCTTTCCAGCTCTTGAAACAAAAACTCTGCAGTGCACCAATTTTGTCATTACCTGAGGGTACCGAGGATTTTGTGGTGTATTGTGATGCTTCTATTCAGGGTCTCGGTTGTGTGCTAATGCAACGCGGAAAGGTGATAGCTTATGCTTCTTGGCAGTTGAAGGTTCATGAGAAGAATTACACGACTCACGACTTAGAGCTGGGGTCGTGGTCTTTGCGCTATAAATCTGGAGGCATTACTTGTACGGTACTAGATGCACTATTTATACTGACCACAAGAGCCTTCAGCATATCTTTGATTCGAAGGAGTTGAATATGTGACAGCGTCACTGGGTAGAACTCTTAAACGACTACGACTGTGCAATCAAGTCTCACCCAGGTAAAGCTAACGTTGTAGCTGATGCCCTTAGTCGAAAGGAAACGAAACCCAAACGTGTACGAGCCTTACAGCTCACTATCCACTCTAACTTACCTGATCAGGTCCGTTCTGCTCAGACCAAAGCATTGAAGGAAGAAAACCTGGAAGCTGAGTATTTGCGGGGCATAGAGAAACGACTCGTGGAGAGGTCAGATGGCATCTATTATTTTATGGAACGGATATGGGTTCCTTTGTTTGGAAATCTTAGGGAGCTTGTGATGGATGAAACGCACAAGTCTCGATACTCTGTCCACCCAAGTTCGGATAAGATGTATCAGGACCTCAAAGTTTTGTATTGGTGGCCGAAGATGAAAGCTTACATTGCGACGTATGTGAGTAAATGCTTGTCTTGTGCGAAAGTCAAGGTGGAGTACCAAAAACCATCTGGATTGCTCCAGCAACCAGAGATACCAATGTGGAAATGGGAACAAATTGCTATGGATTTCGTCATTGGTCTGCCAATAACTCAAAACGGAAACGATACCATCTGGGTGATCGTTGACCGCCTCACGGAATCTGCGCACTTCCTTGCGATCAAGGAAACTGATAAGTTCTCTCGACTTGCTGTTGTTTATCTGAAGGAAGTGGTTTCTAGGCACGGGGTGCCAACCTCTATTATCTCTGATCGTGATCCGCGTTTCATATCTGATTTGTGGCAATCAATGCATAAATCGTTCGGCTCACGTCTCGACATGAGCACTGCTTATCACTTGCAGATGGATGGTCAAAGCGAACGAACCATCCAAACACATGAAGACATGCTGCGATCATGTGTGATCGATTTTGGTAAAGGGTGGGAGAAACACTTGCTGTTGATGCATTTATTGTCTATCGCCTTCATCAATTCGAGTCGTAGTGAAAAGCCGGAAGAAATCAAGCACATAATGTCACAAGTAGTTAGAAATAGCAAGGTGGCATTTTGGTAATTAATGAGAAGTCTCATTAATTCCAAGGCCTATAAATAGGATTGTGATGTCATAACTTAGAAAGTTTTGGAAGACTTTTCTCCATTTTAGAGATCATGGTGATTCAAGTTTAGAGAGAGAAAGTCTAGAGAGAGAAAGTAGTTGTAAACGTGGTTTTTGTACCATACAAGTCGTATCTTTCAATAAAATCACGTTAGTAGTACGTTATTGTGTGTTCGGTCACGCACTTTCACGGATTCCGCACGTGAAACGTTCGTTACGCAATCGAACGGCGTCAAAACCGGTCCTACAAGTGGTATCAGAGCTACGGATAGCTCTGCGTGTAATCGTTTGCGAATCGGACGAGTTTCTAACGATTTCGATCAAGTTTCAGACTGTTTTGATCGAATTCTAAACAAGAATTGAATTGATTAGATCTGTTTCAAATCATTTTGTTCGATTATGAATGTTTCAGTAACTTCGGACTGAATTCAGTATCTCAGAATGATATGATAATTTTCGATAATCTCAAATATTTTTCGTCACTAAAACTGAATCTATTTGTTTTGATTCGGAGTTTCGCAGATTCAGAAAACGTACATAAATCTCTAACGGTTTTTACAGATAAAACTTGTTCAGTTTTGAGTATATTGTTATATGAGAATGATTCAGGTCTAGTGTTTGAACGGATCGTAAAGTTCATCGAGATTATTGTTGTTGAAACGAGAAATAGATCTGAATTGAACGTTGATAATCATTAAAAAGACATTAAAACAAACTGAATGTATAATCGGATCATTTTTTATTGATTTTCAATGAAATTCGAACAAGTTTCGGTGCGATTCATTGTGATTTTGAACTGATTCGATTTGATTTAGTTGAAGTTTCATACATTTCGAACTGAATTGGTTGAATTTTGATTCATTTCGGTGTCTTCGGATCAATTTCGGTTGATTTTCACTGATTTTCGGTTAAAATTTTGAAGTTTACGGACTGTTTTCTTAATCTGATATATTCAAAATCGGACAAAATCATATCAAAATTGTTCAAACTGAAAAATTTGTTGAAATCTGATATATTCAGAATTTCTACGTGATTTGTACAAGTTTTCGGAACATCATCAGTTCATATTTTGTGCATTTGTTCTGGTAATACTCTTTCAATAATTCAGATCTGAATTTGTTTTTAACCAAAATTTGTTTTGAGTTTGTTGAGATCTGTGTTGTTTCTAAGAAGAATGAAAAAGTGGTGATTATCTGTGGCTGATTGTAGAAATTTGACAGTGATGTTGATGTGTTCTGAATCTGAGTTTGTGTTTCGATGAAATCAAATGTGTTTCGATTGATTTTTAACGTGTTTCAAACGAGTTTCAATCAGTTTTAGTTTGTTTCGGATAAAATCTAACTGTTTTGGTTAAAGACTCGGTGTATCGTTTGATATTTTCGTTGTGAATCGGTGTGATAATCATTTACAAATTGTTTAAACAGTTAACAACTTGCCAAGAATTTGATAAGATTTGCAGGTATTTCGATCCGACTGTTTGTGATCTGATATAGAGTGTATAATCTGAATCGAAGTAGAGATTTAGTTTTATTTGCTGCTGTTGATCGTTGAAAATAAAGTAAGAAACAAATCGGTAGAAAGAAGGAATTGATAATCGAAAAAGATTGTTTGTGCGTTGCTAAAAAGATTGTGTAGCTGGAAGTTTAAGCGACGAGTTTGAGTGTTGATGGCAGCGTGAAAGTGCAGTCTTTTGATGTTTTGTGATAAGTGAACTGTCTTTAATCTAATTGAAAATTGTTTGCTGTAATATTGTGTTAGGATTGAGAGTTTCTATTGAAGTTTATTCGAAAAAGGAAAGAAAAGTGTTGAGTTCAAGTTGTTTCGGTTAATCAGATCAATTTCGGACTGTTTCTGACATATTTCGAGTGTGATTTTTGAACTGTTTTGGTCGACATTCAGCTTGTTTCGTATCGATTTCTGTTCATTTCAGGCAATGTCATCGATTTCGGATTGATTTTCGGTTGTTTTCGGTGAATCATTTGTATATCTCAGATTTTTCGTGTGATTTCGACGAAGTTCGGGTCATTTTGATCTGATTCAATTGAGTTTGGGTTCATTTCGTTGATATCAAATTGGATTTCGGTTGATATTGAACTGTTTAGGTGTGATTTCGACAAATCAAGTTTGAACGTTTCTGTTAGTTCTAGAACAGTTTCGAACTGATTTTGTGAACTGTGTGTTTGAAATTTGTTTTTGATAAATTTTGGACATTTCGGACTGTTTCGATTGAGTCTCAGGCTGTTTTAAACATTTTTCATTGATCTCAGAGTGAATATTCGTGATTTTAGTTCCAAATCAAAGGTGTGTTTGCAGTTTTTGTTGTTGATGGTTTGTGAATAAAAGAGAACGTAGTGTGCGAGATAGTGGGTGATTGAATCTGAATTGTTGTATTGTGATATCTGAATCTAAATCGAATAGTTTGGTTGATTGGAACGGTTAAAACACATATTTTTCTTGGTATCATTTGCAAAGTGTTATTGTTTTGTTATTGTTCTTCGAACAGCTCGTGCACATCACAAAGTGTTCATTCGCAAGGATTACATAGTCATATGCACAATCTGAAATAGAATTAAAGATCTAAAGTTGTAAAGTCAATTGTGGAGAAGATTGGTTTGTGAGTAATTCGGACAAAAGTTTGAAAAAAAAAGGTATATGTGGTAGTTTTCTGCATTGGGCATTGAAAGAATTAATTAAAACTCTTTTTAAAAAGTGACGTTTCATTTTTTTTAAAAAAAAAGGTGATTACATAGGAGAATAATATTGATGTGAAGGTGTCTAAAATACAAAATTGATTAAAAGTGAATTGTTCAAATTGGTTGGATAAGTAGTATTGCATTTGGGCCGATTATACAGTTGGATAGTGGAATTTTTGAACTGTTATTTGTAATAAAAAATGGACCAAGTGAGCATTCAAAAAGTGCTTCGAAAATCTGTTAAGCCGGATTTGATTAGTGGGTCGCTAGCTTGTGGATTAAAAGTGGGATACAAACGGTTTGTGGGCTTCGTGGAAGTTGAAATTTGTGGACTTTGAGCTAAAAAACAATTTTTGAACCAAGTCGTTTGAAAATCGTCATCAGTTCGCACGGGTTGTGTAAACATCACATCAGGTTGTTTTAAAGTGTGGTTAAAATGTTTGACGAACAGGAAAATGATAACTTTGAAATGATAAATGATTGGTTTGATGGGGTTTGGGGTAGTAGATATCAGAATGAAAATAAAATACTTGGATTAAAAGACTTGAATGTTTTTTATGTAAGAAAGATGAAACAGTTAATGAGTTGGAAAAGCGGTATGAAAGCTTACTTGACAATTTAAAAAGGTACGAGATAGGAATGTCAAATGCTGAAAAAATATCAAAATTTGCAGACGCGTTACCTTCAGAGTGGGATGAATTTTTGATTGAATTGAAAAAGGATTCTAGGTTCTCAAATTTTTATCCAAATGAATTTACCCAATAAGCTCAAAACACACAAGTATGAAAATGAAAAGAAAAAGAAGGGGTTGATGAATGAAATAGAAAAGAACTTAGAAAAAATAAGTTTGGATGTCATTTTTGAAATAAGACGAAGAGTCAATATCTGTCTCGCAACAAAAAATGTTATGAAATACAATATTAAGAGGGGTTGTTATATTGATGAAAATATGAATCCTCTTGACTTTGTTAAAATTTTTTGTGCAGGTACATACAAGACAGAGACAGAGGTAATTTCAAAAAATAAAGAATCCGAGAAAAATGAAGCTTCAAGTTCTGAACCAGTATGCTCAAAATGTGATCTATCTAGAGCAGACAATGTCAAACTCTTGAAAGATGTGGAGAGTTTGACATTGGAAAACAAAAATTTAAAAGAAAAAGAAAAAGATTTTCAAAATAAAATGACATCTTTAGAAAATGAAAAATTGAAGATTGAAAAAGATTTTGAAAATATTAAAATTGAAAATAAAGATGTTTCTTGGATAAAATTGGAGAATGAAGTTTTAAAAGAAAAAGAAACTGAATTCCAAGAGCAAATAAAGATTTTAGAAAATGAAAAATCTGTTTTTGATAAAAATAAAATTGAAAATGAAAATGCAATAAGTTCTCATCTGGAGAAAATCACTCAACTTGAGAAAGTAGTTGAGATTGCTAGAAATAAAATTGATGATTTAGAGAAGAAATTGAAAGGTCTTGTGACCTCGTCTGCATTACTAGATCATATTTGTCCAAAACCAATCAATGAAGTTCCAATGAGTGACGATGTCACAAACTTTGACAATGTCAAAGTTGAAGATTGTGATGAGAAATCTGATGATGAAAATGGAAAAATTGAAAAACAAAAATTGTTTTTAGAATTAAAAGAAAAATTCAAAAATACTGTTTTGCAATCTACTGAAATAGGTGAATGCTCAAAGCAAAAACCTGTTAAGAAGATTGTTTAAAAAAAAACAAATTGTTAAAAATTTGAAAATTGTTCAAAAAGAAAATAAAAGCTCATTAGATCAATCATCCAATCACAATCAAAAATCACAAAAATTGAAAAACGAAAACTAAAAAATTGTTGCTAATAAGTGGTGCAGGTTTGACCACAGTGCTCAAAAGACAAATCCAACAATCAAGAAGAGGAAAGAGTATCACCAAGCCAAACAGTGCTTTGATCTGAGCGTTTGGTATGAAAATGGTGATTGGTACGATAACAGAGTGTGTTACAGATGCGGCTATCAAGGACACATTGCTGTTAACTGCCAGAGACAGGGATTTGAGACGAGAAGATGCTTTAACTGTCAAATCAAAGGTCACATTGCAAGAGATTGCCCAAGGAGATCAAATGAAAGATTGAGGGTTAATTCTCAGAAATTGGCAAAGAAACCAGTCACTGTCAAGCCTAAGGAACTGAGAGTTTCAGACTAGAAAGTCAAAGAACAGAAGGTCCAAGAACCTAAAGTTCAAGAAACGAAAGTGAAGCTTTCTCAAGGGCAAAAAGACAAACTGCGAAATAAGAGGAAGAAGGCCAGAGAATATCTGGAGAAGATTTTGTCCTCGGGTTCACCCGACAGATCGAATAAGAGTTCTGATGAATCTACTCCCTCGTCTGCAAAATCAAGCAAGATGAATTCATCAGATACAAATCTGAGGACAAAAGAGGAGATAAAGAAGAAGGTAACATTTGGTGGCAATGAATCTGTTTCTTCGGAAACAAAGGAGCCACATGTCGGCGATGAATCTGGCTCATTAAAGTCAGACAAGCCACATTCAGGCAATGATTCTGGTTCGTCAAAACCAGAAGAGCCGGTTGTTGAGGTAAAAACTGAGAATTCAGGTCTAACAATGGATGATACAAACTTTCCACCATTGTTGAACAAGAATTCAAAATCACCCAAGGACAGTCAGGCTTGGGTGAAACTTCTCAAATAGAAAAACCTGACTTGCCGGAGTTCCCAGGTTGGTAAGCGTGGAACATGAATCGGCGCATTTCTTGAGAAATTTCACTCTGATGATTTTTTGTCTTTCAAAAGATAAATCAGGGACAGTCGGCGCATTAAATGTTTTGAAATCATAATGGGAAAATAGTTTGTTGTGAGGGGGAGTTCTGATTGTTTACGCCAAGTGGATGGAGAATTGAAGTGATTCTCATCAAGTTGTCAAGTTTATACAGTTTGTTTCAAATTTTCTCAGAAAATCATAATTAAAACATATTTTGATTTTAGGGGGAGAAAATTTTTAAAAAAATTAGAAAATTTGAAAATGTCAAAAACGTCGAAAAATTTAAAATCGAGTTTTGTTGTGGAAAAGAGGAAATGATAGTAAATCAGTGGACTATCACAGCATGCTAAAGAAATGAAATGTCAAAAGTGATAAATGATCTCACTAAAGATGTGACGATAGGCTCAGCTAGACTAGTAGATTTGCGATAACGATACAAACATAAATGTAAAAGCCTAGTTCTAGTGGGAAACATGGTTGAAAGCATAGTACTTAGTTTTGTCCTTCTTGACTGTGTGCCTACTCAGTAATCGCTGAATGCCAAAAAGCATAAAACTGGTTAAGTTTGTGAACTTTCACTACTTTGCTGAAAAGTCGCTGTGATTGTGCATTTCATTTTGCAAAGATTTAAACTTGTTTGATTTCTTTATTTTGTTTAAGCATCGGACATCCTCTGCGTATACGTGAGTATCGACCTGGATGTTGTTGCCTAAACGTTCTGCTTTATTTTCTTTGGTGTTTCGTTTAAGCTTTGGACCTCCTCTGCGTATACGGAAGTATCGACCTGGTGGTTAAAGCCTAAACAACTTCAACTTGTTTTATTTTCTTATTTTGTTTAAACATTGGACTTTCTCTGCGTATACGGAAGTATCGACCTGATTGTTAATGTTTAAACATTCTGCTTTATTTTCGCACATATCACAGTTGATGAAAGTTTAAAGGCATTACTTGAGTTAGTGTATTGCATGATGAGGGGATATGCTGAGATCGTGGGGTTCATAAGAACTTAGTGCATAATTAATATATCTTAAACGTATCGGTAAGCATTTCGAAAGTTTTTAGATTGAGCTTAAGTGGACAACAATATCGTCAATCAACGTGAATCGTTTAGAACTTAAAATGATTAGAAGCTTAACGGTGTTGGTGATATGTCTCAAAAACTGATATGATCCTCTTGCACAAACTCACAAAAATATGTTTGTACATATTTCATTTCTACATTTAATTTCTGTTATTGCATTTATGTTTCTTATTTTGAAAAATCCAAAAAGATTTTCGACAACTGATGTTGAAAAGCTGACATTCAAAATCTCAAAGGCTAAACATGATGAACAGTTGGATTGGTTAATTGATTTGAAATGTTTAAGATGATTCATTAAGTTGAATCAGAAATTGGAATGTTTCAAATTTTGAAAAGTTTTTAAATGTGAAAATTCTCAAATGTTTAGTTGATTCATTAAGTTGAATCACAACTTTATTGGTTTGTAATAGAGAGGTTGAGATGTGTAGGTTTTTGATTTGTTACTACGCAAAGCCAGGTGTCGATCCCAAAAGCACGGAAGCTTGAAGAAAGGGGGAGCCTGAAGAGTCTGAAGAAAGAGAGCAACGGAAGCTGAAGACAGATCCACCGGGATTCTGTTCAAGCAAGAAGACTCAAGAGAGAGAGAAAGACAAGTCGTTATGAGTTTAACTACGAATTGACTGCGGCAATATCCAAGGGGGAGTTTGTTGATGCATTTATTGTCTATCGCCTTTGTCAATTCGAGTCGTAGTGAAAAGCCGGAAGAAATCAAGCACATAATGTCACAAGTAGTTAGAAATAGCAAGGTGGCGTTTTGGTAATTAATGAGAAGTCTCATTAATTCCAAGGCCTATAAATAGGATTGTGATGTCATAACTTAGAAAGTTTTGGAAGACTTTTCTCCATTTTAGAGATCTTGGTGATTCAAGTTTAGAGAGAGAAAGTCTAGAGAGAGAAAGTAGTTGTACACGTGGTTTTTGTACCGTACAAGTCGTATCTTTCAATAAAATCACGTTAGTAGTACGTTATTGTGTGTTCGGTCACGCACGTTCACGGATTCCGCACATGAAACGTTCGTTACACAATCGAACGACGTCAAAACCGGTCCTACACTTGCCGTTGATAGAGTTCTCTTACAACAACAGTTACCATACAATCATTCAGGCAGCTCCATTCGAAGCATTGTACGGGCGGAAGTGTCGTTCTCCTCTTTGTTGGGCTGAAGTGGGTGACAACCAGGTCACAGGTCCGGAACTTGTTCTTGAAACTTCGGAAAAGATTGTCCAGATCAGAAATCGTATGGCGGAAGCGCGTGACCGACAGGAAAGCTATGCTGACAAGCGTAGGAAACCTTTGGAGTTCGCTGTAGGCGATCGTGTCATGTTGAAAGTCTCACCCTGGAAGGGTGTGGTGCGGTTTGGGAAACGTGGCAAGCTTAATCCGCGTTATGTAGGGCCTTTCAAAATTCTGAAATGTGACACCCCAAGAAAATCAGGAAAACCACGCAACTTAACTAGCTTCCACAGTAACCACGTGCTAAATTTCGGGACGAAATTCTCTTAACAGGGGGAGAATGTAACAACCCTCAAAACTTCATGTATCCGTACAACTTATTAATGATAATTAAAGTGCTTGACGACTGTGTGGAATTACTTAACTGCTTTCTGATTACTGTGTTATACTTACATGTGCTTGTTAACATACTTGTAGTGTACAGAAAAGTTACTAAATAGTCCGGTATGCTTTCCTAAGTGTTGAAAATTCAAAATGTTACATATATATATATATATATATATATATATATATATATATATATATATATATATATATATATATATATATATATATATGACACTTTACGGATTAATTAAGCACTTTAACGAGACAGTACCAAACCAAACAACCGGACATTACCCGGAACACAAAAATATTGTTAAACACATTGTTTTTATTTCTGAGCTAGTTAGGGTCCCCGAACACCCTAACACACTATATATTATATAACACACCACAAGACACAAACTAAACCTTTGATCTCTAACCAAACAATAACTAAATAGTTGGAACCCAACTAAACATCCCCCCTTCTTACGGTTATAAGGGGTGGACCCACCCCTTGAATTCTTTAAGTTGTTTATTATATTATGTTGGTGGATTAAGGAACATTTTATATAATGGACAACCAAATGTTGGAAGATTTCTATTTAAACCACAAGTCCATCACAATTCACATATCATCTTCATCAACAACAAACTTCTCTCCTCCTCTCTTTGCTTGTTTCGGCCGAACCCACACACAACCACCATCACCATCATTCAAGCTCTTTCAACCAATCTCTAGTGATTCAAAGGTGTTAGAGATCATACAACAAAGCTCGGTGTATTCGGAAGTTGAAGGACCTCTCTCATCTTCTTTTATCCACCACATTTCTTCACTTGAACTCCCCTAGCCTTGAGCTAGTGGTAAGAACTTAGATCCTTGTATTTTTCATCTTGTTTAAGTGGTTAATGATGTACCTTGATCAAAATATTAAGAACCCTAATGAATCCTATGAAGAAGACATGAACATAAACTTGTTAGATGTAGAAATCATGATATTCATGTGTTGTGATGCTTGTTGGTTATTGTTTACTCATGTTATTGATATGGATCATCATGTAGTCTTGCTAGAACCTGAGTAAAAACATGATCTAGCAAGCTGAGAATGTAAAAATGTTGTAAGATTATGGAATCATCCACACATAAACTATGAACTTGAATGAATGAATATTTTCTTGAAAAATAAAGATCAAAGTAGGTTATAATCATATAGATCTAAAGATCTATGAGTGGTTTTTCGAAAGAACCAAGTGAAAAATATAAGTTTCATTAAAACTTGGATCTTACATAAACTAATCACATTTTTGGTGGATAAACAAGTGTAGAAACACTTATATGACAAGAAAATTTCATGAAGAAATATTTTGAGAAAATAAGATTGGAAGTTGTAAACACACAAACTCTTTAAAAATAAAGTTTTTAAAGAACTAATCACATTTTAAAAGGTAACAAAACTTACTAAGGACACTAGTAAGTTACTACATATTTTTATAAATTTTCAAGTTCATGAGTTTATAGTTTATGCTTGTTTTTGACAAGTTTGGTAAGTAGAGGTTGTATGTTGTTGATTGAGAATTGTTTGAATGAATTTTTGAAAAAAAATGATATGCTAGTAAGCATGGACACCTCCATTTACAAAGGAACCTCTGGCGAAATTTTTCTAAAATTTCAACACTTAGAAAATAATTTTCTAGCAAGTGTTTACAAACATATTTTAACCTTGTTTTCAAAATAAACTTCGCCATGATTTTTATTACAAAATACCAAGTGCCGGAGGTTGATTTTCGTAAATAAAATTTGATAAATATATATTTGGAATATATATATATATATATATATATATATATATATCTTATATTAGAACACTTGTGTGGATACTTGTTTATTTGTGAGATAGTTATATTATTTTAGGGTAAAATAATGTAACTTAACGATATAACTTAACAGTTGAATTGTGTGGTATGTGGTAGAAAGTAATGAGTAAATAAACCGTACGTAGGATATGTGTTGTGCATGAGAAACTGATTGTTATCTGTACCTTATTAGGACGTGCTTGATTTCCTGATTATTTGAGTAATTAATCTAACCGAGCAAACCAAGGTGAGTTCACACACTTTCTAAGGCATGGGATTCCCGATGGTTGGGAATGGGTTAAAGAATTTAAAACGGAATCTACATATCCTCCTTGGGTAGGATATGTACGGCTATCCTCCATAAGTAGGATGCCAATATTAATCCTGCGTATTCTCCTTGGGTAAAATACGTACGTTCGTCCTCCTTGGGTAGGACAACAACCTTAAAACTTACTAGACAAAACTCTATCATGAAGTCCCTCAATTTATATCGACTTAATCGTCGAGGCCAATGGCGAGCAGGTTATTAGTTAATAGCGCTATTAGGTTTAACAAACCTCACACCGTGCCAGTCGGACGGGCGTGTACTAATGGACTATGGTTAGTAGTCGATATGGTACGGTCCAGTGGTTCACATGGGGAAGCCCCCACCGATCATGGATATGGTTTGGGTAATAAAGAATGAACTGGTTAATTATACTTTCAACTACGGGGTAACCCCCATGGCAATTACACCAACAAAAGACAAACCACATTTTCGGAAACAACTTAAAACTAAACAACCAAACATGAACTCACTCAACTTTGTTGTTGACTCATTGTTACATGCCTTACTGATCGCTAAATGCTTATGGAGCTTGCACGAGGAGGAGGTTGTTGTGGAATACAGGTTGTTATGTCCCGTGCTAAACATTTAATCCTTATGAACTTATTAAACCTACGTTTTGGACTTTAAACTTATGAATTATGAACTTATGTTTTAGACTTACGTTTTATGCTTCCGTTGTTAACTTAAAGTCGGTTACCTTCTTTAGGTCACCAATTATATTGTGGTTGGTTTTATTTACTTAATTACGTTGTTCAATATGATTGGTGGCTCAATCCTGTTCATGTCACGCCTCCAAGCGGTGATACTCCGCATGGTGATTTTGGGGGTGTGACAGATTGGTATCAGAACCATTGGTTATAGTGAACTTGGTTTTAAAAAGGGAAAAGCTTTTTGATAAAACAAGACTATATCCACAACGACGCTTCGCTCCACGTGCAAGACGCGACACAATAGGTGGTATGATTTATGTTATATTGTCGGTTAGATAGTCCACACTGTGCATTAATTAACGTGATAATTGCTATTTGAACATTGTGTGCTTACTCTCTACTGTCGTCCCACACTTACGCACTTTCGCGACACTTTTCTCACTTACGTTGCTACGTTGTGAAGATCATGAACGGACGCGGAGGACGTATCAACCTTACTCAAGCCCAGTTGACGGCTATGATCAATGAACGGGTTGCTGAGGCACTCGTAACAGCTCCAGAAGGAGGTATAACCTGCTATTTCGACCTATCCTAGGACGTTTAGATCCTACCTTCGCAAACCAACCCTCGTGCTTAACCTTGTCTTTTATTCTCGCACCATAGATCAACCTGCACAGCCTCCTGTGTGCACGTTCAAAACCTTCATGGATTGCCGACCTAGTACTTTCAGCGGCACAGAAGGAGTTGTAGGTCTTCTTCATTGGTTCGAGAAGCTTGAGTCTGATTTTGAGATGTGTGAATGCCCTGAGGATCGTAGGGTGAAATTTGCTACTGGAACGCTTGAAGGTGCCGCGTTAACCTGGTGGAAAGCACAGGTTCAACTGCTAGGGCTGGCAGTTGCTAATGCCACCCCATGGAATGACTTCAAAGAACTGATCAAGGAAGAGTACTATAGTCGTGACGACATCCACAAGCTAGAGGTGGAATTTTTCAATTTGAAAATGACGGGGTCGGAAATCGAGGCATACACAAGGAGATCGAATGAATTAGCCATCTTGTGCCCCACTATGGCGGATCCTCTCATCAAACGTATTGAGCTGTACCTTAAGGGTTTAGTGCCAGAAATTCAAAGCCATGTGACTTCAGCTAATCTTGGCACCATTCAGCAAGTCATTCGGTTGGCTCATCGTCTCACTGATCAGGCAGTTGAGCAAAACAGGCTGCCCAAGCGTATTAGCGCTACTACTTCTGATGCTCCCAATGATAATAAGCGCAAGTGGGATGGAAATTGGGCAAGGGCTCTACTTTAGCTCAGTCACAGCAGCGAAAGACAGATGAGTACAGGATCCCCAGTCAGCAGTCTTCTGGGAATCAAGGTTAGGGTGGATACAAGGGAAATCACCCTAAGTGCAATCGATGTAATTTGCACCACAGCGGGCAGTACAACAAGGGTCGTTGTCAGAGATGTCACAAGCTGGGTCATGTAGCTAAGGATTGTAGGAGCCCACGCCCTGCGAATCAGAATCGCCAACAACAACAACAAGCTCCACAGAATCACCAGCAGTAGCAACAGCAGGGCAATAAAGGATGCTTTCAGTGTGGTGCTGAAAGCCACTTTAAGAGGAACTGTCCTCAGCTGAACCACGATCAGAACAACAAAAACCAAGGAAACGGGAACAACAATGGAGGCAACAATGGGGGTAACAATAATGGCAATGGCGCCCGAGGTCGTGCCTTCGTGATTGGTCAAGGTGATGCAAGGAACGATCCCAGCGTTGTGATGGGTAAGTTTCTTCTGGACGACTTCTTTGTTACTGTTTTATTTGATTCGGGTGCCGATACTAGTTATGTGTCCTTAAAAGTTAGCCAAATGCTTAAGCGCACTCTAACGCTTCTGAACACCAAACACACGGTAGAAATAGCAAACGGTAAAAGTCTTGAAGCCACACACATAGTTAAGGGCTGTAACCTCGTCCTAGCTGGTCAGACCTTCTCTATCGATCTTATCCCTATCGTTCTGGGTAATTTTGACGTCATTATTGGGATGGATTGGTTATCTCATCAGCAAGCGGAAATTCTTTGCAACGAGAAGATTGTCCGCATCCCTCGTTCTGGTAAAGAACCCCTCGTAATTCGTGGCGACAAGAGTTGTCTGTTGTGGGCATCATCTCTTTCCTTAAGGCTCAGAAGTGTTTACGAAAGGGCCACGCAGCTATCCTAGCCCTCGTTTCTGATACATCCTCGGATGAAAGGAAGATAGAAGACATTCCTATTGTGCGCGACTTTCCTGAGGTATTTCCTGAGGAATTACCTGGTCTTCCGCCTCATCGACAAGTCGAGTTTCAAATCGAGCTAGCTCCTGGAGCAGCGCCCATAGCTCGAGCGCCTTATCGTCTAGCTCCATCAGAACTCGAAGAACTGTCCACACAACTACAAGAACTCTTGGAAAAGGGTTTCATACGTCCCAGCTCTTCGCCTTGGGGAGCTCCAGTGTTATTCGTGAAGAAGAAAGACGGTACCTTCAGAATGTGTATTGACTATCGCGAACTCAACAAGGTGACCGTGAAGAATCGTTATCCTCTTCCACGCATTGATGATCTGTTCAACCAGTTGCAAGGGTCGAGTTATTACTCTAAGATTGATTTGAGATCGGGATACCATCAGCTGAGAGTCCGAGACGAGGATGTCCCTAAAACAGCATTCAGGACTCGTTATGGGCACTACGAGTTTCTAGTTATGCCTTTCGGATTGACGAATGCACCTGCAGTCTTCATGGACCTCATGAACCGAGTGTGCAAACCTTACCTGGATTAATTTCTCATAGTCTTCATCGACGACATCCTGATCTATTCTAAGAGCCAGGAGGAACACGAGCAACACCTGAGGCTTATTCTGGAACTTCTTAGAACAGAGCAGTTGTATGCCAAGTTTTCGAAATGTGACTTCTGGCTTCGCTAAGTCCACTTTCTTGGCCACGTAGTGAACAAGGATGGGATTCATATTGATCCATCCAAGGTTGACTCGATCAAGAACTGCCTGCACCCCGTACACCAACAGAAATCCGCCAATTCTTGGGTTTGGCCGGATATTACAGAAGATTCATCAAAGATTTCTCAAAGATTACGCAACCTCTCACTTCACTGACTCAGAAGGGTGTCACCTATCGTTGGGGTGATGCACAGGAGTCCGCATTTCAGCACTTAAAAGATAGACTTTGTAGCGCGCCTATCCTCTCATTGCCTGAAGGCACAGAAGATTTTGTGGTTTATTGCGACGCTTCCATCCAAGGACTTGGTTGCGTGTTAATGCAATGTGACAAGGTCATTGCTTACGCATCGCGCCAACTTAAGGTTCACGAAAGGAACTACACTACACACGACTTGGAATTGGGAGCAGTTATTTTCGCACTTAAGATATGGAGACATTACCTGTACGGTACCAAGTGCACCATTTACACCGATCACAAGAGTCTCGAGCATATCTTTAAGCAAAAGGAATTAAACATGCGACAACGCCGATGGGTCGAGCTCTTGAATGATTATGAATGCGTTATCAAATACCAAACGGGCAAGGCCAATGTTGTGGCCGACGCCCTCAGTCGAAAGGATACCATACCTAAGCGTGTACGTGCGTTACAGCTTACCATCCAATCTAACCTTCCCGCTCAGATTCGCGATGCTCAGGTTGAAGCATTGAAAGAAGAAAACATCAGGGCTGAGTCCCTACGAGGATCGAGGCAACGGCTAGAACAAAAGGAAAACGGCGCCTACTATGTTAACGGGCGCATTTGGGTTCCACTGTATGGAGACCTACGCGAGCTTGTAATGGATGAAACACATAAGTCTCGTTATTCAGTACATCCTGGTTTGGATAAGATGTACCACGATCTAAAGACTGCATACTGGTGGCCTGGTATGAAAGCCAGCATAGCAATCTACGTCAGTAAATGTTTGACTTGTGCTAGGGTCAAGGTCGAATACCAGAAACCATCAGGCCCACTCCAACAACCAGAGATCCCGAAATGGAAATGGGAGTAAATTTCCATGGATTTCGTTACTGGCCTGCCTAGATCTCAGCGCGGAAATGATACCATTTGGGTGATCGTGGATCGACTGACAAAGTCTGCGCATTTCCTGGCTATCAAGGAAACGGATAAGTTTTCTACTCTAGCAGACATTTACCTAAAGGAAGTAGTATCAAGGCACGGAGTGCCAACCTCCATCATTTCTGATCGTGACCCATGTTTTACATCTGAATTGTGGCAAGCCATGCACAAATCCTTTGGTTCTCGATTAGACATGAGCACGGCATACCATCCACAGACGGATGGGCAATCTGAGCGCACCATCCAAACCCTTGAAGCATGCTTCGGGCATGTGTAATCGACTTTGGTAATGGCTGGGAGAAGTGTTGGTGCACTACATCTGTTGATTTCATCTTAGATCGAGTCTTTCATTGTATTGTATAGATTAGGGCGTGTTTTACGAGAAAACTGGAGAGTTTAGGTGTTTTAGAGTCCTGGACCGCTTATACGGACATGCCGAATAAGAGGTCCACCTCACACCTACCTGGACCGCTTATACGGACATGCCGAATAAGAGGTCCACCTCACACCTACCTGGACCCCTTATACGGACATGCCGAATAAGAGGTCCACCTCACCTATAAATACCATATGAGAGGTCCACATTTGTAACTTTGGAGATTTCCATACCGAGGTGTTGCCGGTGTGAGAATTGCGTGTAAAAAGTGTCAAATCAATCAGTAAAGAGAATTAAGTGAAGATCTAGCTGTTTCTACATCAGGTACTTGTTTTCCGCACCTGTATCTGATCAAACTCCTCTGATTGACTCGTTCGGGTCAGAATCCGATCCTACAAGTGGTATCAGAGCTTCAGGAGGAGGAGTTCTATTGAGATTTGCTGGATTTCATCACTTTTTCTTCTTCTACACCTTCTTTCTTACGTCAGACCAAGATTTCACGGTCCGTTTTGGCTGATTTTTGGATATGTTGTGCGCATATACCTGATCTAAAACCCTACCAAGTTTCAGCTCGAAACTCCAAGTCGTTTTGGAGAAATCGCAGTTTTTCGGGTCCGATTCGCGTCAAACAGGTATTTCAAGATTGACAGGTAAATCAAGATCGTCAGTTGATACAAGTCTGAAGCATGGATTCGGAGTTTTACAACGCGTTCGCTACAACTCCTGCTAGTTCATCCGATATTGCTAAGAACTTCAACATGGAGAATGAAACCGGAACAATGCAAAAGCCCCCGAAACTCATGGGAATTGAAGATTATCACGGATGGAAGAAACGGTTCGAGAATTGGGTGCAGGCGAATCATCTAAAAGCTTGGGAGAGCATAGAAACTGAATATGTTAGACCACAAAATGCAATGAGAGTTGATAAAATAATTTCTGAATTCAGTGAGGAAGAGAAAGAGTGTTATAAAGGTGAAAAAATGATGATTAATTTGTTACAACAAGCAGTAAAGGAAGATATCTTTGTATTGCTTCAACATGATGACAATGCTTACTCTATCTGGGAAGCTCTTAAGAAGAAGTTTGAGGGAAGTACTGAGATGCTTCAAAGTAAAGCAGCTTTACTAAAGAAAGAGTTTGAATTGTTTGCGTGTATGCCTGGTGAAACGACCAAGACTTTTATTGAAAGATACTGTCATTTGGTTCGCACTATGTCACAGTTGAAAATTACAAAGACTCCAGCTGAATGGGTTGAAAAGCTTGCTGATGCGTTACCGCAAAAAGAATAGGGCACGTATCTGATGATATTGAAGAATTCCGGACAGTTTAGCAGGTTGTCGATTGCACAGTTCATCGAGAAGCTAGAGGCACAGGATTTGGAACATCAGAAAATTGCAAGAATGAACAGTTCTAATCATCAACAAGATATTAAACTTTACTATAAAGGAAATGTTCAAACTGTTGAAGCCAGTCCAAAGATACAAACTGCATTTAGTGCTGGAAATCAGTCTCTGCCTAGCAGTCAAGGATCAGTTAACACTAGTGGATTCTCAACGGTGAATCCTCCAAGTGTTCAAAGTGCATCTGCTGGAAATGGACATTCGATTCAGTGCAATGTAGCTCTACATCTTCAAAATGGTCAAAATTATTCTGAAGAAGTCGTAAAGCATCATATGGGATTATTGGTCACTGCATTGGAAGCTTATGAAGGGTTGATTGCCAGAAGAATTGGCAATCCAATGCTGACAAAAGAAGATTATGACCAAATCGATGCAGAAGAGCTAGAATTGATGGACATCAAGTGGGCTTTAGCGAGTGTTTTGAGGAGAGCTGAAAAGTTTAGATTGGTTACAGGGAGAACTGATTTCTTGGATGCAAATCTTTCTAACTTAGGATTTGATAAATCTAAAGTTGTTTGTTTTCGTTGCAGGGAGAAAGGTCACTTTAAAAGAGAGTGCAAGAGTCAGCAGCCAAGAGGAGAAAAAGAATCGTCTGGGAAAGATGATTATTACAGGAAAACCATTTATCAGCAAATCACTCATCAACCGCATCAACAAAAGGAACCTCAAACGGCACATGGAAGAATGATCGAGGATGCAAACAGGAAAGCTTATTTTGGTGTTGCTGATCAAGATGATGAGAAAATGGCTGAAGGATTTAGCTGGGACAAATATATCCCAGCTGATTCAAATGTTAAAGCATTTATTGCACACATTATTCAAAAGCCAGAAATGCTGAAGGAATGGATGGAAGTGTTATCTGATGAAGAGAAGAGTGAAGATGAAGGATTTGTTTCTTCTGAAAACAGTTCATCAGAAACAAGTGATAGTGATGAAGAGATTGAACAGGTTAATATTGGAAAAACTCACTTATCTTCTGATAGTTTTGAATTTTATTTTGCAGAAAAACTGAAGAAACTGAAAGAGAGGAAATCTGCAAAAGAAATGAAAGAAATCAAAGTGATTGAGAAGATTATGGAAGTTGAAAAAAGAGTTGAAGTCGAGAAGATTGTTGAAGTCACAAAATCCTGTCTTACATGTTTAGAGTCTTGTAAACAATGTATAGAGAAAGACGAGAGGTTTAGTGAGTTAGAAAAGTTGAAAGAACAATTGTTATTTGATGTAAAAAACTTGAAAAAGTCGTATGATGTATTGAATAGGCATGTGAATGGTCTGGAGAAGACTAACTCAGAAAGAGAGAAAGCTTTGAAGATGCTAAATGCAACAATAATGACAAAGCAGAAAGAGATCAACATGTACATAGAAGAATGTGCAAAGCTGAAGAAAGAGTTGGATAGTGAAGCAGCTGAGAATGAAAGAATCAGAAGATTGCTGCAAAGTTACAAAGGTTGTGACTACGTAATCGACAGAATTTATCCAACAGTTGAAGGTTTCGAGGCATTTAAAGATGAACAACCAACGAAGAGAAAGGATACTGGTAAGAAACAGGGTGTCTGTTATAATAAGTGTCCGCCTCCGATTTGGGAAGGGTACTCGCCTAGAAAACCTAATGAGGAAGAACTAAAACGGGCGATTAATATTAAGCTAGAATCCGAGATAACCGATGTTTTACCAGACAATATTGACGTCACGTTCATAGCGTCCGACACAGATCATGAATCTGAACTGATAAAACGAGTGGTCGATCAAGTGTTGGATAAGGATGAGGAGTCAGAGTCAAAGTCCGAGTCCGAAAGTTCGTGTCAGTCAGTCAGGAGTTCGAGTTCGTCTGAAAAGAGTTCTAAATCATCGGGAAAACGGGTTTACAGTAAAGAGTTTTTATTGTCAAAATCTAATTTGAATGACGAAACGTTTGAAGTTGCATATACTTTGAATGGTTCTGACAAATTATATTTTGATAAAGAGTTTCCAATAAGAGGTGTTAAACCAGAAATGATTAAAAAGGTTTTCAAACTAACAGAAATTAATATTTCTGAAATAAAAGATGAAAATCTTATTGTAAAACCTAAATTTTACACCTCAAGAGTTCAACAACGACTAAACAAGAAAAAAGGTTACAATTCTGGTTCGGGTTTTCAAAAGAAACCAAACCAAAATCGTAGCTACATAAAGAAAGGACTTGGTTTTACTCCACCAGAAAACTATAAAAACAGAAAATTTTCTAAAACAAATACAAAATTTGTTTCAGGTACAAGCTCGGAAGAGGAAGCAAAAAGCTCATTCTGGAAACAAACAAATCAAGAATTTCTAACCGAGAAGAGAAAGAATGGAGCTTACGTGAAGAAAGAAACCAGAACCTGTTTCCGATGCAATGAAGCCGGTCACATTGCATGGAACTGTCCGAAAGCGACGCACACAAAACAGGGAGTTTCGGGAAAAATGAAAGAAATTGTTGTTGATAAAACCGAACCACCAACTGAACAATTTAAAGTTTTCAAAAATTCAACATTTGAAGTTGGTGAATGTTCGAAGAGATTTTACAAGCGAAGTGTAAAACTTGACAACCAAAAATGGGTTGTTAAGAAATCTGAGGTAAAATCTGGCGATGAGTCTGATTCCACAAAATCAGAGGAGCCACAGTTTGATGAGAGTGATGAAAACTCAGTTCCTTCAATGGATGACGAGAACTTTCCACCATTGAGGACTGAGAATTTTAAAAGAAAAGTTGGAAAGACTGAAGTCTCAAATCAGGATTATTCTGAAAAGGATAATTTTGATGTTGAGAAAGCTTTTAATGGGAATGTAAAGAAAATTTTCGGTAAAATGGTTGATAGAAAGGTGAAAGGGGTAAAAGATTTCTACGCTACAAAGAAAGCAACTTACACCCCAACAAAATCTGAATTGAAATCACCCAAGGCTGGTCAGGCTTGGGTGGACATTTTCTTTGCTTGAAAAACCTGACTTGCCGGAGATCCCAAGTTTGTAATCGTGGATCAGGAATCGGCATTATTCATGTATTTTGAGTTTGTATGAAAAATTCTTAAAATTGTTAACACTTTACAGGTTGAATGACTACGCCGGAGCTTCCAGGTTGGTAAGTGCGAAGCAGGAATCGGCATTTTGTATATACATACAAGTGGTATTGTATGGTTATTTTACAAGTGGTACAGGTTGCTTAATTGCAAAATAGTGAATCAGGGACATTAAGTTGTACTTGATTTACTAGCTCATGATATTACAAAGAACAAGATGATGAACCATATCCCTGATTTTAAACAAGTGGTAAATCTCCAAGTGGTTTTTATCTTAACAAACTCATTTTCCGGAAAAATCATTTTGATTAAAACAAACTTTAGTGTTTTGAAATCTAAATGAGAAAATGGTTTGTGATAGGGGGAGTTCAAATTGTTTATGCCTAGTGAATGGCGAATTGAGGCGATTTGATATTAGTTGTCATGTTTCTGTACAGTTTGTGTTGTTTTCTATGTTTTCAAGTGGGTCAAGAATCTAGTTATTTTCAAATTTCCTTTGAAATGTGTTTGCATTTTAGGGGGAGTAGGGAAATTCAGAAAATCCAAAAACATTAGAAAATTTGAAAAAGTCAAAAACATGATAAAATGAAAAATGAGTTTCGTTGTGAAAAGAGGAAATGATAGTACATCAGTGGACTGTCACAACATGCTAAAGAAATGTAAAGATAAAATGTGATAAACAATCTCACTGAGGATGTGCCAGTAGGTTTTTACACATTTAGTAGATTGTGACGAGATATAAACCTAAATTTCAAACTTGCTTGTTCTGTGGGTTAACACAAACTTGGATATATAGGTAACCCCTGAAATCTTGTTTGAAAGGTCCCTTATTCTGAGATACTAGGTCTTTATGCTCAGTGATATCTGGGGTATTATCCCGGGACTTCTGCTGTATGGAAGTACTGACCTAGTCCCCGGATAATGCTTTCCGCAAACGCTTTGAAACATAAGTGTCGCCCTCAGCAAGCTGATGAAACAATAAAATTGATAGTCGCTGCTGTTGAAATTAAAAGATCCTCTAAAGGGGACACACCGAAAAGTCGAAGCCGTCATCTCTCTGCGTATACGGAAGTATCGACCTGAGCTCTCACGGCCCTCGCATTTAACCCCTGAACAGATATCATCTGTGGTATACTCACCTGTAAGACTGAATATTGGGATCTGGATACGGGAGTATATTCAAGTAGTGGGACACACAGATAAGTTTAAGTTCTTAAGACATTAATATCGTATCTCGGATCAGTTGAACTTTGTGTGAAAATTTAAGTGGACAAACATACTGACAATCTAGGTGAATTGTTTAGAACTTAAAATGAGATGAAGCTTAACGGTGTTGGTGATTTGTCTCAAAAGCTGATATGATCCTCTTACACAAACTCTCAAAAATATTGTTTGTAAATATTTCTTTATTGCATTTTATTTTTCTTATGTCAAAAATCCAAAAAGATTTTCAGTGTGTTTTAGCATAAATTTTTGAAAAATTCAAAAAGATTTTCGACAACTGGTATTGAAAAGCAGATTTTCAAAATTCCGAGTGCTAAACATGATGAGCAATATTTGAGGGGGAGTGTGTGTGTGGAATTACATGTTTTCACAATTTAACCTTTCAAGTGGTTCATCAAGATTGTCACTGATAACGTTTCAGTTTGATTTGAAGAAGAGTTTGTTGTAGTGCATACATCTTTATTCTAAAATTGTAAAACTTATGTTTTGGGTAGAGAATGTGCAGGATAAGATGAGAAGTTGATGAAAAGACAGACAACGATCCTGAAGATGTTACTGAAGAACAAAGGAATGCTAGTAAATCGAGAGGGGGAGTCTGAAGACAGAGAGAAAGGAAAGCCCAGAGGCTGATCAAGACTGAAGATGTGAAGCCACAACATTGTTGTGACTCGATAGTCGACTCCATCAACATCTGAGGGGGAGTCTGTTGGTGCACTACATCTGTTGATTTCGTCTTAGATCGAGTCTTTCATTGTATTGTATAGATTAGGGCGCGTTTTACGAGAAAACTGGAGAGTTTAGGTGTTTTAGAGTCCTGGACCGCTTATACGGACATGCCGAATAAGAGGTCCACCTCACACCTACCTGGACCGCTTATACGGACATGCCGAATAAGAGGTCCACCTCACCTATAAATACCATATGAGAGGTCCACATTTGTAACTTTGGAGATTTCCATACCGAGGTGCTGCCGGTGTGAGAATTGCGTGTAAAAAGTGTCAAATCAATCAGTAAAGAGAATTAAGTGAAGATCTAGCTGTTTCTACATCAGGTACTTGTTTTCCGCACCTGTATCTGATCAAACTCCTCTGATTGACTCGTTCGGGTCAGAATCCGATCCTATAAGAAGCACCTCCCGTTAGTGGAGTTTTCGTATAACAACTGTTACCACACCAGTATCCAGGCCGCTCCGTTTGAGGCATTGTATGGACGGAAGTGCCGATCACCTCTCTGTTGGGCAGAAGTTGGTGACAGTCAAATCACTGGCCCAGAACTTGTAGTTAATACAACCGAGAAGATTGCTCAGATACGACAACGAATGGCGGCAGCTCGTGACCGTTAGAAAAGCTATGCTGATAAGCGAAGAAAGCCACTCGAGTTCCAGGTTGGGGATCGGGTGCTACTCAAAGTCTCACCTTGGAAAGGTGTAGTTCGTTTTGGCAAATGAGTCAAGCTCAATCCGCGTTATGTCGGATCGTTCGTAATCATTGAGAAAATTGGCAAGGTGGCCTACAGGTTGAATCTACCTGAAGAACTCAGCGGAGTTCACAATGTTTTCCATGTGTCGAATCTGAAGAAGTGTCTGTCAGATGAGACCCTCATAGTTCCCTTAAAGGAGCTCACTATCGACGACCAGCTGCGATTCGTCGAGGAACCAGTAGAGATTACTGATCGAGATGTTAAGATTCTCAAGCGCACCAGAATACCTCTTGTCCGAGTTCGTTGGGATTCCCGTCGTGGCCCAGAGTATACCTGGGAACGAGAAGACCAAATGAAACTCAAGTACCCCCAGTTGTTTAAGAAAAACACAACCACTACTGAGGCTGAAGCTACTGTAGAATTTCGGGACGAAATTCCAAATCAACGGGGGGATGATGTGACACCCCAAGAAAATCAGGAAAACCACGCAACTTAACTAGCTTCCTCAGTAACCACGTGCTAAATTTCGGGACAAAATTCTCTTAACAGGGGGATAATGTGACAACCCTCAAAACTTCATGTATCTGTACAACTTATTAATGATAATTAAAGTGCTTGACGACTATGTGGAATTACTTAACTGCTTTCTGATTACTGGGTTATACTTACATGTGCTTGTTAACATACTAGTAGTGTGTAGAAAAGTTACTAAATAGTCCGGTATGCTTTCCTGAGTGTTGAAAATTAAAAATGTTACATATATATATATATGTATATATATTATGACACTTTACGGATTAATTTAGCACTTTAACGGGACAGTATCAAACCAAACAACCGGACATTACCCGGAACACAAAAATATTGTTAAACACATTGTTTTTATTTCTGAGCTAGTTAGGGTCCCCGAACACCCTAACACCTTATATATTATATAACACACCACAAGACACTAACTAAACCTTTGATCTCTAACCAAACAATAACTAAATAGTTGGAACCCAACTAAACATCCCCCCTTCTTACGGTTACAAGGGGTGGACCCATCCCTTGAATTCTTTAAGTTGTTTATTAGATTATGTTGGTGGATTAAGGAACATTTTACATAATGGACAACCAAATGTTGGAAGATTTCTATTTAAACCACAAGTCCATCATAATTCACATATCATCTTCATCAACAACAAACTTCTCTCCTCCTCTCTTTGCTTTTTTTGGCCAAACCCACACACAACCACCATCACCATCATTCAAGCTCTTTCAACCAATCTCTAGTGATCCAAAGGTGTTAGAGATCATACAACAATGCTCGGTGTGTTCGGAAGTTGAAGGACCTCTCTCATCTTCTTTTATCCACCACATTTCTTCACTTGAACTCCCCTAGCCTTGAGCTAGTGGTAAGAACTTAGATCCTTGTATTTTTCATCTTGTTTAAGTGGTTAATGATGTACCTTGATCAAAATATTAAGAACCCTAATGAATCTTATGAAGAAGACATGAACATAAACTTGTTAGATGTAGAAATCATGATATTCATGTGTTGTGATGCTTGTTGGTTATTGTTTACTCATGTTATTGATATGGATCATCATGTAGTCTTGCTAGAACATGATTAAAAACATGATCTAGCAAGCTGAGAAAGTAAAAATGTTGTAGGGTGATGGAATCATCCACACATAAACTATGAACTTGAATGAATGAATATTTTCTTGAAAAATAAAGATCAAAGTAGGTTATAATCATATAGATCTAAAGATCTATGAGTGGTTTTTCGAAAGACCCAAGTGAAAAATATAAGTTTCATTAAAACTTGGATCTTACATAAACTAAATCATATTTTTGGTGGATAAACAAGTGTAGAAACACTTGTATGACAAGAAAATTTCATGAAGAAATATTTTTAGAAAATAAGATTGGAAGTTGTAAACACACAAACTCTTTAAAAATAAAGTTTTTAAAGAACTAATCACATTTTAAAAGGTAACAAAACTTACTAAGGACACTAGTAAGTTACTACATATTTTTATAAATTTTCAAGTTCATGAGTTTATAGTTTATGCTTGTTTTTGACAAGTTTGGTAAGTAGAGGTTGTATATTGTTGATTGAGAATTGTTTGAATGAATTTTTGAAAAGAAAATGATATGCTAGTAAGCATGGACACCTCCATTTACAAAGGAAACTCTGACGAAATTTTTCTAAAATTTCAACACTTAGAAAATATTTTTCTAGCAAGTGTTTACAAACGTATTTTAACCTTGTTTCCCAAATAAACTTCGCCATGATTTTTATTACAAAATACCAAGTGCCGGAGGTTGATTTTCGTAAAAAAATTTGATAAATATATATTTAGAATATATATATATATATATATATATATATATATATATATATATATATATAGGGTAAGGTTCATGCGAGAACCACCTTATTGCGAGAACCGCGAGAACCAAAGTGAACACAACCTAAAATAGCTAAAAAAACCTAAAAAGACCCTAAAAAAAACCTAACCCCCACCCCCCAAAAACCTAAACCCCCCCACCCCCCTCCCAAAAAAAAAAACCTAACCCCCCCCCCAAAACCTAACCCCCCCACCCCCAAAAACCTAAACCCCCCTCCCCCACCCCTCAAAAACCTAAACCCCACCCCCCCCACCCCCCACCCCCTCCTCCCCCCCCCCCCCTCAAGCTAAAATGCTAAAAACTAAACCCTCAAAAAAACCAAAAAAATCTAAAAAAATAAAAAAATCTAAATTTTTTTTTATTTTTTTACTATTTTTTATGTTCAAATCGCTTATTTTAGTAGCCAGAAATTTTTTTTTTTTAAATTTAAAAAAAATTTTTTTTGGATACTAAAAGTAGCGATTTTTATATAAAAAATAGTAAAAAATAAAAAAAAAATTTTGGGTGTTTTTTAGATTTTTTTAGGTATTACTGTTTGTGTTCACACTGGTTCTCGTAATAAAGGGTGGTTCCTAACGGATCTTTGTCCTATATATATATATATATATATATATATATATATATATATATATATATATATATATATATATATATATATATATATATATATAGGGTAGTGGAGGGTTCAAATGAGAAGAAATTCTTTGTAAGAATAAAAAAGAAGAAATTTCAACCAATAGAAATGCTTCATTAGACTTCATCTAATATTTGTACTTAATGTAACTATAAGGGTATATTAGTAAACTTACATACATCATTAATTGGTAGTTTCATCTTTAATAATTAACTATATTAAATTTGTAACTTATTTTTAAGATATATGTTTTTCACAAAAAATAAAGATAAAATTTCAATTAATAGTGTAGGATAAATACGAGGCGTGTAGGATAAATTACGAGTTGTGTAGCATAAATTTCAATATGTGTAGGATAAATTTCGAAATGTGTAGGATAACTTTTGATGTGTGTAGACAAAAATATTTAGTGTGGAGGATTATAGTCTTAATGACTAATTAATTAGTCAAACATAATAATAAATGAGAAGAGAAAAAAACTATTTAATGTTTTACAATTATACCCTTTTATTCTTTTTCTTCTCAATAAAATTTTCTTCTCAAATGAACCTTCCCCTATATATATATATATATATATATATATATATATATATATATATATATATATATATATATATAGGGTAATGCTAGACAAAAAACCCTAAAATTCTTAGAAAACTCTGGAAACCCAAACCTCCCCCCATTTTTACCCAACCTCCCGACATTTTTTTTTTAAAAAAATTACACATGTAATATACATGTTTTAGAGTGTTTTGGGCTAAAAAAAACAAAAAAGCGCCGAAGGGATTTTTTTTAAAAAAATAAACAAAATTCAGTGCCTAACATGTGTTAGACAAAAATGCTGAAAGTTGCTGAAAATTTTTTTTTTTGTTTTAAAATTATCCCTTCGACGCTTTTTTGATTTTTTTGGCCCAAAACTCTTAAAAACATGTATATTACATGTGTTATTTAAAAAAAAAAATGTCGGGAGGTTGGGTTTTCTAGGGTTTTTTATATAGATAGGGTCTTCTATCTAGCCCTACCCTATATATATATATATATATATATATATATATATATATATATATATATATATATATATATATATATATATATATATATATATATATATATATTACCCGTAGGCACTTCATCCCCAAGGGATGGTTATTTACTTACAGGGAATTTTGAATTAACCCAAATTTTCAAAGATGGCCTATGTGACTTTTACTGCGTCACAGTTTGCCCAGCATGTCAACATACTTACAAATGTCAACAGAAAATTGGAATCTTTTAGACAGGTTCTACCATCTTGGCCATGTCTGCGACGACACGTGGCTAGGTTTTACCCATAAGATTCTCTTTATAACGCAGATCAATCCTAAGTTGAGATGCTAATTATGGACCTGAATCTAATTATGGAGATACCATCTTGGCCTTGTCTTAAAATGACACGTGGCTAGGTCTTGTCCCTTTTTAGATTTTGTCATTTTATATTAATGGTAGGTCTTCTTTATTTTAGGAAATGTTATTTTCATTTTACTTTTTATTTTAAGTTTATTCATATACTTATTTATAATAACAATCATGAAAATTTAAATGCCACATTCCACTAATAAAGATTTAACAGTACAATCACTTGAAAGATATGCCCACGCAGGGGCAGGATACTAAAAGACAAGCTCACGCAGGAGCTGAGTACAGAACATAAAGTCCACGCAGGGACTGATTACAACTAAGCAAATAAACAACAAAGGTCTTCAATGACCCCTTCTCTTGGACTTCCCCTTTAGCAAGTCTGACAGACCCTTGAAGAAGCCTTGCCACTCCCTGTGGTCTTCTCGAACTTCTTGTTCGACCTGGTTCAACCTATCAAGAACCTCCTGCTGACGTTCCGGCAGAATAAGCTGTGGCTGCGGCGGCTGGTACAGCGGTTGAGGAGGTAGTGGTTGCTGGTACACATATGGAGGGTACCCGGGAGTCCATGGACCACCATAGGGCCCTTCAGGGTGTCGAGCATTGTAATCCCACGCCTCCTGGTATGGGTCCACATTAGCATAGTCGAACTGGGTGTGAGCCGGCTGCTCAAAAGGGTTGTACGCAGCTGAGCCAGCGTAAGCGGGTATTGGGTTGTCAAAACCCAACGGAGGTGCCATAGGCACTGAGTTGACATCCGGAATGGGGTTTGATGGACCCCCCATTTGTGGTTCTTCTTCTTCTTCCTGGAGTGGCGGATAATGACTGCCACTCGATGGTTAGGGAGTGCTGATACGGGTTCCCCCTCGCACGGACACCCGTGCGTTTGACCTTCTCCGCCTCGGTGGCTCCGGAGGCGGTTGTTGCTCTACTGGTGGTGGTGGTGGCGGAGTGACTGCCACGAAACGAGAATCCTGTGAAGGATCCTGTTGCTGTTGCTGCTGCTGATACGGAGAGGAGTGGTGAGAGGGGGTAAAATACCAATCAATGTTTCGGAACCTCTCCTCGTAGCTATCCGGACCACGATAAGGTGATCCGTGAAATGAAGACCCATCTGAGATCTCGATGGGGTGGTTTGGTGTTCCGGATGCTGGTTCCACTGGGTCCGTGTCTTCATCCATATCGTCAGCATGGTTTCCTGAGAAATGATCCTCAGGTCCTAGTGGGTTGAATCCCACGGGTACTGGAAAGATGTTGGCCGGATTGAACCGGCTTTGGAAGACTGGGGTTGGGTCATCAAAGGAATGGTGAGAATTGGACCTTTGTAATGGTATGAAAGAGGGTGGTTGATCATTGGGCTCATTCTCTGATTGGGGCCCAAAGAAATGTAAGTATGAAGGTGAAGAGCTGAGGGAGACTGACCGCCTCCCGGGTTCAACATAGAGCCTCCACGGCTCTTGTGGGCTCGTACTCATCGTAATGGAAGGTGTTCGCCGGTGTGAGGGTCCGGCTTCATGGTCGTGGCTCGTGAAAGGAGCCTTTCCTCGTCCGCGTCTCATATGTGGCGGCATGATTTAGACCTACCAACAAAATGATACAACAACACATATATATAAAATAAAATAAGGACAAAATGAAATAAAACAAAACAGAGTTTGTCCTATGTTCTTTGTCTAGACTCGGAACTCGAGGAATGTGCATTTTTTAACTGAGATTAAACACAGAAGGCTAGTGTTTAATTCACTCAGCGTTGGCTCTAATACCAACCTGTCACACCCCTATTTTCCACGTGTCACCGGTGGGCCCGGTGGGGGATTCCGTGACGTAGTTGATATCGTCATAGACAAACATACAAAAATATAAATGCACAGCGGAAGCAAAGAAAGATATATTTCAACTTAAAATATTGTAATATTCAAGTATCACAAAATAGTCGAAATAGATCCACAGGCAGATCCAAACAAAAAGGAAACTTCATTTCAACAGACTTCATGCATCCTAAGCTTGCGAGACTTCTATGGATGCTTAAAGAGTGACCAGCCTATTACGCGTAGTACCTGCACTTAGCCTTTTTGGAAAATACGTCAGTTTACACTGGTAAATACAATTTAACTGACTCATTTTGAAAATGTTTAAAATTGATTTAAGTGCCTGTGGCATAAAACTTTTTATAACTTGGGATAATTATTTGCTTAATAATCTTGTAAAAGAATTACATGTTCGTTATGCGTTCAGTGGCCCGGGTCGTGCCGGGTTAAAGATTAATAGACACACCACTTAATATAATTCCGCCGCAAGACTTCTCTCGACCGACGATTATACTTTAATGAAATGCACTACGGGTGTACGCCTACACCCGTGTGCTAAGGTCGTGGCCATTCTTTGAATGATGACAAGGATATCCGGGACATGGTCATTAAACCCCCAAAGGCGTTAAACAAACAAAACAGCATTTTTAAACGGGTTAATTTGAAAACACTTAGCCATCAACTGGTTAAGGTCAATTCCCCGACCAAGCGGTATTTTATATACCGTACCCCAAGCCCGTATAGGGAAAATAAGTTAAACGTATTTACCTGAGCAAAGTATAAACCAAATATAGCGAGTGCACGTAGCTTTTACTGGGCTCCTAGATCTGGAAATTAAGGTTTTAATAACCTATTAGAATTCTAACGGGTCTTAAGCTTAGACCGGTTAGTTATAAAGGAAGATTACGGTTTTAAACGCACAATAAGGTGATGACCGTTTTAGAATGTGGTTTTGACCCAACAAACTTGCATACTTGTTTAATATGGGTAACATAATCACATTCTGGATTATGAGACCAAAAAGATATGGTTTGACTCGTTTCGGCTAAAATGGCCAAACTAGTCACATAAGCCGATCCGAATGCGTATAGTGCGTAACGAGTAACCATAAGAGTCAAATACAAGTTTCTGAAGTCAATATGCTTAAAATATGTTGTGGTATCAGAATGATACCTTCCATTATGCCCCAAATGGTTTTAAACCAAAACTATGCCTCATAAGGGCGTTTTGGTCATTTTATAAGGTGTAAAAGGGTTAAAATAATAACCTGAGTAACAGGTCTGATTAAATTAGTAAATATACTTAATTTACTAAGTTATAACAGTAGGGTAGCAAATCTATGTGAAATTTATTATCTTTAACCTTACTATGCACCGTAGGGGCATTTTGGTAATTTCACATGTGTCTAAAAGGTAAATTCTGGAATTCTGAGTTCAAAACATTTGCCTACTGTTTAAAATATAAAAATTCACTGATTACATCAGTTGGTTCAATCCCTTAAGCTTAATAAGGTTCTAGAGCACACTTATGCGTTAAAAATGCCTAAAAAGGCGATTTGGAGCCATTTCCGGGTTTTCTGTAAAAAGCTGATATTTTTAATATTCCAGAAGGCTCAAAATAATTTATTTATCATAAAAATTTAGTAGAAATTGGTTTGAGGTTAAAAGGATTTGTAAAACTCATTTTATGGCTTAAAAGGGCAAAACCGGCATAAACCGAATTAATCTTAGAACACTAAGTTATGCTCAGCCTAAAAATAAATAAAAATCTCCAAAAATCCCAAAATATTATTTTATAACAGTGGGTAAAAAGTTTGGTATAAAAATTTGGGTTTTGATAGGCTATACGTAATTTACGCCATTTAATTAGTAAGGAAGCTCTTAATTACGCTATTGAGCATAACTCTTAATCTAGACCTCAAACTGACCTCAAATTTTGGGTGCAAGTTTATAAATCAGTAGCTAAGGTGTCTACCCTTTTTCATTTTCAAAAATCACATTTTAAGGTCAAATGGGCATAATGGTCAACATATAAGCGATTAACGGAGACATGCATGTGCATAGGATATCTAATGAACCAAGTTGTATATTCTCAGAGAGTTATACTAACATGCAAATAGGTCCAAAAGAAGCTCTAAGGTAATCCTAAACTTGGCTTAATCGGGTCAGAACTGATAGTCAAAGCAGAAGTCAAACTTTGCGACTTTCGGTTCCAAACCGAGCCTAAACTGAAAATTGTCGAGTTGAACATGTTGGAACATGTTCTTACATTAATTACCAAGTTATTTTAATGATCAAACAGGTTGCATGTATCCTACGTTGCTAATTATGCATTAATTCGCAAATAACCTTTCTGTTGACTTTTTATAATAAGCTTTGACTCGACAATTAGCATAGTTAAAGTGGGAATCTGAAAATACCCTTTTAAGGGTTTGTTACCCACATAATTACCTACTTAAAGGTACTTTTAATTCGTGATTTGACAGAGCACATTTTAATTAATCACGAAGTCAAACCTTAATTACGACGGTTTGACTTTTAGCTAATTAATTAAGCTAAAACGAATTAGGAAGGGTTAAGGACACTTACAAGAGTCCTAATTGAGATTAGGGATGCTAAGGATGCTTGTTGCTGACCAGAGGAGCTCCAGAAGTAAACTTGTGAACTTTGCAAGTGAATGATCAACTTGTTCATTCTTATATAGCAATTTTAATTGCACAAGATGGTGCCAAACAACTCTACACAAGTTGTAAGATCATCCCACATGTCCCTAATGCATGAAAACCAGTTTGCACAGCCCCTGGTATCATTTCATAGGTTCATAAGTCGGTTAACAGCTTTAAACAGGCAGCTGCAGGTGACATTTGTCGCTGGCACCCTGACGCGGCCCGCTTGAGATTATAGGGGATTCTTACGCGGGCCGCCTGGACCGGCAAAACCTGCCAAACAAGTTTCAAAGTTTGCATTTTCGGTCCCTGGTCCTTTGAAACGTGGTTTTAAGCTTCTAAATTGCCATTTCAGCCTTCAAACTTGATTTTTAAAGGCCTTGGAACCTTTACTAACTTGGTTAAGTCCTTGACTAACCTTGTAACCACTCATAAGGCCATAGAATTCAATGTTGACGCTTTTAACCCCTCGATCACGAATTTGATCATAACTTTCTCATACGATAACGAAACTTTATGAAATTTTAACCACATATTCTAGTGAGTATATTTTATCGTTACAAAGCTTCGGGTCTGCCAAAAGGTCACTCAGAGGTATACTTTGCACATGTTGACACTTTTAGCCCCTGTAGTTTGTAATTCCTCACTTTCTTTCATATTTAGCTTCGTATGATCCATGATTTATTCGTTGGAAGGTATAAACATTATGTAGGGCTATTTTAGAATATATTTATCCATTGTTGACACTTTGGACCCTTATATTCACATAGTTTCCCCGTTTGTCAACTTTAGTCCCTCCAAAGTATTCTTTCTCACGTTCAGAGCTTGTGACACGTGTTTATACATTATTGGGCATAAATTTTCAAGGTGTTACACATGGGAACATGGGGACCAAAAACAACAGACCTCCAACATTCAGTATTCTGTTGAGCAAGGATGTGACCCATCCTTCTCTCTCAGATGTTGTACTCATCACGTTTAAGCATGGGTGGTTTGAAAAGAGAGCCAATGTTATTCTTATCATCTTGCGATTGTGACGTCATCCTGGTTGTTTTACAGGCACTCATTAATCAACTTTGATGGTGATTAAACCTTGCTATGTTTTTCAACAAAACGAACAAACTATCAGTATCAACGATTGCGAGCTGAACTATTTATGTCAAAATGATTGTTAAATCAAATTTGACTGTCCAAGCTTTGATACCAATTGATAGGATCTGAGTTTGGTTTTGATTGTGTTTTACGTTTGAATAAAGATGAAGATGAATGAGTTGTGCAGCGGAATTTAGATGGAAGCAAACTTTTCACAATCAAACAGGAGAAATGCTTTTAACATACAAGTTTAACATTGAACCGAATGATTGAATTTATTTTCAAACAACAATTACAATTTTGCAAGTATGCAACAAACTCCCCCTCAGCCTGAGCTCACAGTATTTGTTCGTGCAGGAAGAAGATAGTGAAAGAACTAATAGAACAGTACAGAGCACTGTTCTATTTATAGGCACGAGCAAACCACTGAAGTATCTAAGCTGGCGTCACCATAAAAGTGACATCTAACCTCCTAACAAACTCTAACCTCTGATCTATACAACCTCTGCTATGCTAACTACTGATTTTACAATTCATTACATAAGGTAAACAAAACTACTGCTGCATCCTTCCACTGCTCTGAACCCAGCAGTACTTGTCATGATCAACAGTGCTTGACTGAAGGCAGTAGATTGGGCAGCAGGGCTTTAGTTCTTCATCAGTCTTTGACTTGATCAGCAGTTATAGGTCAGTAGTTTGTATGATCAGTAGATAGGAGGTCAGCAGATGTTCAAACCACTTTCGAGGGGAGAGACTTGTATGCATAACATCTGCTTATTCTGGATCCACTGCTCTGATCCAGTTTTGGCTTTAATTATCTGTTCCTTTGGTAGGGTTCAATCCCAACAATTGCGGTATAAAATATTACCACCGCATTTGAACTGCATATCACGGTAAAAAACATCTCTGACACGAAATATTTTTCAAAGTCAGATGATCAAAATTATACAGCGCTAAAAGTGGGTATCTTGGTAGTAGATACATCAACCACTGCAAAAGATAGGTATTTTGGTAGTAAATACATACAACTATCGAACAAAACCAAGTACTTGTCCCTATTGTCAAAAAACCAACATACGGGAACACCAAAACAAAGTGAACATGTTCTACTAAATTACAAGTCGGTGAACATTGCCAACACTTCTGCAGGGGTGTGCAATGCTTCACCTTACCACTCCAAGGGAAGAGGATCGATGATCAAGTCGTCATCGTCCACCTCACCAACCGGAGAAGCTACCATCCTCCGAGCGTCAATCGGGCTTGTGCATCGATGACCACTTCGGCGTCGTTCATACACCACTCTACATAGATGTAATTGCTCGGGAAGAAAAGCTTGCATCAAGGTGTCTGCTGTCAAGAACACCACACCCGCATCGGCCTTGACCCTGACAACGGAAGGGCCATCATCTCTGATACCTTTGTCGGATGTACCTATACAAGGCCCAGTATCGCCGGAGTTAATCTCCTCACTCTCTATTGTTTTATCCGGCATCTTATCCCGGAGACAGACCATAACTTCAGCTACGTCCAGGGTTTGAAGTATGTCGAGAACTTTCCGAAGAAGGTATTTACGACTCATTTTTCACTTACCAAATACGGTAAAAAAGAAAGAGTCAATATATAGAAGGTAAAGCAATATGACAGTCATGACAACAGCAATATTAATAAGAAATCATGATTACATGTCTAATCGCCACCCTTGGCAAAAGGCGGCGCTGCCATAATGATAGTTTCATTAATTGTTCCTGACAAAAATCGAGTGCTCACACGCACTCCAACAAAAACAAAATATAGTTTTTTACAAAAATATCTAAGGAACAGTACAAATATCAAACAAGCAACAGTCATTTTCTCTGGATTCATCCACCACCTCGAGCATATGGCATGACGAGACCACGCCATCTCCAGCCACTTTGTCAGCCTAATCAGCATACGCCAGCAGCGGATCGTTATAAACCGCCTCCAGAGCATCCGCCTTATCTGCTATCAGCCTGCTTCCTTTCTCCTAGAAGTCAGGGGTAACTTTACTTGTTTGATGGCAGTTGACATAGCCTTCATGAATGCTATCATGATGGCCTGACTTGTAAGCAGCAGTGGACAAAGGATCTAGGAGGGCAACTGTCACCACCCCCACCCCCAACCCCTACCCTGGGAGCGGGCAGCCGTGAACCAGTTTCGGTGGTATCGGTGTTTATCAATTTAGCAGCGGAAAGTTTAATCATGACCGCAGTTAGGAAATATTTTTATCAGAGTAAACCACCATATTTTATAAACACAAACACATGGGAAAAACCCAAGTTTTCCCTATAATCCATTTATAATAATTAAGTGGAACAAAATTCTTACTTTTATTTATAATATATTTATAGGGATGAACCCTAATTATTGAAAACAATTCTCCTTTTTAATTAGGTAACTTTTATAGCCACTTTTCTAAGCCTTCAGTGCTCTCCAGCTGGCTAGTGCTCTCCAGCTGGCTTTTATTGGCTTCACACTAAGTTACCTGAAACACGTGTTTAAAACATTTTATCAGCAAGAAATACTGGTGAGTAAATCCCAGTTTAATCAAGAAGAGTTTTATCCTTTAACAGTATTGAGAGCTATCACATTGTTTATTTCTACACAATTACTCATTCAGTACTTGCCACTCGACTGAATCTGTGGCTATGGTCATATCACACATTGGCTAACCCATTGTCCAATTGTGAAGATTATCAAGTAATGTATACAGAACCCCATAATACCGGCAGTAATTGAATAATTACAAAGACTCAATCACTGCAAATCACCTTGTAAAATATTTAAGGTTTTGTAAAAACAGTGTGCAAAAAGGAGATTACTCACATTGCTATTTTAGGGTTTTATGTAAGGGTTTCCTGGGAATTATCTATAATTTACACAAATGCACACGTGTTAGTATAATAACCCATTTTAACATTAGTAATACCCTCCCCGAGACGGCATTCCAACGACTACGTCGGACAGAACCACGACAGCCGTTAAGGAACCCTAGATCAACCAGACAGAGTATCTAATACGTATCTAGGGGTTATGATACTTACAACAAGGTGGAGCTTCGCTTATTATGGTATGATTTTCGCCTATATGTGCTAAGAGAGAAAGAAATATTTGAGCGACTGTGAAATGTGCCGCTGCTGCTCAATTTATAGCTGAATTCGGAATCTGTCGCGCCCCGCGATAGATGAAGGCTCGGCCTTCGCGGCCCGCGAGAGACTACGTGTCTCGTATAGGTTTGGTGAGTTACCGGGTAGTCTTGATGTGTGTCACGCCATGTGGCATGATGTGGTTTCGCCTGGTGTTGAGCTGTCGCGGCCCGCGACAGCCTTCGTTGTCTTCTTCGCGCCTCGCGAGCGCCTACTAGAACTTGTTTTATTTGATTTTTATAAAATTAAAGGTATTTCGGGGCCATTTTTCGTATACGGGGTGTCTAGAATATTTTAAGGAGGGTTGTTATATTTTGGGTATAAATCCTGAACTATTTAATAAAATAAATAATGTATTCGTATTAAGTACAGTAACCCAATTAAATTTTATCCCTACGTCACGAGACAGAACCCCAACGTACTTAGTCGGGCAGAGCCTCGATATGCGTTGGTGGGGCAGGGCTTTATTATTATTATTATTATTATTATTATTATTATTATTATTATTATTATTATTATTATTATTATTATTATTATTATTATTATTAAAATAGAAATTAAAAGTATAGATTTGAGGGCAGAGGGCGACAGAAAGAAGGGCTAGCAATGTTGAAAGTGTGATCCCCTTTTCTATTTGTAGGAGTTTCAAAGTTCTAGGAGGTTAAGAAAAATGGACACGTCTGGAAATGGACACGTCTACTGATACACATGCATTCCTTTATTTGAACACATATGTCAAATTTTAATGCAATTATATGCATGAAATTTTTTTATGACAAAGAAGTTTAGATTTTATTAATATTTTATTATTATAATTAATTACCCTGCTTCACTCATTTGACGCTTATAACTTCTAAAATATGACGTTTTATAAAATGATGAATATATCATTAGAACAAGAAAAATCTTATCTACATTTTGAATCAAGTTTCATTAAAAATGGAGTAGGTTCAAATATAATGTATTTTTAAAATTTAATTATTAAACGGTTCCTACGTTTGCCAAAATACTTTATATTTTTATCGGTTAATTTACCTATGACCTATTCGTATAATAACTTTATTTTAAATTTAAAAATTTTGGGAATGTTACAGCAACAAAGGATTTAGACTGGCGTAAGTACTCGAAGGCACCAACTAAACCTTGAGATATCAGCCAGTTCCTGTCACCCTGTAAACCAGCCAGACGGCTGGTCAAGCTATCCACCTCCGCGTTGGATTGGTCCAAAGCACTTTCCGTTTCCTTGAGACGCACCTGCTGAGCGGATGAAGCTTGCAGAAGTTGGTTTTTCTCAAAGACGAGGGCGTCACAAATTTGTTGGAGCTCTCAAAGTTTTTCTTCACGCTCCTCAAGTTCCACCTGTTTGGCCTGGGCCTTGGCATTAGACGCCTCCAGCTCAATGGTCAGATCCTGGTACCTCTCCTGCACCTGATAAACAAAATCGGTGTCATCACGGAACTTTTCCACCTCAGCGGATAACTCAGATCTCACCTTTCGGGCTTCACTAACGGCTTTACGCTCTAGCTCCTCTTGAACAACTTTAGCACGAGAGAGGATACGATCTTTTTCCGCTATTTCACGGGCCTATGTTATCCTTTCTTCAGCAAGATTAGCGGTAACCCGTTTAAGATCATCCTCGGCTTTATTTTTCTCTGACAAAAACCGGCTTTCCCTGACGTCGGCAGCATGGAGTTGGCTTTCCAAACGCCCTTTCTCATCCACCAGCTCTTGAATTATCATCCGCATGCATCCACCGACGTCGTATCTCAGCTAGCCTTCTGGGACCACTAACAGCAACCACCATTGCAGTATTCATCAGGTGCTCGTTGTCTAACCCCTCCACATAGGCAGATTTAGCAGGAGGGTAAGCCCACTCAACCCAGTAATGCACCACTGGGGGAAAAACTAGCCAAGATGATTCCGCTATCTTCCACTTAGGTTGATAGCGTTTATCCTGGGCATGCGGATCCCAGTACACGGTGGGAAGGTAAACATCATAGAACAAACGGGCCCCATCCTCAGCAAAATTACCACTAGACCCCCCAGTCTCACTAATGGTGGTATCTTTGGCACTTTTTGACTCGCCCCCAGCGGAAGTAGTAGGCATTTCTTTCCCGGACATAGGGAAATCGCCAATTGGAGAATCAAATATAAATGCGGGGGTGGAGTTGGAAAATAGTGGCGTTGTAATGGGACTGGGTGTCATGACAACGGATGTAGTGAACAACGGCGGCGGCATAGAAGAGCCAACAGGAAGTACACTTGCCTAGGATATCAGATCAGCGAGAGAAACACTCTAGCCGCCAGCGGTGGAAGCAACAATATCTCTAGAGGTCAAGGGCATAGAGGATCCACTTTCAACTTGGGCCTCAGCAAGAGAATCTGCATCAAAGCCAACAGTCAGAAAACAAACAAAGGAACCAAACCCTATATAGACCAACACAACCACTTACCAGCGTGTAATAGTTGAGCAGCCTTGGTTGCTTGGAAAGTAGACAAAGATGGCATCATCCTACGCCTCTTAGGCGCGGGGCAGGGACTCACTATAGCGGGGGCAGAAGTAACAACTACATCCTCCGGGATTGTAGACACGTTAGCTGCCATAGGCGAAGTAGTCGTCCCCATAGTGACAATCTTTTTCCCAGTAATCCTTATATGGGTTGTTTTCTTCGTTTCTTCAAGGGACACTCTGCTCCCACCGCTGGGGGGAAGATTAGAAACCTGAGCAGTTGAACCCGCCGGGACGACGGGAAGGAGAAAATGTTCAATGTGAATTTTCAATACGTCCTTCTCCTGTTCCCCAAACGTGTGGTCTGCAGATCTCAGAGCAGCATGACGGGGGGGGGGGTCAATGAAGTCAAACAAAGACTATTCACATGTTAATACCCACACAATCAACATATTAGAATGAACGTACCTGGCAAATTAAATTAGCAACAAATTAACACTTACCATTGTCAACCCTTTGAAAGGCGGTACAACCGGCTATCACGCCATAACAAACTCATTCCATCCAGCATTAGTGCACCCTCCGCAATCACCTGGCACTCAGAGGGGCGCTGGCTTAGCCTCTTGAACAGAGCATCAGCAGGTGGACCCTCATCTTTAAACTTCTCTTTGGCTCCCATCTCCCTCAAATGCATCTCTCCGGGGATAACGCAAGCATCAATGTAGAAGAATTTCTTCTTCCACTCCTTATCCCTAGAACTTGTAGGGACACTCCTCAGACAAGACACACCGATCGAAAGTGAAAAAGGGGGATTTCCAAACAAGCACGAAAAAAGACATAAAAACCCATGATCTCAGGGATATGGCCCAATGCTATACATGCAAACTCAATGTGATGGGGTTTTACTGTCACGGCCCTTGGCCCCGGTTTGACCCGGGTCCAGAGCCGTGGGACAGGAAATCCCATGGTATTTAATTTAGGCGACAGCGGAAGTCTTTAATACAGGATCTTTTAATATTAAAAATGCCCGTTACATAATTTAGGGATAAAACCCGTAAGTTACATTAACATGATTTCACTGGGAAATCTTTATTTCTCAAAACATGTTTCTCTTATTTATTTATATTGAGCCACTCCTTTAAGCTTGTAGTGCTTCACAGCATTTTTCCTGGTTTACAACAGATCACCTGAAATATGTTTGAAAAAGGTTTTGTCAGAGAGGAAATACTGAGTGAATCATTCATTTTGATAAAATGACACTTAGTTATAAATTACAGCATAAGAGCGATTACAATGGTTTCTATCTTATTGTTATATGGCACTGTGTCACCTCCTGGTGACGGTGGTCATACCACTATTGGGTCCTGTCACCCAATTAGTGATGATTATCACTGTTAGGGCTTATATGCCTAACCTGTGTTAGGGCTTATTAGCCTAACCCTGTGAGAAATTAGTAATGTGCACAATACCCCACTAGCCATTGATTAAGATAACCACGACTTAATCCCTGTAATTATAACCTTTGATAATAATTTGGAGTATTTTAAAACAGTTGATAAAAAGAGAATGACTCACATTGCAGATTTAACGAGCAGTGTATAAGCCTACTGATTAGCCTTGTTTAACCTAATTTAAATAACAATGCACACAAACTGGGTTAGTAACTAATACAGCGGTTTCGACAATTCACGAGATTAAACCCTCACAACGATTGACAAAATGCAATACTTAAATATCCAGCGGATTCACAACGAATGACAGAGTATAGCCCGAGTTCGGGCAGTACTCAAACATCCTGTTGAAATCACGATGAATAACAAAGTATAAACCCAATTTGAGCAGCACTCAAACAATCGTTGGATAGTTTCAATCGATTGGACGTTGTATCGTAATAGCGATCAAGTTATTACCCTGTTTGTTTCAGCAGCGTTCCGTGCAGTGTGTGTTTTATAATAAACAGTGTATAACACAACGTATACTTCGAAGTTTTACGTCGAACAAGTGTCAGATTTCAAGTCCCAAGGCCCCCTATTTATACCCAAAAATTGTACCTCCCGCGTGTCGCGGAAGAATACGCGACCCCTGTCGCGTATCGCGTGTAGGACCGGTTTTGACGTCGTTCGATTGCGTAATGAACGTTCGACGTGCGGAATCCGTGAACGTGCGTGACCGAACACACAATAACGTACTAGTAACGTGAATCCATTGCAAGATATGACAAGTTCGGTACAAGAATCACGTTTACAACGACTTTCTCTCTCTAGACTTTCTCTCTCTAGACTTGAATCTCTACAATCACCAAAATGGAGGAAAAGTCTTGAAAGTCTTCCAAAAGTTCTTAACTCTAATCCTAACTCTCCTATTTATAGGCCAAGGTTTTAATGAAACTTTACATTAATTACAAGATTGCCACCTTGCCTTTACTAACTAATGACATCATCAAGTCTAGATTTCTTCGGTTTCGTGCTACTGCTCGGATTGACGAAGGTGATAGACATTCGTGCACTAACAATCTCCCCCTTGGATATTGCCGCAGTCAATCCGTAGTGAAACTCGTAGCGACTTGTCTTTCTCTCTCTCTTGAGTCTTCTTTAAGATTTAACGTCTTCAACAAACACAGACTCTCTCTTGCTCGAACAGAATCCCGGTGGATCTGTCTTCAGCTTCCGTTGCTCTCTTTCTTCAGACTCCCCCTTTCGTCAAGCTTCCGTGCTTTTGGGATCGACGCCTGGCTTTCCGTATCAACAAAATCAGAAGCCTGCACATCTCAAACTCTCTATTACAAACCGATAAAGTTGTGATTCAACTTAATGAATCAACTAAACATTTGAGACTTTTATGTCACACCCCGACCACGTAGAACATACAAAACGTGGCGGAAACGTCGGGGAGTGTTGTAACAGAATCAATTGTTTCAAATCCATGGCAATTGAGGTTTCGTTTTATTAATCAAACATGGAAGTTTACATTGTTCTATACAAGAACCAAAGAGTACATAACATAATTTAACTAGTTCTTGTCTCGTTTTAAGTCACTAAGGCACAGGTCCGCCTAAGTATGTCTTGATAGGTCCTATGCATCATCTCCTGAAAACACATGTGAAAATAGGTACGTCAGCATAAAAATGCCTGTGAGATACATTGGTTTTGTGAAAACGGAATTCATGACTTATGTTTGAGAAAATGTTTAGTCATGAACCTCGTATTTTGCTTCGTCTTGTAAATCATTTGAAAAACGGTAAGATCAAATGATATGTATAAATAAGAAGACACTGTATGGTTAAACGGATAACCATGAAAAATGTATTTGTATAAGATAAGTCGTTTGTAAAACAATGTCTCGTGAAAAGTGTGTTATTTGTATAAAATGTCATATGTCTCAAACTGAAATGATTCAAATAACGCTACGATATGTAATACCATACAAACACTTATATATAGGAAGTACTAGCGGCGTATCCACCATGCTTGTATCATATTACACACGCCTCGTTACTTGATCACTTACTCAAACCAAACCATCAAGATGAAATGTTTAACAACGGTAGAAATGTTTATGTATAGTCAAATGTCTATTGTCAAATGTAATCCATGTCAACGGATACAACTGGTTTACACGGTTCAATAGTTACAGACGGTTCATGAAATCAAAGGGGTAAGACGGTTCACATAGTCAAATGGTTACAACGGTTCAAAATGTAGTGTAATGTGTTCATATGCTGGATGAGCATATGCAACAGAAATGCAATGTGAAACAATGTACTACGTATGCACACAATGGGCGTACGTAGCATGAAATGTATTGTAGAGTACAACGGTTCAAAATGTAGTATACTGTGTTCATATGCTGGATGAGCATATGCAACAGATATGCAATGTGAAACAATGTACTACGTATGCACATAGTGGGCGTACGTAGCATGAAATGTGATGTAAACCAATGTACTAAGTACGCACACAATGGGCATACATAGCATAAACACAATGAAATCATGTACTATATATGTACTATCGAACATAGCAGTATATGATGTGAAAACCGGAAAGCATGAAAGTAGCAAGTAGGCACATGTGTTTCACCCCAAAACAGTTTGGAAAACAGTAAAAGAGGGGTTCAATGTACTCACCTGAGATTGCTTTGGAGTTCTTGTATAATAACCAGATAATGCTAAAGATCACGGGATATCAAACGGCACCTAATAGGTAGCTATGTTAATATACCGGACCAAATCGGAAGGATCGGATAGTACGCGGGTTCGTAAACCAAACGAGTATGGAGACTCGTGTAATATGGTTTATCAAAGCCTACATACTAAAATAAAATTAACCTAAGTGCTTACGGTCCATCACGACCCGTTTAGGTAGCTTATGCTACCTTACGCGTCGTTCGCGCAGAACGCGTCTGGAACGCCTAACATCGTGACCACAAGGTATAACCTCTGAAGGTTATAGCTATGGTCACCTAATGTGTTTGGTCGGATCCTAATGATCGACCAAATGGGTCGGGTTCGAAAGTATAAGCGATTGTTTAGATCGCTTACCTTACGACCCTATATAAGCACTAAACTAAAAGTGACGAGCTAAGCATGTTAGAACATGCTTAACTAAGTTTGTAAACAGGTTTGACATCAAAACAAACGGCTTTGATGCCCACGAGTAGTTTGGTTACAAAATATGCAAGAATGCACATTTTGGCCGAAACTACGACTCGTCACTGAGCCTAGATAACGTGGTGATCAGTAGGTATAGTCACTACGGACTATAACCATCGTGATCACGCTCACGTTATGAAGTTCCATGAACTTCGCATCGACCATAAGCTGGTCAATGCAGAAAGTCAACAAAACATTGACTTTCGGACTCGAAAAGCGAATAAAAGAACGAAAGAATACTTACGGAGGGTCCCCGAATGCTAATCTAGATCAAAATAGCTCAGGTATGAAACAATGGTTCCAACTTAGAGCCTTAAGATCAGATTTTGTGGGTTTTTGGAACAAAGGGGGGGGGTATTTATAGGAAAAGTGGAACCGTTAGGATCGTTTATCGAATATCGTGCCGCGATCTCGAGCGTACACTTGTCAAATTCTTGTGGAAAGTCAGAACTTGGCCCTTGGCTCCTGATTGGGTGAAAGGGCATTGCCCCTTGATCGAACGAAAGGCCAAACTGCATTAAATGCAAAGATTTTTTTGTCTGACAGTCTCACGCGCCCCGCGTAAGGATTTGGTAAATCCATACGCGCCCCGCCTAAGGTTCCCAGATCAGAATTTACAATTTTGGTCCCTGCACTTCAGAAACACGTATTTTGGCCCATTTTTGGCACGTTTAAGCCCCGTTAACCTGATTTCAAGGCTCTAAGATGAAGTTAAAGTGTAGGGGACATGAAATATGCTCAAAAATATTCCGGATGTTGGTTCGTTTGGCCGTACGATTGCGATGTTCGCTTAATTACGACGGAATGCGCATAAGCGCGAAAGACGATCCAAATGAGGCGACGAATGGATTTTTCTCATGCCCAACACTAAGGCATAATATAAGGATGCTTACATAAATTTTTGGATGTCCGGATGTATTCAGAACGTAAGTTATGCGCGAAAGTGCAAACTTGTGCACTTTTTGACACTTTTAGTCCCTGAATGATCCAAAAGTTTGTTTTAGCATACCAAACACCTCAAAGCCTATTTCTAAGCTATGTAGAGGATATTTAGGGTATGTTTAACTTATGAACATGTTCCGGAATGTTCGTTACAGTTCAAATTGGCATACTTTCGCAGTTTGTCAAGTTTAGTCCCTGTAAGCGAATTAACTTATTTTTGCTATACCCAAGCCTTCAAAACTTATTTCTAAGTTATGTAAAGGTTATTTAAGGTATGTTGAGTATATGTTGATGTTCCAGAGTATTTGTCGCATTAAACTGAGTACGTTTACGCACCAGTTTGCGTATAATGCTCTAGAAAGCAATGTAGAGTTTGAAATTGAACAATAATTGATATGTGCAAAACATACACATATTTATACAAGATCCCAAGTATGAAATACAATATTTCATCGGCTTGGTATTTGTTTGATGGTCGCGGTGACACAGGTGTCACAGTCTCCCCTACTTTAGGAAATTTCGTCCCGAAATTTATTCCTAGGAGTCTATTTGTGAATTTGCCAAATAACCGCCAATGATATGTAAGGCAATATCTTGTCATTTCCTTAACGGTCATTCTTCCGAAACGAAAATGAACAGACGGGTCATTTTCAATGGTTGCTTCATCAGAATTGGAAATGAAGGATTACACAACGGATATTCATTTCCTCAACGGATAATCTTCTTAAACGAAAATGAACAAACGGGGTCATCTTCAACGGTTGCTTCCTCAGAGTTGGAAATGAAGTATTACACAACGGATATTCATTTCCTCAACGGATAATCTTCAGAAACGAAAATGAACTAACGGAGTCATCTTCGACGGTTGCTTCCCCAGAGTTGGAAATGAAGGATTACACAACGGATATTCATTTCCTCAACGGATAATCTTCAGAAACGAAAATGAACAAACGGGGTCATCTTCAACGGTTGCTTCCTCAGAGTTGGAAATGAAGTATTACACAACGGATATTCATTTCCTCAACGGATAATCTTCAGAAACGAAAATGAACTAACGGAGTCATCTTCAACGGTTGCTTCCTCAGAGTTGGAAATGAAGGATTACACAACGGATATTCATTTCCTCAACGGATAAATCTTCAGAAACGAAAATGAGCTAACGGAGTCATCTTCAACGGTTGCTTCTTCAGAGTTGGAAATGAAGGATTACACAACGGATATTCATTTCCTCAACGGATAAATCTTCAGAACGAAAATGAACAAACGGAGTCATTTTCCTCGACGGGTATTCTTCAGATTTGGAAATGAAAGATAAACGGATATTCATTTCCTCAACGGATATTCTTCAGAAGTGAAAAATGAATAGCTAGTTCATTTTTCCTCAACGGATGCTTCATCAGAATTGGAAATGAATAGGGTTAACTCTAGACATATGACAGAACTTGCTGTGATTTCTGTGCACTAAATTCCATAATTATGTATGCATCCATAATTACGTAATCCCTTGCACAGTCCGCACAGTTTGTTTTGTAATGTTTTGGGGAAGGATATCAAACTTGTGACGAGGGTGACTAGACTTCCATCGGTTCCTTTTAATTAGATCGACAGGGGATCCTCTTGGTTAGGCCACCAAGGAGTCCTTTCAGCTATATCATCACATGATATCCCTAACCAGATTTTTGGATGAATCTGTTTAGCTAGACCACTCAAGGGGTCTAATTATGAAGTAGTACTTTATAATCCGAGGGACTTAACTATAACATAGAAGTCCATTGAGGATTTTAAGTAATACCTTTGGGCATCCTACTATGAATCTCTTGCACACGGATATGTAAGATTCTACGAAGATTTGGATAACATAATTTGGATCACACAACAATACATAAGGAAACACATAAGCACATAGTCACATAATTGTTTAATTTGATCATAATTTGTTATTAACTTGTTATCGATTGAATACGGATATGGAAACTTGTCGACGGATCTCAATGTTCACTGGAATCTATCTGAGAAGATAGAAAGATCTCCCAAAATTCGATTTTTTGATTACAAGGAATCACCACATTCGAATGAAGGTATACAACAATTAAAGACTTACGGGAAATTCCTAGGTACCCTATTAAGGATTTATAGTGGTACCTTGGGTATTCGTCTTGTGTTGTAACCTGCGTCTTGTACTTCGTTTCCTTAGAATAAACGGGTACTTAGGAATTCCGTGGAAGACGCAAGCGATTATAGAATGGGAGAATTTTGGGGGTAGTTTGTTCTTCAAGGAATACGGTTCCTTGATTGTCGGTATTGCAAGGGATATGTCGTTTATACATGCAACCATCGAAATACATTGCAATGTAAATGAAATATTTATTTATAAACAATGATATCAACTGTTCCTTGGATCTTGACAACAAAAGAAACTTAATACATAAGACCTGATTATTTCTAAACGATGTTGTCTTCTAGTCAGTCGGGTGATCATCCTTGTGCTGGATTTGCATTAGCAAGCTTTGGGCAATTTCTTCGGAAATGACCCATCTCGCCACAGTTGAAACAAGAACCTGGTAGGAAACGACCTTGAGCGGGATTGTTGCCAGCTTGGTTTGGTGCAGCTGCAGCTGGGCAGATTCTTGTTGTATGGCCTATGAGTCCACAAGTTTGGCATTTGCGGCACTGTACATTGGCGTGATGATGGAGGCTACATTGGTTGCACAAGGGTGCAGTTCCATTGTATGGTTTTCTAGCAGGGGGTTGAGCTGGTTGGTTGGGGACGGCTTGACCATTGTGAGCGACCACGGCGAAGTTCTGAGAAGCCTTTCGCTTCCTTGACTTCTTAGGAGATTCAGTCTGTTCATCCATGGTCTTTGATTCCTCGATTGGGTTCGATTCCCTGGCCGATTTCTTGTCACCTTTTCGAAAAAGTTTATGCTTTCTGATCTGCGATTCAGTCAAGGTTGCAGATAGCTCAATGGCCTGACGGAGTGTGGTAGGGTTGCTACCAGTGACAATGTCTTGTACCGAGTCAGGCAGGCCGTCGATGTACCTTTCGATAGCCTTGTCGAGTGGGGCGACCATAGTCGGGCAAAGTAGACTCAACTCCTCAAACCTATCAGTATATGCCCTGTGTTCGCCACTATCTTGTTTCAAATCATCAAACTCCTTCTCCAATGCTCGTTGTTCATGACGAGGACAAAACTCTCTCATCATAAGTGCTCTCAGTTCAGCCCATGTTTGTGCTAGAGCAACATCTGCACCACGGTCTCTCATTACCCCGTTCCACCATGTAAGAGCCCTCTTCTGAAACACACTCGAAGAAAACTCGACCTTGCGATTTTCCGGACACTGCACGTGGCGAAAGGTATTCTCGATGCTCTCGAACCATTGGAGAAGCCCAGTTGCTCCCTCAGAACCACTAAACTTGAGTGGTTTAGCCGAGTTAAAATTCTTGAAATTGCATGTACCATTGTTGTTGTTGTTGGCTTGGTTCCATTGAGCAAAGAGATTTGGGAATTGAGCAGCCATCTGCTGCGCAATAATTTCTGCCAGCTCGGCAGTTGCTATCTGGTGTTCGCGTCGAGGAGGCATTCTAAAAGAGGAAAACATGAAAGGAAACAAATAAAATGGTATTGGGTAAGAATAGGATGTTACAATCACTGACCATAATCACGGTTGATGGTCACTTGTTTGAATCATGAAGCAAACAAACAACACCAGAGCTGAATCAAAGCAAATAGATCCTCATAGTGTATCGCGAAGACATGCTCGCCTATAAGTGGACACTCACCCCAAGAGTTCCCAGGTAAGAGTGACTAGTCCGATTATGCGGATTTGTACGAACACTCTAACCTTAGACAGAAAACCCAGGGTACAGGCATTCACCCTTCCAGTTCGCACGTGTTCACACTATTTAGGACCCAAAACTTTGACGGGAGTTTTGAAAATTCAAAGGGGTTCAAAACCTTATAACAAAGGGTTCAAAACCTTACAATAGAGGGTTCAAAACCTAGTAATCAATCATCCTAGAATAGATGATTAGCTTTCAAGGCGGTTTTGAAATTTATGTTCTAGTTGTGGTCGTCGCCTAAGGGTAGGTGACGGTATTGTTTTGTGACTAAACGCAAGTAAACTCGCGTTAGGTTCCTAGGAAGGTTATAGACTAGGTCAAAGCATTACTAATAACCTAATTCCCTATAACCATTGGCTCTGATACCAACTTTTCTGTCACACCCCGACCACGTAGAACATACAAAACGTGGCGGAAACGTCGGGGAGTGTTGTAACAGAATCAATTGTTTCAAATCCATGGCAATTGAGGTTTCGTTTTATTAATCAAACATGGAAGTTTACATTGTTCTATACAAGAACCAAAGAGTACATAACATAATTTAACTAGTTCTTGTCTCGTTTTAAGTCACTAAGGCACAGGTCCGCCTAAGTATGTCTTGATAGGTCCTATGCATCATCTCCTGAAAACACATGTGAAAATAGGTACGTCAGCATAAAAATGCCTGTGAGATACATTGGTTTTGTGAAAACGGAATTCATGACTTATGTTTGAGAAAATGTTTAGTCATGAACCTCGTATTTTGCTTCGTCTTGTAAATCATTTGAAAAACGGTAAGATCAAATGATATGTATAAATAAGAAGACACTGTATGGTTAAACGGATAACCATGAAAAATGTATTTGTGTAAGATAAGTCGTTTGTAAAACAATGTCTCGTGAAAAGTGTGTTATTTGTATAAAATGTCATATGTCTCAAACTGAAATGATTCAAATAACGCTACGATATGTAATACCATACAAACACTTATATATAGGAAGTACTAGCGGCGTATCCACCATGCTTGTATCATATTACACACGTCTCGTTACTTGATCACTTACTCAAACCAAACCATCAAGATGAAATGTTTAACAACGGTAGAAATGTTTATGTATAGTCAAATGTCTATTGTCAAATGTAATCCATGTCAACGGATACAACTGGTTTACACGGTTCAATAGTTACAGACGGTTCATGAAATCAAAGGGGTAAGACGGTTCACATAGTCAAATGGTTACAACGGTTCAAAATGTAGTGTAATGTGTTCATATGCTGGATGAGCATATGCAACAGAAATGCAATACGGTTCAAAATGTAGTATACTGTGTTCATATGCTGGATGAGCATATGCAACAGATATGCAATGTGAAACAATGTACTACGTATGCACACAGTGGGCGTACGTAGCATGAAATGTGATGTAAAGTAATGTACTAAGTACGCACACAATGGGCATACATAGCATAAACACAATGAAATCATGTACTATATATGTACTATTGAACATAGCAGTATATGATGTGAAAACCGGAAAGCATGAAAGTAGCAAGTAGGCACATGTGTTTCACCCCAAAACAGTTTGGAAAACAGTAAAAGAGGGGTTCAATGTACTCACCTGAGATTGCTTTGGAGTTCTTGTATAATAACCAGATAATGCTAAAGATCACGGGATATCAAACGGCACCTAATAGGTAGCTATGTTAATATACCGGACCAAATCGGAAGGATCGGATAGTACGCGGGTTCGTAAACCAAACGAGTATGGAGACTCGTGTAATATGGTTTATCAAAGCCTACATACTAAAATGAAACTTAACCTAAGTGCTTACGGTCCATCACGACCCGTTTAGGTAGCTTATGCTACCTTACGCGTCGTTCGCGCAGAACGCGTCTGGAACGCCTAACATCGTGACCACAAGGTATAACCTCTGAAGGTTATAGCTATGGTCACCTAATGTGTTTGGTCGGATCCTAATGATCGACCAAATGGGTCGGGTTCGAAAGTATAAGCGATTGTTTAGATCGCTTACCTTACGACCCTATATAAGCACTAAACTAAAAGTGACGAGCTAAGCATGTTAGAACATGCTTAACTAAGTTTGTAAACAGGTTTGACATCAAAACAAACGGCTTTGATGCCCACGAGTAGTTTGGTTACAAAATATGCAAGAATGCACATTTTGGCCGAAACTACGACTCGTCACTGAGCCTAGATAACGTGGTGATCAGTAGGTATAGTCACTACGGACTATAACCATCGTGATCACGCTCACGTTATGAAGTTCCATGAACTTCGCATCGACCATAAGCTGGTCAATGCAGAAAGTCAACAAAACATTGACTTTCGGACTCGAAAAGCGAATAAAAGAACGAAAGAATACTTACGGAGGGTCCCCGAATGCTAATCTAGATCAAAATAGCTCAGGTATGAAACAATGGTTCCAACTTAGAGCCTTAAGATCAGATTTTGTGGGTTTTTGGAACAAAGGGGGGGTATTTATAGGAAAAGTGGAACCGTTAGGATCGTTTATCGAATATCGTGCCGCGATCTCGAGCGTACACTTGTCAAATTCTTGTGGTAAGTCAGAACTTGGCCCTTGGCTCCTGATTGGGTGAAAGGGCATTGCCCCTTGATCGAACGAAAGGCCAAACTGCATTAAATGCAAAGATTTTTCTGTCTGACAGTCTCATGCGCCCCGCGTAAGGATTTGGTAAATCCTTACGCGCCCCGCCTAAGGTTCCCAGATCAGAATTTACAATTTTGGTCCCTGCACTTTAGAAACACGTATTTTGGCCCATTTTTGGCATGTTTAAGCCCCGTTAACCTGATTTCAAGGCTCTAAGATGAAGTTAAAGTGTAGGGGACATGAAATATGCTCAAAAATATTCCGGATGTCGGTTCGTTTGGCCGTACGATTGCGATGTTCGCTTAATTACGACGGAATGCGCATAAGCGCGAAAGACGATCCAAATGAGGCGACGAATGGATTTTTCTCATGCCCAACACTAAGGCATAATATAAGGATGCTTACATAAATTTTTGGATGTCCGGATGTATTCAGAACGTAAGTTATGCGCGAAAGTGCAAACTTGTGCACTTTTTGACACTTTTAGTCCCTGAATGATCCAAAAGTTTGTTTTAGCATACCAAACACCTCAAAGCCTATTTCTAAGCTATGTAGAGGATATTTAGGGTATGTTTAACTTATGAACATGTTCCGGAATGTTCGTTACAGTTCAAATTGGCATACTTTTGCAGTTTGTCAAGTTTAGTCCCTGTAAGCGAATTAACTTATTTTTGCTATACCCAAGCCTTCAAAACTTATTTCTAAGTTATGTAAAGGTTATTTAAGGTATGTTGAGTATATGTTGATGTTCCGGAGTATTTGTCGCATTAAACTGAGTACGTTTACGCACCAGTTTGCGTATAATGCTCTAGAAAGCAATGTAGAGTTTGAAATTGAACAATAATTGATATGTGCAAAACATACACATATTTATACAAGATCCCAAGTATGAAATACAATATTTCATCGGCTTGGTATTTGTTTGATGGTCGCGGTGACACAGGTGTCACATTTTACATTTAAAATTTTATCAAAATTTGAAACATTTCAATTTCTGATTTCAAATTAATGAATCATTTTAAACATTTCAAACCAATTAACCAACCTGTCTGTTCATCATGTTTAGCCTTTGAGATTTTGAATATCAGTTTTTCAACATCAGTTGTCGAAAATCTTTTTGGATTTTTCATACTATGAAACATAAATGCAATAGCAGAAATTAAATGCAGAAATGAAATATGTACAAACATATTTTTTGTGAGTTTGTGCAAGAGGATCATATCAGTTTTTGAGACATATCACCAACACCGTTAAGCTTTTAAACATTTCAAGTTTTAAACAATTTACCTAGATTGTCAGTATATTGGTCCACTTTAAATTTTCACACAAATTTCAATTGATTTGAGATACGATATTAATGTTTTAGAAACTTGAACTTAAATGTGTATCACTCCACTTGAATATACTCCCGTATCCAGATCCCAATGTTCAGTCTTACAGGTGAGTATACCACAGATGATATCTGTAAAGGGGTAAATTGCGAGGGCCGTGAGAGCTCAGGTCGATACTTCCGTATACGCAGAGAGATGACGGCTTCGACTTTTGGTGGGTCCCCTTTAGAGGATCTTTTGTTACAACAGCAGTGACTATCAATTTTATTGTTTTATCAACTTGCTGAGGGCTGTGCTTATATTTCAAAGCATTTTGCAGAAAGTATTATTCGGGGACTAGGTCAGTATTTCCATACAGCAGAAGTCCCGGGATAATACCCCAGATATCACTGAGTATAAAGACCTAGTATCTCAGAAAGAGGGATCTTTCAAACAAGATTTCGGGGGTTACCCATATATCCAAGAATAGTTACCCACAAATTAAGCAAGTTTGAATTTAGGTTTATATCTCATTTCAATTTACTAAGTGTGCAAAAATCTACCGACACATCCGTAGTAAGATTGTTTATCACTTTTAAACATTACATATCTTTAGCGTGTTGTGATAGACCACTGATGTACTATCATTTCCTCTTTTATGCAACAAAAACTCAATTTTTGATTTTTCAATGTTTTTGACATTTTCAAATTTTCTAATTTTTTTTAGAATTTTTCTCCCCCTAAAATCAAAATATGTTTCAATTTTGATTTTCTGAGAAAATTTGAAATAAACTGTACACAGAAAGTGACAAACTGATATCAAATCGCTTCAATTCGCCATCCACTTGGCGTAAACAATCAGAACTCCCCCTGACAACAAACTATTTTCCCATTATGATTTCAAAACACTTAAGTTTGTTTTAATCAAAATGGTTTTTCCGGAAAATTAGTTTTGTGTGTCGTTTCATAAACTCGGGGTTTCATCACCTTGTTTTTCAAATTATCACTTGTAGGAAAGATGAATCAAGTACAACTTAATGTCCTTAATTTATCTTTTGAAAGTCGAAATATCACTGAAGTGAATTTCTCAAGAAAGATGCCGATTCCTACTCCCCAATTACCAACCTGGGAGTTCCGGCAAGTCAGGATTTTAAGCAACGAATGCAGGCACCCAAGCCTGACCAGCCTTGGGTGTATTTGAGTTATTTTCACTTGGGGTTTGAACATTCCTTTTTGTTTCATAAAATTCTTTAACCCCTTTAACCTTTCCCTTAACATTTTTCCAAAAATATTTTTCACTTTTCCATTAAAAGCCTTTTCGACATCAAATTCTTTCTTTTCAGAGTAGAATTGATTCGAAATTTTCACTTTACCATATTTTTGTTTAAAATTTTCAGTTCGCAATGGTGGAAAGTTTGTGTCATCCATTGGCGGAACTGAATTTTCACTTTTGAGCTCAACTTGTGGCTCCTCTGATTTTGACAAATCAGAATCATCGCCTGAAGGTGGCTTGTCTGACTTTGACCTGTCAGATTCATCGCTGACCATTTTCTTCTTCTTCCCTTCTTCTTTGGTCCTCAAATTTGTATCCGATGAATTCGTCTTGCTTGACTTTGCAATCGAGGGAGTCGATTCATCAGAACTCTTATTTGATCTGTCCGGTGAACCCGAGGACAAAATCCTCTCGAGATACTCTTGTGCTTTCTTCCTCTTCTTCCTCAGTCTGTCTTTCTGCCCTTGTGAAAGCTTCACTTTCTGTTTTTGAACTTTCTGTTCTTTGACTTTTTGTTCTGAAACTTTCAGTTCCTTGGGCTTTTCTTTGTCTTTGACTGACTTTATCACCCTTTTCTGAGATATAGCCCTCGATCTTTCATTTGATCTCATTGGGCAATCTCTGGCAATGTGACCTCTGATTTGACAATTATAGCATCTTCTCGATTCAAACCTCCAATTCTGGCAGTTAACAGCAATGTGTCCTTGATAGCTGCATCGGTAACACACTCTGTTATCATACCAATCACCATTGTCACACCAAACGCTCAGATCAAAGCACTGTTTGGCTTGGTGATACTCTTTCCTCCTCTTGATTGCTAGATTTGACTTTTGAGCACTGTGGTCTGACCTGCACCACTTATTACCAACAATTTTTGAGTTTTCGTTTTTCAATTTTTGTGATTTTTGATTGCGATTGGATGATTGATCTGATGAGCTTTTATTTTTGTTTTGAACATTTTTCGACTTTTTAACAATTTGTTTTTGTTCAACAATCTTCTTAACAAGTTTTTGCTTTGAGCATTCACCTATTTCAGTAGATTGCAAAACAGTATTTTTGAATTTTTCTTTTAATTCTAAAAACAATTTTTGTTTTTCAATTTTTTCGTTTACATCATCAGATTTCTCATCACAATCTTCAACTTTGACATTGTCAAAGTTTGTGACATTGTCACTTATTGGAATTGAATTGATCGGTTTTGGACACGAAATATTCACATACGCTGAGGAAGTCACAAAACCTTTCAATTTATTTTCAAGCTCGTTGATTTTCTTTCGAGCTTGTTCTCCTTCTTTTTCAAGTTGAATAATCTTCTGAAGATGAGAATTTATCATTTTTTGCTTTTCAATGTTGTTTTTGCTAAACACATCTCTCCCATCTTCAAGAATTTTTATTTGACTTTGAAAATCTTTTTCAATTTTTACTTTTTCAATTTCTGAATTTTTTATTTGAATTTTCAAAACATTTTCTGAATTTTTAAGATTTTCGTTTTCTAATGTCAAACTCTCTAAATCCCTCAAGAGTTTGGCATTTTCAGATTTTAGATTTTCACAGTTTGAGCACTTCTCGATCGTTTTTACAGATTCAGCTTTCTTCTCCACCTTGATAGCTGAAATTTCTTTAACCTGCTCCTCTTCCTCTCGAACATTTTCCTCAGATTTGAATTCTACTTTATCAGTTGCTGCTTTATTCTTTCGGAGTTCAAGTTCTAGTTCTTCAATCTTCTCGATAAACAAGCCCAAAGTCAAGTTTAAATGTATCTTCTTCAAATCTAACAAATACGTTCTCCACATATCACCCGGTAAAACATTTCCCAATTTGTTAACCCATTCCTCATTGGTCTTGGTTATCTTCAATCGCTCCATCTCCCAATACAACTCGACATACCTTTTGATCAATTCTTCAATTGATTCTCCCTTGATACCTGTAAAATTTTCAAACTTGTTCAGTGTAAGATAAATTTCAGAATCCATGTTTTGGTATCAAAAGATTCTTAATGGCGAGTTTTTCAAACGATATGAAATTCACCCAGTCTAAAACAAATTTAATCACTTTGTCAAATCACTGAATCAGATGAATATCCGATTTAGTGACAAAAACTAAGCAACAACAGATCGGTTGGAAATTTGCTTGGACGAGTATCCGATGTTTGGCAAACCACGTTTTTCCTGCAAACAAATGTACAAATGATCAGTTCAAAATGAAACAAATACGTAAAAATATACGTTTGATGAACCCAATCTAAGACCCGTTGTCGAAGATTAACGAACTCGTTTCAATGTCGTTCAAGTGAAATTACTGAATAAAATGGTCTTCTTGCACAAAACAACTCCTTAACCAGAAAAGTCTTGGGCTGTCAAAAATCTCAAATGAACATATATGTTTAGTTGGGCCTTAACTTGATATGGGCTACACTTGTTCACATGAATTGGGCTGCACTTATGATCAAGATGAATGATGTCGTTTTTGAAGTTTATTAATTGTGCCAACACTACTGATTATCAAAAGAATATTCTTGGACTGAACAATTGTTACCGTTTTTTTATTTATGTTCACATGCACATGGGCGGCAACACATTGAACTAAACAAATCACAACAGTCAGACAAATGGGCGGTGAACATGGGCTACTAACTCAATGATTGGGCCTCCTAAATCAACCAATGACAAAAGTGTATATATCAATGATTGGGCCATAAGATTGTGGATCTGAATGCTGATAGGGCCTCAAAACAAAATTAGTGGGTCGGTCATTTCTTTACACTACAAAAGATCCACACATGGGCCACAAAATTTCCAACAACAATTTCATTTGATATTAATCACTTGTGCCGACAATACTTATTAGAATACAACTGTGATTGGGCCACAAAGTAAGTGGGGCGATGTAACAAGGGCTACTAAATCACACAACAAAAACCTATGATTGGGCCGACTACTTTACAATTCATGCAATCTGTTTTTTTTTTAAATATTGCAGACAACTTTTAGAGTATGATTTTATGATTGGGCCGAATTATAAGATGGGCTGTCAACAATTGATTTCTTCACATGCAAGCTGATGTAATCACAAGTAATTGTCTTACAACATGTTTTGATAGCACTAAACTGTGATTGAACCGCAAATGACAACCAATTACTATGATTGGGCCGCTAAATATGATTTCACATGAGCTGTAAATTCGAGACACAAATGGGGCGGCAATGTTCAATGGACGGCAATTAACCTGCCGACAATGACAACAACCTGCCGACAACCTGTAATGGTCGGACAATCACGTGAAGAAGATGACAAAAGAGCGAACCCACTATCAAACCTTATAAGCGGACCACTGATGACATTATGAGCAGATCTGATTGGTGATCTATAAGCGAACCAACACACAAACTTATAAGCGGACCACTAACATGATTTGGAGCGGATCTGTTTGTCACTATGAGCGGACCTGTGTAATACCAAACGAGCGAACCTGTTTGATTTTTGACGTGAATTCGAACCGAAAAACCTTGATTTCTCCTAAACGGCTAGGAGATTTGAACCGAAACTTGGTAGGGTTGCAATTCGATGATTTTCGCACAATATGTCAAAAATTCAGACAAATCGGACTGTGAAAACACGTTCAATTTGACGAATTTCCTTAAAAAAACATGAGAAATGGGTAGAAGATGAAGAAATCGATGAAATCGGATCTGAATCGGCTCTGAAATCGCTGAAATCTGGTACGAAAACGATGTGTTTGATCGTGCAATCGAGCTCCTAGCTCTGATACCACTTGTAGGACCGGTTTTGACGTCGTTCGATTGCGTAACGAAGGTTCGACGTGCGGAATCCGTGAACGTGCGTGACCGAACACACAATAACGTACTAGTAACGTGAATCCGTTGCAAGATATGACAAGTTCGGTACAAGAATCACGTTTACAACGACTTTCTCTCTCTAGACTTTCTCTCTCTAGACTTGAATCTCTAAAATCACCAAAATGGAGGAAAAGTCTTGAAAGTCTTCCAAAAGTTCTTAACTCTAATCCTAACTCTCCTATTTATAGGCCAAGGTTTTAATGAAACTTTACATTAGTTACAAGATTGCCACCTTGCCTTTACTAACTAATGACATCATCAAGTCTAGATTTCTTCGGTTTCGTGCTACTGCTCGGATTGACGAAGGCGATAGACATTCGTGCACTAACATCGCGGGGCAAGTCCCCCTAGCCTAGAGTAGCCTTGTCAATGGCATAGGCTTGCTGAGTTGACGTATGACTAAAATTCGAATTAGACAGCGAATTGTGATGATAATTATCAATTAGGGTTTAGCCCCCTTGAGTTTTAGGGGCCCTGATCCTGATTTCGAATGTTCTGAAAATTTTAGGGTTTATGCAGGATTACTTGGGTTTCTTAATTAGGGTTTCTTTATTAACAATTAACATAATTAGTATTAATTTTAGTGAGAGTTGTTACATCCTCCCCACCTTAAGAAAAATCTCGTCCTCGAGATTTACTAGAAGAAATGAGGATATTTCCGCTTCATTTCTGATTCCAGCTCCCAAGTGTATTCTGGTCCTCGTTTTGAATCCCATTTGACTTTGACTAGCACTAATTGTTTGTGCTTGAGAAACTTGACTTTTCTGTCTTCTATCTGTAGTGGTTTCTCTACGAATTTCAACTTTTCATTTAACTCTACATCTTGAAGAGGTACTACCAGGGATTCGTCAGATAGACATTTCTTGAGAATGGATACATGAAATACATCATGTACTCTAACTAGTTCTTCTGGTAGTTGTAAACGATAAGCAACTGGTCCTATTCGTTGCATTACTGGAAATGGTCTTATGTATCTTGGACTCAGCTTTCCTTTCTTACCGAATCGTACTACTCCTTTCCAAGGAGAAACTTTCAAAAGTACTTTGTCTCCGACTTGAAACTCTAGTGGCTAGCGGCGATTGTCGGCATAGCTTTTCTGACGATATCTAGCAGTCTTCAGTCTTTCTTTGATTTGTGTTATCTTGTCAGTAGTTTCTTGTACAATTTCAGGACCTGATAATTGACTTTCTCCTATTTCTGCCCAACAAACTGGAGTTCTACACTTACGTCCATATAGTACTTCAAATGGGGCAGCTTCGATGCTTGAATGATAACTATTGTTATAGGAGAATTCAATTAAGGGTAAGTGGTTATCCCAATTACCACCAAAATCTATCACACATGCTCGGAGCATGTCTTCCAGGGTTTGTATCGTCCTTTCACTTTGTCCGTCTGTTTGAGGATGATATGCAGTACTTAAATTTAGTCGGGTTCCCATTGCTTCCTGGAAACTAGTCTAGAAATGGGAAGTGAAACGACTATCTCTATCCGATACAATGGAGAGTGGGACTCCATCTAAGGATACTACTTCATCTACGTACAATTTGGCTAATCTTTCCATGCTAAAAGTTTCCTTCATCGGTAGAAAATGAGCTGATTTGGTTAATCGATCCACAATTACCCAAATTTCATCATTACCTTTTCTGGTTTTGGGTAACTTAGTAACAAAATCCATTGTTATGAGTTCCCATTTCTATACTGGCATTTCTAATTGCTGTAGTAATCCTGAAGGTTTCTGGTGTTCTGCCTTAACTTGTGAACAAGTAAGACACTTAGATACATAACTAGCTATATCCTTTTTCATTCCTATCCACCAGAAATTATTTCTTAAATCTTGGTACATCTTATTGTTTCCTGGATGCATGGTGTATCTAGATTTATGAGCTTCTTCAAAAATTTTATTTCTTAATTCCCCCTGCTTAGGTACCCAAATTCTTTTCTTGTGGAATCTTCAAATTCCATCATTTCCTTGTTCTAGTTCCTTTATATAACCTTTCATTCCTTCAGTAGTGTCCTTGATTGCCGTTTCCTGAACTTTCTTCAATTGTTCCATTAAATCTAATTGCAGATTTAATCTAAGCATATGAACTCGTCGTTTCTTCTCATGATACTTACGACTTAAGGCATCCGCAACTACCTTCGCCTTTCCTTCGTGATATTGAATATCACAGTCGTAGTCGCTTAGAATTTCCATCCATCTTCTTTGCCTCATGTTCAATTCTTTTTGCCCAAATATGTACCTTAGACTTTTATGATCTGTATAAACAGTAAATTTACTTCCATACAGATAATGTCTCCAAATCTTAAGGGCAAAAATTATGGCTCCTAATTCTAAATCATGAGTCGTATAATTTTCCTCGTGTTTCTTCAATTGCCTGGAGGCATATGCAATTACCCTCTTGCGTTGCATCAACACACACCCAAATCCTAATTTTGAAGCATCACAATATACTTCAAAATCTTCTGTTCCTTCGGGCAAGGCTAAAATTGGAGCATTTGTCAATCTTTGTTTTAATATCTTAAAAGCTTCTTCTTGTCTAGATCCCCATTCAAACTTAACTGCTTTACATGTCAGCTTAGTCAAGGGTACAGCTATCTTAGAAAAATCCTTAATAAATCGTCTATAGTATCCAGCTAAGCCTAGAAAACTTCTAATTTCCATAGCCGTTTGCGGGACCTTCCATTTGGTGATTGCTTCTATTTTAGCAGGATCTACGTGAATTCCTTCGTGATTCACCATGTGACCTAAAAATTGCACTTCTTGCAGCCAGAATTCACACTTCAAGAATTTGGCGTAAAGCTTTTCCTTTCTTAACAAAGTTAAGAGTGCATGCAGGTGCTCGCAATGTTCCTCCTGACTTTTGGAATAAATAAGTATATCGTCGATAAAGATAATTACAAATTTATCCAGATACGGTTTACAAATTCGATTCATCATGTCCATGAATGCTGCAGGTGCATTCGTTAATCCGAAAGGCATGACTGTAAACTCATAATGATCATACCTAGTTCTAAAAGTAGTTTTAGGTATGTCTTCTTCTTGCACCTTCAATTGATGGTATCCGGATCGTAAGTCTATCTTAGAAAAATACCTAGCTCCTTGCAACTGATCAAAAAGGTCATCAATCCTAGGTAATGGGTATCTATTCTTAATTGTAATCTTGTTTAATTCCCTATAATCGATACACATTCTCATGGATCCGTCCTTCTTTTTAACAAACAACACTGGTGCTCCCCAAGGGGATGAACTAGGTTGTATAAATCCTTAGCTTAATAATTCATCTAATTGCTTTTTCAGTTCTAGCATTTCAGTGGGTGCTAATCGATAAGGTGCCTTGGCTATCGGTGTAGTTCCAGGAATTAGATGAATTCTAAACTCTACTTCTCTATCGGGTGGTAATCCAGGTAATTCTTCCGGAAAGACATCTGGGTATTCTGAGACTACTGGGATGTCCTGAAGTTCCTTATTCTTAGTGTTAATGATTACAGAAATCATATACACCATTTCTTGTTTTCTTGAATAACTGACCAACTTCATTACTGAAATAAATTTCAGTGGCTTTCGAGGTTTATTTCCTGTAATTAAAATTACTTCTCCTGTAGGGGTACGAATTTCTACGGAATTCTTATCACAAAGGATTCGAGAATGGTTGGCTACTAACCAATCCATTCCTAACACCACATCGAATCCAGCTAATTTCGTAGGTAACAGGTTTGCAGAGAACTTATGACCTAAAAGTTCTATCTTTCCTTCTTGCAAAACCTTATCTATGTTAACAGAATTCCCATCTGCCGTTTCGACTGTAAAAATCTGCCTAAGGGTGGTTAAGGGTAATTTAAGAGCTTGGCAGAATGAAGTATTGATAAAGCTTTGGTTTGCACCAGAGTCAAATAATACTTTTGCAAATATGTTGTGAACTAAGAACGTACCAGCTATGACGTCAGGAATTAGTTCGGCTTCCTGAGTAGTCAATTGAAAGACTCTTGCATTCTTCTTGGCAGCTCCGTCGGCTGGCTTGCCTTTGTTGTCTGTTGGTTTAATCAATTTAGGACATCCTGTTTTGAAATGCCCTGCTTCTCCACAGTTAAAGCAGATTATGAATTTCTTTCTCCTGCAGTCTTCCTCCTGATGCCCCGGAATTTTGCAAAAATTGCAATATCCCTTGCATTTTCCAAAATGCTTCTTTTTGCAAGAATTGCAAAATGGTCCAGTGGAGGATTGTCCAGTCCCCTTTCTTTTGAAGTTGTTACGGTTACCCACACAGAATCCTTGGGTAATCTTTTGAGCTACTTCTTTCTTCCGATCTTCCTCTCTTGTGCGTACCAGTTCATCGGTTAAAGCATTAGCTAATTCCACAGCATCGTTAATAGTACGAGGTCTTGCAGCCTTAACGATGTTACGGATTTCGCCAATTAAACCCCAAATATAACGGGAAATAAGCACCGGTTCTGGCGAAGCCAGGGTTGGTACCACTCTCGCATATTCAAAGAATGACGAGGTATAACCGCGACAATCTACACCCGTCATACGATGATTTAGGAATTTATTTGACATTTGATCTTTTTCATATTCGAGACAGAATTTTCTTTCTACAAGACTCTTGAATTCTTCCCAGTTCATGGCATAGGCCATCTTTGTAACACCTCGAAAAATTTCGTCCAATAATGTCTTGACACGTGTCATAAGGTTCCGGTATGTGAAAACAAACTTTAGAGGGACTAAAAGTGACAAACAGTGAAAACTATGGAACGTAAGGGTCCAAAGTGTCAACAATGGATAGATAGACTCTATGATAACCCTACATAATGTTTATAACCTTAAACAGATGGTTCATGGATCATACGACGCGGAAATTGCACAAAAGTGAGGAATTGCAAACTATAGGGGTCAAAAGTGTCAACATGTTTAATTTATACCTCTGAGTGAACTTTTGGTAGACCCGAAGCTTTATAATGCTAAAATATACTCACTAGAATATGTGGTAAAAATTTCATGAAGTTTCGTCAACGTATGAGAAAGTTATGGCCAAAACCGTACTTGAGGGGTTAAAAGCGTCAACGTCGAATTTCATGGCTTTTCGGTTGAGCGCAAAGTTATCCGAGGACATTACCATGTAGGTAAATGTCCCAAGGTCCTTAAAAACCAAGTTTGGGGGTTTACGGGTCAAGATAAGTAGCCGAAACATCGCATACAAGATCAGGGGCCAAAGCTGTCAAGTTTGAAAGTAGTTTGGCTGAACAGCAGGTCAGGCGACCCGCCTGGACAGACCCAAGCGGGCCGCGTGGGACTACCAGTAACAGAATTCGCGAAAATGGGTTATTTGGGTCCGAAATTGAGTGTGTAACAGCTGTTTTTCACCTCCAATTGCTCCAATAAAAATGCATGCATGGCTAGGACAACAGTAACCTCTGAATTCAGCTTTAAATCAGTTCACAAGACCATTTCTTGGGCATTTGCAATTGTGATCAAGAACTCTTTCAACTCTCAAGAACTCTCAAGACTCTCTGGAGCATTCCTGGACATCAAGGCCGATTCTTAGTGTTAACTAAGCTTCAATAGGACCTTTGTAAGCTCCTAATTTAGTCTATAATTCGTTCTTGCTTAGTTTAATTGCTAAAAGTCAAACTGTTGTTCTTATACTTTGACTTTCTGATTAAACGAGTTTTACTCAGTCATTTCTCAAATTGAAACCAGGTATATGTTGGTATTTATGTGGGAAACAAACCCTCAAAAGGGTATTCACTGATTCCCACTTTATGCATGCTAATTGTCGAGTCAAACTTGTTTCTAAAAAGTCAACAGAAATGGTTTTTGTGAAAAATAGCTTAAATGGTAATGTAGATGACATGCAATCTGTTTGATCATCATAGATAGCTTTATAATGAATATAAGAATGTGTTTTACCATGATCAACTCGACAATCTTTAGTATAGATACGAATCGGAACCGAAAGTCTTGTAAAACGACTATTTCGTAGACCATCGATTCGGATTCGTACATGCATGTTTGAGATCTGTATTGGAGGGTATTTTTGACCATTTTTACTTTGGTAAAACTTTCTGGAATTTTTGTTGTTTGAGTCTATGCTTAGCCGATTCATTTGCATGTTTCCGATTATGCTTAAAAGTTGACTATTTTGCCCTTTTTGATATAAAACGTGATTTTTGGAAAAGTGAAAGAGTAGAAATCTTTATTTCTAATATATATACTTGCACCAAAAATTTCGGACCAGTTGGTGGTCCAGATTTTGAGTTATGGCCATTAGCGTAAAACTATGTTCTTAAGTTACATAAACGGCCCTTTTCGCGTATAACCCATTTCAGGCCACGTTTTGATATAAAACTTTTTACCCACTGATGTTATATAATATTTTGGGATTTTAGATGATTTTTATTTAATTTTTGGCTGGTCGTATCTTAGATCGCTTAGTTATTTCGGTTTATGTCGGTTTTGACCGTTTAGGCCATAAAATGAGTTTTATGCACTCTTTTGACCCGAAACCTTTTTCTACTGATTTTATATGATAAGTAAATTATTTTGAGCATTCTGGGAATATAAAAATCTCAGCTTTCTTTTGAAAACCCGGAAACGGCTCTAAATCGTATTTTAAGCGTTTTTAGCGCATAGTAAGCGTTATACTCATTTTAAACATATAAGACTTATACCTACTGATGTATTTAGCATCTTTTCATATAATAACAGTAAGTATAAGTATATGAACTAAGATTTCCAGTTTTGGCGTTTTTAGCCCTTGTGAATTTACTAAAATACCCCTACGGTGCATAGTTTGATTTTAAATGTTAAGTTTGGTATATGGGTCATACCCTACTGTTATAACATGTTAAATTAAGTATATTTACTGTATAAACCAGAACTGAAACTCAGATTTCTAATTTGACTCTTTTATAATCTTTTAAATGACCAAAATGCCCTTATAAGGCATAAATTGAGTTTAAAATTATTCCGGGCAATATAGAACATAACTTACTGATGTTATATCATATTTAAAGCATATTATCTCAGGGAACTTGCATTCGACTCTTTTGGCTACCCGTAACGCCCTTTTTGCGTTCGGTTCGGTTTACGTAACTAGTTTGCGTAAATTAACCGAAACGGGTCAAACGTTATCATTTTTATCTTAAAATCCAGAATGTATTTAGTATACCCATATTATACAAGTATTCAAACTTGTCGGGTCTAAATCACATTCTATCCGGTCTTTCGCTTAATCGTGCGTAAACCGTATCATTCTTAAAACTAACCGGTCAAAGCTTAGGCTTAAATAAAAGACCCGTTAGGAATCTAATAGGTTAATTATAAACCTTTGTTCCAGATTAGGAGGCCCAGTAAAAGCTACCAACACTTATCATTTGTGACTTATACTTGCTCAGGTAAATACATTTTGACTTATTTTCCCTATACGGGCTTGGGGTACGGTATTTAAAATACCGCTTGATCGGGCGCACAAGTCCTGCACCTTATGGGTGTACAGTCTTGAATAGCTTGTGCGACTCATTTAAACAGTCTTGTCTTACTTTAGGCTTTGGGGGGTTATTGACCGTGTCCCGGATATCCTTGGCATTATCTTACGAGATGGCCACGACCAGAGCACGGGGTGTAGGCGTACACCCGGCGTGTATAACTCTTTAATGTGGTGTGTTATTTAACCTTTAGCCCGGACAGCAGATCCCGGGCCACCATAAGTACGGGTACATGTAAATCGTTCACAAGTTTATATTGCATAAATATCCCAAGTTAATAAAAATATTTATGCCTTGTGCATTTAAATCAATTTTCAATCATTTTCAAAATGAGTCAGTCGATTTGTATTTACCAGTGTAAACTGACGTATTTTTTCCAAAAGATTAAGTGCAGGTACTATACGAACTAGGCTGGCTGTTTCCTAAGAGCGTCCACTATAGTCTCGCGAGCTCGGACGACAAATAACTGTTGAACAATTTATTCTTATTTTTATTTGATCCGCCTGTGGATCCGTTTCAACTACTTATGATGTTTATTATGTCATTTTAATTAAAGTTGAAATGTATCTATTCTGCTTCCGCTGTGCATTATTATATTGTGTTGTTTGTCTATGACGATGCCAACTACGTCACTGTACCCCACACCGGGCCGACCGGTGACACGTGGAAATCGGGGTGTGACAGGTTGGTATCAGAGCCAACGCTGAGTGAATTAAACACTAGTCTTTAGTGTTTGATCTCAGTTACACAATTGCACATTCCTCGATTTTCGAGTCTAGACAAAGAACTTAGGAAATGTTCGACATTTCGTTTATTTTATCTTTATTTTTATTATTAGCTTTGTCTTATATATTTTGTTGTGCAACTTGTTTAATTTTTGACAGGTTCATCATGCCGCCACGTATGCGAGGACGAGGAGGATTCGCCACATCACATGACCATGAGGCAGGACCCTCACACAGGCGAGCCCCATCAGCTTCGCACAACACTGCAGCCCATGATCTTTGGAGATCATTCGCCGAGCCAGCCAGACACTCGGTATCTTTGAGCACCTCACCATCCCTACCTCACTCCTATGGGCCACATTCTGAAAATGGGCCCCATGACTCCCATGGATCTTTCATTCCATTGCACCAGTCACCTCACCACTACCCAGCACCAGCTTATCAGGGCCTATACAACCCTGATGCTTACTTGGATGAACCCGTGGGTCATAACCCACTAGGACCGGAAGACCACTTCTCTGGTGGTAACGAGATGGAGGTCGACGAGGACACTGACCCTTCCCTGCCACCGTCCGGCACGCCTAACCATCCCATTGAGATATCGGATGGGTCACCATTTAGGGGATCACCATTCAATGGTGTTGATAGCTATGAGGAGAGATTCAGGCAGCACGATTGGTATTACACCCCCAGCCACCACAACTCTCCGATGCTCCAGTCTCACCATGGTTCTCCGGTGCACTCGCAGCACCACTCTCAGCAGCAGCAGCTTTAGCAGCCGCCTTTGCAGCAGGACCCATCTGAGGCCTTTTGGCGCGACGTGATTACTCCGTCGCCACCACCACCACCGGTTTTGCCTCCTCCGCCTCAGAGGCCAAGGAGGAACGCGCGTATGTCTACGCGAGGAGGGATTCGCATTGCCACCCCTCGACATTCAGGTAGCGGCCGCTACTCGCCGCTCCACGAGGAGTCCGAGACGGGAGAGTCTCAGCATCCCGTCTCAGAGGTTACTTCTGCGACTATTGCGCCACTACCGCCGCAGAACTTTGGAGAGCCTATTCCTGCGTATGCTAGCGCAGCGCAGTTCAACCCGTTCGAGCCGACTTTTCCTCCCGGTTATGATTATACGGGAGATCCCTACTGGCTAGCTTCAGGCTACAACCCTCTCAATCAGGAGAGTAATTTTGGAGGTCCCTGGGCTACGGGACCATCAGCTTTTGGATTCCCACCACAGGGATACCAGCAGCCGCCGCCTCCACAGCCACAGCAGTATCAGCCACCGCCGCCGGCGCCAATGATGTCGCCACCGCAAGTCCAAGAAATCCTGCAAGGGATACACGACGTGCGACGGGAGTTGCAAAACGATCGCCGACACAACCGCGGTATGTTCAAGAAGATGGTTGACTTGATTAAGGGTAAGAGTAAGAAGGATTATTAAATCCTTTGATGTTAGCTCTTTTACTCATGTCCCTGCGAGGACATCTATTCCTGTACTCTACCCCTGCGTGGGTATATTTCTCTTATTCTACCCCTGCGTGGGTATGTTGTTCTGTTAACCCCTGCGTGGGTTTGTTTTATTTTATTTGTTGTTGTTGTTATTTGTTTAGCCCCTGTGCGGGTATGTTATTCATGTTATTTGAATTAAAGTCCCGTTTAGGGCAAAGATGTACTAGTTACTTTATTTAAAATCTGAAATGGCTAATTTGAATTTCTCATTTTATTTATGTGCATGAATAATATTAAAATAAATGGAAAATATCAATTTTTATTTGATTTGCCATTTTAATAAGAATCTTAGTAAGGTAGAACCTAGCTTGAATGCCTTATTAACAGGCCTAGCCAATATGGTAAAACCTGGTTGAAAAGATTCAACTCTCTGTTAACATCTGAAAACATGTTAACATTCCTGGCTAAGCGTGATCTGTAAAATCACACAAGCCACCATTTTTAATAAATTATCTACAGATTATATCTGTATACGAGTCTGGTAATGACTTGATACCTACGGGTTATGACTACGTCATATAGTGGCAGTTGTGGTTTATGACTCTCTGTCTAGTAAAGGATTATTTGTTTAATTATACAATTTATAATCCTATAAAAATCTAAATTTATAATTTAGTAGCTGTCCGTAGTGACTAGGCCTATGGGGCCAATATATATATTTCATTCCATGATATAGTTGCTATTAAAAGTGCTGAATGAAATTAATAAATTAACTATTATGATTCTTAATATCATGGTTAATAAATCGTCTAGAACGATAATACTGTTAGGTTTCTAAATAGACCTTGTCCTTTATTGTAGCTTAAAGCTACAATGGCCAAATCGGAGGAAACCAACAGTCATTCTGGAGAACACCCAGATAATACCAGGATTCACGTCACTGGTGAAGAATTGCAAGCACTGATAGATAACGCTGTTGCCAAAGCTATGGATAGGCAATTCAGAGAATCTAGCGGTACTCGGAGTATGTCACACCCCGATTTCCACGTATCTCACCGGTGGGCCCGGTGGGGGATTACCGTGACGATCTTGGCAATAATATAGTCAAACCACACAATTATATAATGCACAGCGGAAGCTTAAGATAAATATATAAACTTCAACCTCTGGTTGTAATATCAAATGTATTACAGAAGTTGAATATATCCACAGCGGATCAAAATAATAAATATTGTTCATTCAGATGCAGCATCGAGTTTGCGAGACTATGTACGATGCTTAGGACGCCTATACCAGCCCATTTCGTATAGTACCTGCACTTAATCTTTTTGGGGAAAATACGTCAGTTTACACTGGTAAATACATTCAACTGACACATTTGAAAATGTTTATTAAAATTGATTTGAATGCACAAGGCACAACTCTTTTATAACTTGGGAAAATTATTAAAATCTTGTGAACGTTTTACATGTTCTTTTATGCGTTCAGTAGCCCGGGTCGTGCCGGGTTAAAGATTTATAGACACACCACATTGCGTAAAACCGTAGTATAAAAACCAACGGCTACGTCTTTTAATTTAATGTCGACAATATATACCGGGTGTACGCCTACACCGGGATGTCGATGGTCGTGGCCATTTCGTAAAATGATGCCAAGGATATCCGGGACAACGGTCATTAAACCCCCCAAAGGCTTTTAAGAAACAAAACTGTTTAAATGAGCCAATCATATTATTTAATTAACCACCTAAGCGATGGAAAAATATAATGCTCAATCAAGCGGTATTAACATACCGTAACCCAAGCCCATATAGGGGAAATAAGTTAAAGTATTTACCTTTGCAAGTATTATTCCTTTAGTTTGGATTAAATCACCGATAGCTTTTACCGGGGCTCCTAATCTGGAACGAAGGTTTTATTTAACCTCTTAGAATCCTAACGGGTCTTTATATTAGCCGTAGCCTAGACCGGTTGGTTCCGATATATATAGATATGGTTTAACCGCGCGAAAAGGCGAAAACCGAGAATGGAGTGTGATTCTGACCCAACAAGTTCAGAGACTTGTTTTAAATAGGTTTATGGTTCACACTCTGGATTTTGGGGTTCAAATAATATTATTTGACCCGTATCGGCTAATTTATGAAAACTAGTTTCATAAGCCGAACCGTGCGCGCAATAGGCGAAACGGTTAACATGAGAGTCTTACGCTTATTTCCTAAGTCAATATGCCTTAAGAGGTTGTGGTATCAGTAGGATACCTTCCGTGATGCCCGTAACGAGTTTAAGTTAATATTACGCCCCGTAGGGACTTTTCGGTCATTTTAAAGACTTTAAAAGGGCTTTTCGAGTTCTACAGGAAATCTGAGTTTCCCGATCAGTTTATAAGGTCTAAAATACTTTATTTATTATTTAAAATCAGTAGCAATTGGAATCGGGTCAAAAGACCTTGTGGAACTCAAGTTTTGGCCGAAAAGGGCATATTCGGTATTTACCGAACCGTAGCCATAACCGCAGGTTATGAGCAAGGTAAAATTTATTAAAAATCTTTAAAATTCCCAAAATATTATTCTAATACAGTGGGTAAAAGCTTTGGTGACGAAATCTTGGTTTAGATGGTCGTTATGCTAATTGCGCCGTTAATTACTAAAGCTTACTTTAATTGCGCTTTTTAGCATAACTCTCATTCTAGACCTCGGATTGACGTGAAACTTTAAGGACATGCTTATAATTTAATAAGCAAGGTTATGGTCCATTCACGTGTCCGAAATACTCGTTTTATTTTAAAAAGGCCGTTACGGTCAACTTTTAGGCGATTAACGGAAACACGTAAAAGACTCGGATAACTCATGAACCGATCACAGAGGTTTATACCAACATGTGACCTGGTCCTAAGAGGGTCCTAAGGCATATCTATACCTCACTAAAACGGGTCAGAACTGAAGTCAAAGCAAAAGTCAAACTTTTGCGACATTCGGCTCCGAACCGGTTCAATATAGCAAATGGTCGATTCAAACGAGCGCAAACAAGTTTATATACTTATTATCATGTTTTATGATTATCAAAACAGGTTCCATAGCATATACATTACAGATTATGTATAAAATGGCAAAACGACTTTCTGTTGACTTTTTAAGTGCGCGTTTGACACGATATTTGACATAGTTAGAGTGGTGATCAGAGGGAACCCTTTTAGGGGTTTATTACCCACATAAATACCAACTTAAAACTACTTTTGATCCGTCATAAGACTGAACCATTTGCAAGTTATTGTAATGACAACCGTTAGTTACGATGGTTGTGTTTATAGGCTAAAACTATGGAAATGTATGACCAAAATGGTTATGAACGACTTACAGAAGTTGTATCTTGCTTATAGAGCAGAGATGGATGCTTGGGAGCTCTTAGAATGATCAGAGATGTGTGTTTGAGGTGTGGTGAACTTATGAGCCAAATGTGGCTATTTATAGTGTTCAAAAGACCTCAAGATCATCACAACTCAGTCTACTTTTGATCATGGATCATGGGCAGGTGTCCCTAAGTGATATGGGTCAAGTGTAGGGTGCCCATGCCTCATTCATTGGTGTTTGATCATTCAAAGGCTCCAAAAGGCAAGTAGTTACAACTTTCTGCATCTGGGCGTCCCACGCGGCCCGCATGGGAGTTCCATGCATTTTTAATGCGGGTCGCCTGGGATTCATATATCAGACGCGTAAAACAGGAGGCTCGCGGCCCGCCTCAACTTAACCTTAACCATCACGCGGGTCGCGAGAGGCTTGGTTTCCAGAAATTTTAAATCTTTTGAAATGATTACGAAATCCTGGTAATTAATAACGAAATCTTTCGTAATTATTAACCTGACCTTTCGGGTTTGAAGGGGTAACTTTGCGGTTTGGCCCTCGGTTATTTACCGATAGGGGCCTCGTGTTATTTACCCGCATTATTAAGTCCCCGGTTAGTTTATTAATTATCCGGAATGCCTTAACTTTCATTGTTGACGCTTTTAACCCTTCTCATACGAATTTGAGTATAACTCTCTCGTTTTAAGATGGAACTTCGCGGAATTTGTATAGTATATTCTAGTGAGCGTATAATACTGTTACGAAGCCTTGGGAACGTTAAAGGGTCACTCAGAGGTATAATTAAACATGTTGACACAGTTAACCCCTGTAGCTCGTAATCTCTCACTTTCTTCCGCGTTTCGTGTGACAACACGCAATTCGAACCTATTTTGTGTAGCGATACATGCTTATGTGATTTATTATAATTATTAATTGTTATGTTGTACGCGTTATGTGTTATGATTATGTGATATGTGTTAGTGAATATGTAAATGATATGTCATATGAATACATGATCCGATCGCACAACAATTCACACACCCGCTCGACCGCACAACAACCCCGAATCACACAAGCCCTTTGGGCCGTAAAGCTTGTAACCGGACATTAAGGCAGCCCATGTTTGGGTCGGCCCATCCCCTTACTCGTATACACTTGAGAGATGATTGTTATCTCACACTTTTACGCAACACATCCACACATACCGAAACCCTAGCTCCCTCCCCTCTCCTTCTCTCTCAAACCCGACGGCCATCACCTCCTATCTCTCGAAGATTTCCCTATTCGGATCGAGTTCTCTTTCAACCGGTTAGTGTTTTTGATTACTGAATGTGTGTTGAATAATGTTTTGATCTATTCGTATTACATGGTGATTTAGGGAATATGTATGTTGATTGTAATGTTCTTGATAAATCGGCTCACATGTATACATGATAATGCTTTTACGATCTGGATTGCATGAATTGGAATTAGAACCTAACACATAGTAATCGGCTGAAATGTTTTCTTGTACGGATGATTTGGTAGGATTATTATTATAGTAAATCCATGTTAATAATCAAGAATATGAACCATGAGCATGTGTTTTAGTGTTATGAGCATTGTTTGTGATTAGGTTCTTATGAATCAGTTTATAATTTCCCTTGGTTGATCGACGATAAGCTAGGTGGATGAATGGAAACTTATTAATTGATTAATATGATAAGTTTAGAAACTGATATATGTTTGTAACCGAATGGCATGGTTTCCGGAAATTAACACCAATCGCACAAGGGGGTCCACTCACATCTGATCGCACAAGACTTCTTAGGTATACAAGCAGTGCAGTCGCACAAGACATCTTGGGCCAGTCGCACAAGATGCCTTGAATCGCACAAGCTTGTTAACTGTTTATTGGTTGGGCCTTTAATCCTTGGGCAGGGTATATATGCTGGATTGGGCCAGGTCCGGTCGCACAATCCAGTAGGATCGCACAAGGCCTAAGGATTATTTAAATTGGGCCGTAGTCATGTTGGATAGTTATTGATTTATTAATGGACCGAACCAGCCCAAGGCCCACCCGCACAATGTCTATCAATCGCACAAAGTTAACAGGACCGTACAAGACCACTATGTGTTATATTCTTGGGCCGAGCATCTTTGGGCCTCAACGAGTGACTCGCACAAGGCCGCTAAGACTTGTGCGAGCCCATTCTTATGAACCGCCTAAATCAGTGACGATATATTTAACAATTGTGTATGTGCCATGAACTATGTATGCTTATAACTTGTTAACTCTATGTAACCATACGTGCTTTACGTGAACCGAACCTGATTTGTATGATAAACGTGTTAGGACGTGTTTGATCACTTTAAAGTCAAGTAACTTTGGTATAACCTGCCGAGCAATCCCAGGTGAGTTCATTGCATTTTCTCAAGCATGCGTCCCAGTGGTTTGGGACAACGGGTAAACATTTGGAAGGGAAACATTGGGTAAACAACTAAATCGGTTTTGGTTATTGCCTGGAGGGCAATGGGGGTAATTAGTTGATAGCGCTATTAGGTGGGAAACCTCACACCGGGCTGTAAGGACGGGCATGAACTAATTATCTGGATAGGGCTATAGTTGTTAGAGGCACACTCCTCGGATACATATGGGCACACTCCCTAGGGTATCTAACGATGGCAACATAGCAAACAAGGGGTAACCACTCCCCGGATATACCTGGGCACACTCCCTAGGGTATCTAACATGAGCGACATTGTAACGCAACATGGAATCGCATTAACATACATCTGGTAACTCAACACGTTAACAAAACCTTGAACTCACCAGCGTAGTCTGACACACTTGTTTGCATGCTTGTAGGTCGTTAACTTTGGAACATGGACTTGCGATCTGGGTGTGCTGGAGTGGTCATGGATCGAAGCTACTGGATTATTTATAATTGATACAATGGTTTTAAGTTATTTCGAAACAATTACTAAACGATTTACCATATGCTTCCGCTACATAACTCTTGGGAATTAATATTGTGTTTGACATTTAATCTTGGCTATTAATGTCATGTTTTATTTAAGCATTTACTATTGGTTCAATGTGATTGGTGGCTCAGACTCTGATGTGTAACACGCCTCGCGGGGTTTCCGCAGGTGGTATTTTGGGGGTGTTACATTTCGCTTCCGTACGATCTATGATTTATTCGTTTGAAGGTACAAACATTATTTAGGGTTACTATACAGTATATTTACCCTTGTTGACATTTATAACCCTCGAATTTATATACTTTCAAGGTTTGTCAAAATTAGTCCTTTATTTATTATAGATGCCACGTGTAATCAAATGACACGTGTTAACACATCATTGGACACAAAAATTCGAGGTGTTACATCCTCACCCCCTTAAAATAAATCTCGACCCGAGATTTACTCAAATAAATAGGGGTACTTTTCTTTCATTGTAGCTTCGACTTCCCACGTATATTCAGGACCTCTACGAGCATCCCATTTGACTTTTACAATCGGTACGTGCTTTCTGGCGAAGCTTCTTTACCTGTCGATCCTCAATCGACAAAGGTTTTTCTATGAATTTTAAGCTCTCATCTATATGCACATCTGTGTGTGGAATCACCAACGATTCATCGGCGAAGCACTTTTTGAGATTGCAGATGTGGAACACGTTGTGAATTCCATTGAGCTCTTCAGGCAAGTTCAACTTATAGGCAACTGATCCGATACGTTCAATGACCTCAAAAGGTCCTATGTATCTCGGACTCAGCTTGCCCTTCTTGCCGAAACGCATCACCCCCTTCCAGGGTGACACCTTAAGTAATACCTTTTCACCCACTTCGAAGTGAAAATCCTTACGCTTTGGATCAGCGTAGCTCTTCTGCCTATCGCGGGCAGCTTTGAGACGTTCCCGGATCTGGACAATCTTGTCCGTCGTCTGGAAAACTATCTCTGGTCCTGATAATTGGACCTCTCCTACTTCCGCCCAACAAACAGGCGATCTACATTTCCTACCGTATAATGCCTCGAAAGGCGCAGCCTTTATGCTGGTGTGGTAGCTATTATTGTAGGAGAATTCGATCAGGGGTAGATTCTTATCCCAGTTACCACCTAAATCGATCGCACATGCACGAAGCATGTCTTCAAGCGTTTGGATAGTACGCTCACTTTGACCGTCCGTCTGTGGGTGGTAAGCCGTACTAAAGTTTAAACGCGTGCCCAAAGATTGCTGGAAACTTTTCCAGAAATGAGACGTGTATCTAGTATCCCTGTCGGAGATAATAGACACAGGTATGCCGTGTAAGGCTACAATCTTATCTACATAAAGTTGGGCTAACATATCGGAGCTATACGTCTCCTTGATGGGTAGAAAGTGAGTTGATTTAGTCAGCCTATCGACTATGACCCATATTGTATCGTTTCCTTTCCTGGTTTTGGGTAACTTGGTTATGAAGTCCATAATTACGCATTCCCACTTCCACTCGGGAAGTTCAGGCTGTTGTAGCAAGCCAGACGGCTTTTGGTGCTCGGCTTTGACTTGAGCACAAGTCAAGCACTTTGCTACGTGGGCGGCTACAGACTTTTTCAAGCCTATCCACCAATAATTTGCCTTTAAGTCTTGGTACATTTTGTCTGCTCCAGGATGGACTGAGTATTTCGAACTATGGGCTTCCTGGAGGATAACATCTCGTAGTCCTCCATAAATCGGAACCCATATTCGTCCGTTTAATCTAAGGATTCCATCCTTGCTGAGAGTCAACTGCTCCTCAGTTACTCCTAATTTTTCATTAGAATAATTAGCTTCCAACACAGCCTCTCGCTGTGCAGCTAAAATCCTTTCAATTAAATTGTTCTTGACCTCAATGCTCTTGGCATTGATTCGAATAGGTTTTACCCTTTCTTTTCTGCTCAAGGCATCGGCGACTACATTCGCCTTGCCGGGATGGTACCTGATCTCACAGTCATAATCATTCAGGGTCTCCATCCAACGGCGTTGCCTCATGTTCAATTCCTTCTGGTTGAACAAGTGCTGGAGGCTTTTGTGATCCGAATAAATCACAAATTTAATGCCATAAAGGTAATGCCTCCATAATTTTAGTGCAAATACAACGGCACCCAACTCCAAATCATGGGTGGTGTAATTCTTTTCGTGCACCTTTAATTGCCGTGAAGCATAGGCAATAACCTTGCCCTTCTACATAAGCACACACCCCATGCCCGTGTGTGATGCATCGCAGTAAACTACGAATTCATCTGTACCCTCCGGTAATGTCAGCACAGGTGCGTTGCTTAGCTTTTGCTTCAGTATTTCGAAGGACTCTTGCTGCTTTGGGCCCCAAATGAACTTTTCTTTCTTCTTGGTTAGGGAAGTCAAGGGCGCAGCAATCCTCGAAAAATTTTCAATAAACCTTCTGTAGTATCCTGCTAACCCCAGGAAACTACGAATTTCGTTAGGCGTCCTTGGCTCTTGCCAGTTCATGACTGCCTCTACCTTAGCGGGATCCACTTGGATACCACGCTCACTCACAACGTGACCTAAAAACTGAACCTCTCGTAGCCAGAATTCACATTTCGAGAATTTGGCGTAGAGTTTCTCACGCTGTAGTAATTCGAGAATGCAACGGAGGTGCTTCTCGTGGTCAGCTTGGCTTTTGGAATATATAAGGATATCGTCGATGAAGACTATGACAAATTTGTCCAAATACGGCTTGCAGACGCGATTCATGAGATCCATGAACGCAGCCGGTGCATTTGTGAGCCCAAAAGGCATCACTAGGAACTCGTAATGACCATAGCGAGTCCTAAATGCTGTCTTATGTACATCCTCATCTCTGACTCTTAGTTGATGATAGCCCGACCTCAAGTCGATCTTCGAGAAATAGCTTGCTCCTTGCAGCTGATCGAATAGATCATCGATCCTCGGCAAAGGATATCGATTCTTTATGGTCACTTTATTTAGCTCTCGATAGTCGATGCACAACCGCATCGATCCGTCCTTCTTCTTTACGAATAGGACTGGTGCTCCCCAGGGAGATGAACTAGGTCTGATAAAACCTTTCGCCAGCAGTTCATCCAACTGGGTCCTCAGTTCTTTCATTTCCGTTGGAGCTAGCCTGTAAGGTGCTCTTGCTATCGGATCCGCTCCAGGAATGATGTCTATTCTGAACTCCACTTGTCTATCTGGTGGCAAACCAGGTAGTTCTTCAGGAAAAACTTCGGGGTATTCAGAAATGACAAGAAGATCCTCGATCTTCGGCTTAGGTTCTTCTATTATCACCTGAGCCATGTAAATTACACAGCCTCTGTTTAAACACCTTGAAGCTTTGAGCATAGATACGTCCTCGGGTAACCCGTACTGCGTATCTCCTCGAATGGTAAGAGATTCACCACTCGGAGTCTTTAAAACTATCTGCCTTTTGCCGCAAATGATTTGGGACTGATTACGGGATAACCAGTCCATGCCTAGGACTATGTTGAAACCCGCTAGTTTGAAGGGAAGTAGAGATAGAGGAAAAGAATGGTTCCTAATGGACATTTCACATCCGTCTAGAACAGTTGAGACGGTTTCTATCGTGCCGTCTGCTAACTCTACTTCGTATTTCATATCAAGGGTTTTGATAGGCGTATTTAGTAGTTGGCAAAATTTCTGGTCTACAAAGGATTTATCGGCGCCAGAATCGAATAGTACTCTTGCAAATATATTATTTACGAGAAAAGTACCTGTAAGCACGTTGTCGTTCTGGACCGCTTCCTTTGCATCCATGCGAAAAACTCTCGCATTTGACTTCTTTGTCTCTTCCGCCTTCTTGGCATACTTAGGGCAGTTACTCTTGATATGCCCCTTTTCGTTGCAACCATAGCAGGTTGCATCCTTGATCTTTTTGCATTCCACAGTCTTATGATCCTTGGACTTGCATAGTCCACAGGAAGGAGTCTTTGATTGTGACTGTGAATTTGATGCAAACCTGCACTTCCCAGAGTGGGGTTTCTTGCAGATTTTGCAGTTGGGCCTTTCACCAGCTTGCCCATCCTTCTTCACCTCCGACCCTCTTTTGCCTTCACCGTTTCCACGGTGCTTCTTCCCTGATCTTCGTGAGGTATCATCCTCACGTTTTCTCTTCTCAGCCTCCTTGCTCCTTAATGTCCTCAGACGGACAGCGTCTAAGGTGAGAGACAAGGAGAGGTCAGTAACTGACCTGAAGGTCGTCGGCCGAGAGGCCTTTACACTCGCCTTTATCGCAGGCTCCAAGCCCCCAATGAAACGTGCAATTCTTCGGGGTTCTGGTGTCACAAGGTATGGGACTAGGCGAGACATCGTATTGAAGCTCGTCAAATATGCCTGGCAGTCCAGGTTCGTCATCACCAGTGACACAAAGTCAGCCTCGATCTTCTCAACCTCATGCTGAGGGCAGTAGTTTTCCTTAATGAGAGCAATAAATTCCTCCCACGTCATTTTGTATAAAGCAGACTTACCAGATGCCTGCACCAATGCCCTCCACCATGCCAGGGCCTCGCCCTTAAATGACTGGGACACATACTTCACCACATCCCTCTCTGCACACCCGCTGATGTCCACAATAGTGTCCATCTCATCTAGCCAGGTGATGCAATCAACAGCACCTTTCTCCCCTGTAAATTCCCGGGGCTTACAAGATACAAAGTATTTGTAGGTGCAACCCTTAGCATTTGATGCATCAGTATATTCTCTATCGCGATGGACGCTGTTCTCAGTGGACGAGTGTTTGTCGTCATCTTTCTTGGGTTGAGAGGGTGGTTTGGAGTGTGTCTTTGGTTTAGAGGGTGGTTTTGATACGGTTCTGCCTTGGGACTCAGTATATTGACGATCAAGAGCTGCCTGAACATCATTGTCAATCAGAGCCTTCAGTTGTGCGCCTGTCAAATGCACCGGCGTATTGTCGTAGTCATCTTCATTAGTATGGCTATTCTCTCCGTTGGGATCCGCCATTGTAACTTGAATCTGTTACAGAAGATAACAAAATTTTATTCAGGAGATTATTATATAATTGTCTTTTATGACAATTTGTCAACCATGGTACAGAGACCATATTTGGTTAACTTATTATTTCATTACATATTAGGATTTGAACATATCCTATTTCAGCTATACAAATAGTATTGGCGGCATAAAGCCTAATCACGAGGATGTTTTATAATTTTAGCCGAGAATTCAGAGAATCAAAGGCATAGAGATTTGAACCGTAGTTCTTTTATCTCTTTCTGACAGGGAGTCATAGATCATCACTGCCTTTTGTCGTTATAAGACAATTATTACGGCCCATAGGCACTACACCTCTAATGGATGTTTTAATATGGTTGGCCCGTAGGCACTACATCACTAATGGATGTTTTTTAATAATACTGGCCCGTGGGCACTACATCACTAATGGATGTTTTTAATAATACTGGCCCGTAGGCACTACATCACTAATGGATGTTTTAATAATACTGGCCCGTAGGCACTACACCACTAATGGATGTTTTTAATAATATTGATCACCTTCATTGGTGATTTAACCCACGATTTATAACTCATTTAGTTGGGTTTTGAAATCCTTAAAGGATTATTGTATAAGAATGACGTGCATGATTTTAACGAATCACATCTGCCATGATTGTTAACATGCGTACAGAGGTTAACAGGGAATCAGAATCTTTTCAATTAGGTCGTACCATCTTGACTGGATCTTAAAAGACACCAAGCTAAGTTTCACCTTTTAAGATTCTTTATCTAGGCAGATCAATATAAAAGGAATGGTTTTGATTTATTTTATACATATTAAAACAAAACTCATAAGATACATTCCATAATCTCAAATACAATTACATATTGCCCTAAACGGGTCTTTCAAATAGTACATACCTCCTTAGAGGTATAAAATAAGTGACAAGTCCACGCAGGGACTAACATAAGATTAAATGTCCATGTAAGGACTTAAAAGATAAGTCCACGTAGGGACTGAAATACGATAAGTGTCCACGCAGGGACTTATTTCAAAGTAGAAATTACATTAGTACAACTATTAAGGGCTAGTGGTCACGTTTCTTCTTTTTGCCCTTTAGTAGGTTCGCCAAGCCTTTGAGAAATCCTCGGTGGCTTTTCTTCTCTTCCTCGAACTCTCTCTCCACACGATCTAGTCGATGGAGTATTTCTTCCTGTTCAGGAGGAGAGAAACGTGGTTGTGGCGCTTGATGCGGGACTGGAGGTCTGGGAGGTATTGGATACCCATGAGTTGAGTAGTCCGGTGGTCCCATGTTTCCATGTGCTCTGTCAGGGTAGCGCGCATTATATCTTGCCGACACCACATATGGGTCGCGCTCATAGCCGTAGTTGTATTGTGCTTGTGACGGTTCGAACGGGTTGTAAGCCGTTGGACCCGTGTAAGCAGGTATGGGTTGGTCATACCCAAATGGTGGCGAATTTTGTGCAGCTGGTGCGGAGTTCGCCTCCTGTATAGGACTTGAAGGTCCTTCTTCTTGTAGTGGCGGATAGTGGCTACTACTAGAATGTCGAGGAGTGCTGAAGTGGATACCCCCTCCTCCTCGTGTGGACATACGCGCATTCGTCCTCCTACGCCTTGGCGGATCAGGTATTAATGGTTGTGCCGGTGGCGGAGGTGGTGGCATAACTGCCACAAAGCGTGAATCCTCAGAGGGATCCTGTGGATGTCGCGGTTGTTGTGATGTCTGTTGAGGTGGTGTGTAGTACCACTCATGTCGGTCGAACAACGCTTGGAAACTGTCTGGCCCCTGATAGGGTGTGCCATGGAAGGATGACCCATCAGAGACTTCTATCGGATGCGTGGGCGTACCACGAGCAGGTTCAGTTGGATCGGTATCTTCATCCATATGGTCTTCGGAGAAGTGATCTTGTGGCCCTAATGTAACAAAGCCTGAAGGTTCCTGTATGTAGTCAGCCGGATTAAACTGACCTATGAAGTATGGAGTAGGGTCGTCGTAATTTCGGTGCGATACCGAACGTTGTAGAGTTATGAAGGAAGGTTGTGGGTTGTTGGGATCATTTTCCGAGTTTGGTCCAAAGGAGTACCGATAAGATGGCGTCGAGCTGTGCGAGGTGGAATGCCTCGCGGGTTCGTAAAGATCTCTTCGTCGTTGTGGTTCTTCGCTCCTTGTCATCGAAGGATGTCTTGTACCTGATGGTCCAGCTTCGTTATCGTGATGTGTCACGATATCTCCTCTGCCTCTTCTTCCCCTTCCTCTTCCTCGGAATATAACAGGTGGCATTTTCCTGCTTTATAAAACTTTAAATTCCAATAATAAAAGAAAAAGACAAAATTGGAATAACAATTCGAATTTGTCCTAAGTTCTTGTCTAGACTCAAGTATGTGCAATTGTGTCATTGAGATTAAACACATTAGGATAGTGTTTAATTCACTCAATGTTGGCTCTGATACCAACCTGTCACACCCCGATTTCCACGTATCTCACCGGTGGGCCTGGTGGGGGATTACCGTGACGATGTTGGCAATAATATAGTCAAACCACACAATTATATAATGCACAGCGGAAGCTTAAGATAAATATATAAACTTCAACCTCTGGTTGTAATATCAAATGTATTACAGAAGTTGAATATATCCACAGCGGATCAAAATAATAAATATTGTTCATTCAGATGCAGCATCGAGTTTGCGAGACTATGTACGATGCTTAGGACGCCTATACCAGCCCATTTCGTATAGTACCTGCACTTAATCTTTTTGGGGAAAATACGTCAGTTTACACTGGTAAATACATTCAACTGACACATTTGAAAATGCTTATTAAAATTGATTTGAATGCACAAGGCACAACTCTTTTATAACTTGGGAAAATTATTAAAATCTTGTGAACGTTTTACATGTTCTTTTATGCGTTCAGTAGCCCGGGTCGTGCCGGGTTAAAGATTTATAGACACACCACATTGCGTAAAACCGTAGTATAAAAACCAACGGCTACGTCTTTTAATTTAATGTCGACAATATATACCGGGTGTACGCCTACACCGGGATGTCGATGGTCGTGGCCATTTCGTAAAATGATGCCAAGGATATCCGGGACAACGGTCATTAAACCCCCCAAAGGCTTTTAAGAAACAAAACTGTTTAAATGAGCCAATCATATTATTTAATTAACCACCTAAGCGATGGAAAAATATAATGCTCAATCAAGCGGTATTAACATACCGTAACCCAAGCCCATATAGGGGAAATAAGTTAAAGTATTTACCTTTGCAAGTATTATTCCTTTAGTTTGGATTAAATCACCGATAGCTTTTACCGGGGCTCCTAATCTGGAACGAAGGTTTTAATTAACCTCTTAGAATCCTAACGGGTCTTTATATTAGCCGTAGCCTAGACCGGTTGGTTCCGATATATATAGATATGGTTTAACCGCGCGAAAAGGCGAAAACCGAGAATGGAGTGTGATTCTGACCCAACAAGTTCAGAGACTTGTTTTAAATAGGTTTATGGTTCACACTCTGGATTTTGGGGTTCAAATAATATTATTTGACCCGTATCGGCTAATTTATGAAAACTAGTTTCATAAGCCGAACCGTGCGCGCAATAGGCGAAACGGTTAACCATGAGAGTCAATATGCCTTAAGAGGTTGTGGTATCAGTAAGATACCTTCCGTGATGCCCGTAACGAGTTTAAGTTAATATTACGCCCCTTAGGGACTTTTCGGTCATTTTAAAGACTTTAAAAGGGCTTTTCGAGTTCTACAAAAAATCTGAGTTTCCCGATCAGTTTATAAGGTCTAAAATACTTTATTTATTATTTAAAATCAGTAGCAATTGGAATCGGGTCAAAAGACCTTGTGGAACTCAAGTTTTGGCCGAAAAGGGCATATTCGGTATTTACCGAACCGTAGCCATAACCGCAGGTTATGAGCAAGGTAAAATTTATTAAAAATCTTTAAAATTCCCAAAATATTATTCTAATACAGTGGGTAAAAGCTTTGGTGACGAAATCTTGGTTTAGATGGTCGTTATGCTAATTGCGCCGTTAATTACTAAAGGTTACTTTAATTGCGCTTTTTAGCATAACTCTCATTCTAGACCTCGGATTGACGTGAAACTTTAAGGACATGCTTATAATTTAATAAGCAACGTTATGGTCCGTTCACGTGTCCGAAATACTCGTTTTATTTTAAAAAGGCCGTTACGGTCAACTTTTAGGCGATTAACGGAAACACGTAAAAGACTCGGATAACTCATGAACCGATCACAGAGGTTTATACCAACATGTGACCTGGTCCTAAGAGGGTCCTAAGGCATATCTATACCTCACTAAAACGGGTCAGAACTGAAGTCAAAGCAAAAGTCAAACTTTTGCGACATTCGGCTCCGAACCGGTTCAATATAGCAAATGGTCGATTCAAACGAGCGCAAACAAGTTTATATACTTATTATCATGTTTTATGATTATCAAAACAGGTTCCATAGCATATACATTACAGATTATGTATAAAATGGCAAAACGACTTTCTGCTGACTTTTTAAGTGCGCGTTTGACTCGATATTTGACATAGTTAGAGTGGTGATCAGAGGGAACCCTTTTAGGGGTTTATTACCCACATAAATACCAACTTAAAACTACTTTTGATCTGTCATAAGACTGAACCATTTGCAAGTTATTGTAATGACAATCGTTAGTTACGAGGGTTGTGTTTATAGGCTAAAACTATGGAAATGTATGACCAAATGGTTATGAACGACTTACAGAAGTTGTATCTTGCTTATAGAGCAGAGATGGATGCTTGGGAGCTCTTAGAATGATCAGAGATGTGTGTTTGAGGTGTGGTGAACTTATGAGCCAAATGTGGCTATTTATAGTGTTCAAAAGACCTCAAGATCATCACAACTCAGTCTACTTTTGATCATGGATCATGGGCAGGTGTCCCTAAGTGATATGGGTCAAGTGTAGGGTGCCCATGCCTCATTCATTGGTGTTTGATCGTTCAAAGGCTCCAAAAGGCAAGTAGTTACAACTTTCTGCATCTGGGCGTCCCACGCGGCCCGCATGGGAGTTCCATGCATTTTTAATGCGGGTCGCCTGAGATTCATATATCAGACGCGTAAAACAGGAGGCTCGCGGCCCGCCTCAACTTAACCTTAACCATCACGCGGGTCGCGAGAGGCTTGGTTTCCAGAAATTTTAAATCTTTTGAAATGATTACGAAATCCTGGTAATTAATAACGAAATCTTTCGTAATTATTAACCTGACCTTTCGGGTTTGAAGGGGTAACTTTGCGGTTTGGCCCTCGGTTATTTACCGATAGGGGCCTCGTGTTATTTACCCGCATTATTAAGTCCCCGGTTAGTTTATTAATTATCCGGAATGCCTTAACTTTCATTGTTGACGCTTTTAACCCTTCTCATACGAATTTGAGTATAACTCTCTCGTTTTAAGACGGAACTTCGCGGAATTTGTATAGTATATTCTAGTGAGCGTATAATACTGTTACGAAGCCTTGGGAACGTTAAAGGGTCACTCAGAGGTATAATTAAACATGTTGACACAGTTAACCCCTGTAGCTCGTAATCTCTCACTTTTTTTTCCGCGTTTCGCTTCCGTACGATCTATGATTTATTCGTTTGAAGGTACAAGCATTATTTAGGGTTACTATACAGTATATTTACCCTTGTTGACATTTATAACCCTCGAATTTATATACTTTCAAGGTTTGTCAAAATTAGTCCTTTATTTATTATAGATGCCACGTGTAATCAAATGACACGTGTTAACACATCATTGGACACAAAAATTCGAGGTGTTACAGAGTAGGACCCGAACAGTAACGCACGTAAAGCCCAAGACTCATTCTGAGGCTCATAGTAAGCCACCTTCTAAAAAGAGTGAGCCGAAGAAAGATGAGGATGATAATCACTCCTCCAACCACAGCAGTATCCCTAAGCAAGAAGTCAAGCTGAAGCATGATACGCACAGCAAGTCCTGTACGTACAAGTATTTCGTATCTTGCAAACCCAGAGATTTTACTGGGGAAAAAGGAGCAGTAGATTGCATGACGTGGATTGACGAGATGGATACTGTGGTTGATATCAGCAGGTGTGCTGATAGGGACGTCGTGAAGTACGTGTCCCAGTCGTTCAAGGGAGATACGTTAGCATGGTGGAAGTCACTCCTACAAGCTGCCGGTAAGGCCACACTGTACGGTTTGTCATGGGAACAGTTTGTGGCCCTGATCAAAGAGAATTTCTGCCCGCAGCATGAGGTCGAAAGAATTGAATCGGATTTCGTATCTCTGGTTATGAAGAACCTCGATTGTCAAGCGTACCTTACTACGTTCAACACTTTATCTCGGTTAGTGCCTTATCTGGTGACCCCGGAGCCGCGAAGGATTGCTCGATTCATTGGGGGTCTGGCACCAGAGATAAAGGCAAGCGTCAAGGCTTCAAGGCCTACGACATTTAGATCCGTAGCTGATCTATCCCTCTCCCTCACTCAAGATGTAGTCAGACTGAGAGCTATGAAGAGCTCAGAGGAGAACAAAAGGAAACGTGAGGATGACACCTCACGTAGATCTGAGAAACGACACAGAGGAAACAACGACCATAAGAAAGGGTCGGGGTTCAAGAAAGGAGATCAGTCGGGTGAAAAACCCAGATGCAAGAACTGCAAGAGACACCATTTTGGGAAATGTCGTTTGGAAGCGAATTCCCAGTCTCACGAGAAACGCTGTGGAATCTGCAAGTCCACAGACCATAAGGCATTGGATTGCAAGAAGATGAAAGATGCAACTTGTTTTGGTTGCAACGAGAAAGGGCACATTCGGCCCAACTGCCCAAAGAATGCGAAGAAAGCAGATGATGGGAAGAAGACTAATGCAAGAGTCTTCAGAATGGACGCCAAGGAGGCAGTTCTTGACGACAACGTCATTACAGGTACGTTTCTTGTAAATGATGTTTTTGCTAGAGTCTTGTTTGATTCAGGAGCTGATAAGTCGTTTGTAGATGATAAGTTCTGTAAATTGTTGAACCTTCCTGTTAAAACCTTAAGCGTGAAATATGAGGTGGAATTAGCCGATGGAACCATAGAAACCGCCTCGACTTTTTTAGATGGATGTGTTATATCCATTAGGAATCATTCTTTCCCGTTATCCTTGCTTCCCTTTAAGCTAGCTGGATTCGACATAGTGATAGGCATGGATTGGTTATCGAGTAACCAAGCCCAGATTCTGTGCAACAGAAAGCAAGTAGTAGTTAAGACTCCGTCTGGTGAGTCACTTACTATTCAAGGAGACACCCAGCATGGATTGCCGGAGCAAGTGTCCATGCTCAAGGCATCCAGATGCATGCAGAAAGGATGTGTCATTTATATGGCACAAGTTACCATTGATGAGCCGAAGCCGAAGATTGAGGATATCCCTGTTATCTCGGAATATGCTGAAGTATTCCCTGAAGAACTACCCGGTTTGCCACCGGATAGGCAAGTGGAATTTCGGATAGATATCATTCCAGGCGCTGCGCCTGTAGCAAGAGCACCATACAGATTGGCACCAACGGAGATGAAGGAGTTGAGGACGCAGTTGGATGATCTATTAGCTAAAGGTTTTATTAGACCTAGCTCGTCTCCATGGGGAGTGCCAATCTTGTTCGTTAAGAAGAAGGATGGATTGATGCGTCTGTGCATCGATTATCGTGAGCTTAATAAGGTCACTATCAAGAATAGATATCCGTTACCCAGGATCGACGATCTGTTCGATCAGTTGCAAGGAGCAAGCTATTTCTCCAAGATTGACCTGAGGTCAGGTTATCATCAGTTGAAGGTCAAAGACGAAGATGTGCACAAGACAGCGTTTAGGACCCGTTATGGACATTACGAGTTCCTAGTGATGCCGTTTGGGCTCACCAACGCACCAGCCGCATTCATGGATCTCATGAATCGCGTCTGCAAACCTTATTTAGATAAGTTCGTCATCGTCTTTATTGACGACATCCTTATCTACTCGAAGAGCCAAGCTGACCATGAGAAACACCTTCGTTGTATTCTCAAACTTCTGCATCAAGAGAAGCTTTATGCCAAATTTTCGAAGTGTGAATTTTGGCTTCGAGAAGTCCAATTCCTTGGACATGTAGTAAGTGAGCGTGGTATCCAAGTAGATCCCGCTAAAGTAGAAGCAGTCATGAACTGGCAGGAGCCGAAGACTCCTACCGAGATTCGCAGTTTCCTTGGATTGGCAGGATACTATAGGCGATTTATCGAGAACTTCTCAAGAATTGCTGCGCCCCTAACTTCGTTGACTCGTAAGAAGATTAAGTTTGATTGGGGCCCTAAGCAGCAGGAATCCTTCGACATCCTGAAGAAGAAGTTGAGCAACGCGCCAGTGTTGACATTGCCCGATGGCATAGAAGATTTCATAGTGTATTGCGATGCATCGCACACTGGTATGGGCTGTGTGCTCATGCAGAGAGGCAAAGTCATTGTCTACGCTTCTCGACAGCTAAAGGTGCACGAGAAGAACTACACCACCCACGATTTGGAATTGGGTGCAGTTGTATTTGCTTTGAAGCTATGGAGACATTACTTGTACGGAACCAAGTGTATAATTTATTCGGATCACAAGAGTCTTCAACACTTGTTCAATCAGAAGGAATTGAACATGCGACAAAGGCGATGGATGGAAACTCTCAATGATTATGACTGCGAGATAAGATACCATCCAGGCAAGGCAAATGTAGTTGCTGACGCCTTAAGCAGAAAGGAAAGGGTGAAACCAATCAGAATCAATGCCAAGCGCATTGAAATAAGAAATAATTTGAATGAACGGGTGTTAGCTGCACTGAAGGAAGCTGTGTGGAAGCTAACTATCCTGCAGAGAAGTTAGGAGTAACTGAGGAGCAGTTATCCTACGACAAAGATGGAATGCTACGACTAAACGGACGAATATGGGTTCCAGTTTATGGAGGACTTTGGGATGTTATCCTCCAGGAAGCCCACAGCTCTAAATATTCCGTTCATCCTGGAGCTGATAAGATGTACCAGGATTTGAAAGCAAACTACTGGTGGATTGGTTTGAAAAAGTCAGTAGCTGAACATGTAGCTAAATGTTTGACTTGTGCGCAAGTCAAGGCTGAGCATCAGAAGCCGTTAGGTTTGCTTCAGCAACCTGAAATTCCCAAGTGGAAATGGGAAATGGTGACAATGGATTTCATCACCAAGTTGCCGAAGACGAAAAAGGGAAATGATACCATATGGGTCATAGTAGATAGACTGACTAAGTCAGCTCATTTTCTACCCATCAAGGAGACGTATAGCTCCGATATGTTAGCTCAATTATACGTCGATAAGATAGTAGCGCTACATGGTATACCTATATCTGTTATCTCCGATAGAGATACTAGATACACATCGCATTTTTGGAAGAGTTTCCAACAATCGTTGGGCACTCGTTTGAATTTTAGTACGGCCTATCATCCTCAGACTGATGGTCAGAGTGAGCGTACTATTCAAACTTTGGAAGACATGCTTCGTGCATGTGCGATCGACTTGGGTGGTAGTTGGGATAAGAACTTACCACTGATTGAATTCTCCTACAACAATAGCTACCATTCCAGCACAAAGGCTGCGCCTTTTGAGGCCTTATACGGTAGAAAGTGTAGATCGCCCATTTATTGGGCAGAAGTTGGGGATGTCCAGTTGTCTGGACAAGATATCATTTTTGAGACGACGGACAAGATCGTGCAGATACGCGATCGTTTGAAAGCTGCCAGGGATAGGCAGAAAAGTTATGCGGATCCTAAGCGCAAAGATTTTCACTTCGATGTAGGTGATAAAGTATTGCTTAAAGTATCGCCCTGGAAGGGTGTGATGCGATTTGGAAAGAAAGGCAAGCTGAGCCCGAGATATTTAGGACCTTTCGAGATAATCGAACGTGTCGGGGTAGTTGCTTACAAGTTAAACTTGCCTGAAGAACTTAGCGCTATTCATAACGTGTTCCACATCTGTAATTTGAAGAAGTGTTTCGCTGACGAATCACTGGTTATACCGCATACAGATATACACATAGACGAGAGTCTGAAGTTTGTGGAAAAACCTTTGTCGATTGAGGATCGACAGGTGAAGAAGCTTCGAAGGAAGCACGTGCCTATTGTTAAGGTCAAATGGGATGCCCGTAGAGGTCCCGAATACACGTGGGAAGTGGAATCCACGATGCAAGAGAAATACCCTCATTTGTTTCAATAAATCTCGAGGGCGAGATTTCTTTTAAGGGGGTGAGGATGTAACACCTCGAAAAATTTCGTCCAATAATGTCTTGACACGTGTCATAAGGTTCCGGTATGTGAAAACAAACTTTAGAGGGACTAAAAGTGACAAACAGTGAAAACTATGGAACGTAAGGGTCCAAAGTGTCAACAATGGATAGATAGACTCTATGATAACCCTACATAATGTTTATAACCTTAAACGGATGGTTCATGGATCATACGACGCGGAAATTGCACAAAAGTGAGGAATTGCAAACTATAGGGGTCAAAAGTGTCAACATGTTTAATTTATACCTCTGAGTGAACTTTTGGCAGACCCGAAGCTTTATAATGCTAAAATATACTCACTAGAATATGTGGTAAAAATTTCATGAAGTTTCGTCAACGTATGAGAAAGTTATGGCCAAAACCGTACTTGAGGGATTAAAAGCGTCAACGTCGAATTTCATGGCTTTTCGGTTGAGCGCAAAGTTATCCGAGGACATTACCATGTAGGTAAATGTCCCAAGGTCCTTAAAAACCAAGTTTGGGGGTTTACGGGTCAAGATAAGTAGCCGAAACATCGCATACAAGATCAGGGGCCAAAGCTGTCAAGTTTGAAAGTAGTTTGGCTGAACAGCAGGTCAGGCGACCCGCCTGGACAGACCCAAGCGGGCCGCGTGGGACTACCAGTAACAGAATTCGTGAAAATGGGTTATTTGGGTCCGAAATTGAGTGTATAACAGCTGTTTTTCACCTCCAATTGCTCCAATAAAAATGCATGCATGGCTAGGACAACAGTAACCTCTGAATTCAGCTTTAAATCAGTTCACAAGACCATTTCTTGGGCATTTGCAATTGTGATCAAGAACTCTTTCAACTCTCAAGAACTCTCAAGACTCTCTGGAGCATTCCTGGACATCAAGGCCGATTCTTAGTGTTAACTAAGCTTCAATAGGACCTTTGTAAGCTCCTAATTTAGTCTATAATTCGTTCTTGCTTAGTTTAATTGCTAAAAGTCAAACTGTTGTTCTTATACTTTGACTTTCTGATTAAACGAGTTTTACTCAGTCATTTCTCAAATTGAAACTAGGTATATGTTGGTATTTATGTGGGAAACAAACCCTCAAAAGGGTATTCACTGATTCCCACTTTACGCATGCTAATTGTCGAGTCAAACTTGTTTCTAAAAAGTCAACAGAAATGGTTTTTGTGAAAAATAGCTTAAATGGTAATGTAGATGACATGCAATCTATTTGATCATCATAGATAGCTTTATAATGAATATAAGAATGTGTTTTACCATGATCAACTCGACAATCTTTAGTATAGATACGAATCGGAACCGAAAGTCTTGTAAAACGACTATTTCGTAGACCATCGATTCGGATTCGTACATGCATGTTTGAGATCTGTATTGGAGGGTATTTTTGACCATTTTTACTTTGGTAAAACTTTCTGGAATTTTTGTTGTTTGAGTCTATGCTTAGCCGATTCATTTGCATGTTTCCGATTATGCTTAAAAGTTGACTATTTTGCCCTTTTTGATATAAAACGTGATTTTTGGAAAAGTGAAAGAGTAGAAATCTTTATTTCTAATATATATACTTGCACCAAAAATTTCGGACCAGTTGGTGGTCCAGATTTTGAGTTATGGCCATTAGCGTAAAACTATGTTCTTAAGTTACATAAACGGCCCTTTTCTCGTATAACCCATTTCAGGCCACGTTTTGATATAAAACTTTTTACCCACTGATGTTATATAATATTTTGGGATTTTAGATGATTTTTATTTAATTTTTGGCTGGTCGTATCTTAGATCGCTTAGTTATTTCGGTTTATGTCGGTTTTGACCGTTTAGGCCATAAAATGAGTTTTATGCACTCTTTTGACCCGAAACCTTTTTCTACTGATTTTATATGATAAGTAAATTATTTTGAGCATTCTGGGAAAATAAAAATCTCAGCTTTCTTTTGAAAACCCGGAAACGGCTCTAAATCGTATTTTAAGCGTTTTTAGCGCATAGTAAGCGTTATACTCATTTTAAACATATAAGACTTATACCTACTGATGTATTTAGCATATTTTCATATAATAACAGTAAGTATAAGTATATGAACTAAGATTTCCAGTTTTGGCGTTTTTAGCCCTTGTGAATTTACTAAAATACCCCTACGGTGCATAGTTTGATTTTAAATGTTAAGTTTGGTATATGGGTCATACCCTACTGTTATAATATGTTAAATTAAGTATATTTACTGTATAAACCAGAACTGAAACTCAGATTTCTAATTTGACTCTTTTATAATCTTTTAAATGACCAAAATGCCCTTATAAGGCATAAATTGAGTTTAAAATTATTCCGGGCAATATAGAACATAACTTACTGATGTTATATCATATTTAAAGCATATTATCTCAGGGAACTTGCATTCGACTCTTTTGGCTACCCGTAACGCCCTTTTTGCGTTCGGTTCGGTTTACGTAACTAGTTTGCGTAAATTAACCGAAACGGGTCAAACGTTATCATTTTTATCTTAAAATCCAGAATGTATTTAGTATACCCATATTATACAAGTATTCAAACTTGTCGGGTCTAAATCACATTCTATCAGGTCTTTCGCTTAATCGTGCGTAAACCGTATCATTCTTAAAACTAACCGGTCAAAGCTTAGGCTTAAATAAAAGACCCGTTAGGAATCTAATAGGTTAATTATAAACCTTTGTTCCAGATTAGGAGGCCCAGTAAAAGCTACCAACACTTATCATTTGTGACTTATACTTGCTCAGGTAAATACATTTTGACTTATTTTCCCTATACGGGCTTGGGGTACGGTATTTAAAATACCGCTTGATCGGGCGCACAAGTCCTGCACCTTATGGGTGTACAGTCTTGAATAGCTTGTGCGACTCGTTTAAACAGTCTTGTCTTACTTTAGGCTTTGGGGGGTTATTGACCGTGTCCCGGATATCCTTGGCATTATCTTACGAGATGGCCACGACCAGAGCACGGGGTGTAGGCGTACACCCGGCGTGTATAACTCTTTAATGTGGTGTGTTATTTAACCTTTAGCCCGGACAGCAGATCTCGGGCCACCATAAGTACGGGTACATGTAAATCGTTCACAAGTTTATATTGCATAAATATCCCAAGTTAATAAAAATATTTATGCCTTGTGCATTTAAATCAATTTTCAATCATTTTCAAAATGAGTCAGTCGATTTGTATTTACCAGTGTAAACTGACGTATTTTTCCCAAAAGATTAAGTGCAGGTACTATACGAACTAGGCTGGCTGTTTCCTAAGAGCGTCCACTATAGTCTCGCGAGCTCGGACGACAAATAACTGTTGAACAATTTATTCTTATTTTTATTTGATCCGCCTGTGGATCCGTTTCAACTACTTATGATGTTTATTATGTCATTTTAATTAAAGTTGAAATGTATCTATTCTGCTTCCGCTGTGCATTATTATATTGTGTTGTTTGTCTATGAAGATGCCAACTACGTCACTGTACCCCACACCGGGCCCACCGGTGACACGTGGAAATCGGGGTGTGACAATCTTCTTCCTTTTGCTTGTAATACCGTGTTCCACCATTCTAACGCCCCTTATTTGAACAAATTGGACGCATACATGACCTGATCGTTCATGTCATAATTGCTTATTGCAATTACTGCTTCGGTTTTCTCTAAACAACGCAGTGTTGCAGTTGCCCCTTCATTACCTGCAAATTCTACTGGTTTACAGGAAAGAAATTCCTTATAAGTGCAACCAGGCGTTGCAGCTTTCATTCTTTTAGGAAATGGGGCCTGTCGTGGATTATTATCATCATGATTGCTGCCTCCATTTATGCTGTTACTTCCGTTATCTTCAGGAGTACGTTTACTAGGAATGATTTGTTGGGGTTCAGCAGGTTTCTGAGCAGCAGCCAGGATTGCTGGAATAGCATTGGCTATCCCTTGAGCAACAATGTTCTCGATATCTTGCCTAGTCATATATTGATTTTCCTGATTTTGCTCAGATTGGTTTACTTCATTAACTGGTTCATTAGCGTTTTCCATCTGGGAATTATTATAAGTGTAAATTATTAATATCAATAATTGGTATAACAAACAATTACACCTATACACATAACACATATACCTAGATAGCCAAAATTGTCGATTTCTCGACTTTCAGTTTTATAGATTATATAGACATCCATACACACTGTTTATCTTACAATGTTTTATTCCTATTTTACAGTATTATATGTTTGTTACTACTTGTTATTATACAACCACAACTTCGTAACCCATTATTTCTTTGTCAACTGGCATTTCAATAGCGACGCTCCCTTTCGTCGTATTTCCAGGAAATTTGTTCTCCTATTTCCAGTTCTTCACCAAACTGGCGGAGTTCGGCTAAGTTTTCATTGCTCATTGGCGGATTAGGGATAGGTTCTGGATCAAACTGTGGGAGAAAGGTATAAGGACTATTGATTATGTTTTGGAACTGCCAGTCGTTCGTCCACCATTCTTCCATTTCTCCTAAAGGTCGAGTGTGGATTAGAGGGTCTGGAATAGCTGGTTCCAGATTTACTGGGAGTTGGATTTCTACCGGATAAGGGTAAAGGTTGTTGTTGATAGGGCTAATGACATCACAGTTTGCTATTAGATGGTCTATTTCTTCTTGAAAGGTTATTTCTTCAGTTTGTTTAGAGCTTTCTCCAATTTCTATTCCCTTTGGCCTAGAATTTTCCCCGATGTCTATCCTTGCTGGCCTAGAACTCTCTCCACTCTCGATCCTTTTTCCTTTATCAACAGGGTTTTCTATTTTTGGAAGTTTCCTAGTTACTGGCTTCCTCCTACGTACTTTCCTCCATCCTACATATCTTCTTCTTTTAGGCTTTGCTTTCTCCTGAGGTGGAGCTTGGAATTCCATAGGTTCTTCTACATCAGCAAAGTAACCAGTAAAGTCGTTGGAGACTTCGATTGGTATTGGATAAAGATTGAGATTCTGAAATGCTTCAGATAGCTCACTCATGCTGGTTTAGCATATATGCAAAATGCACAAAAATGCTAAGTTAAAATCTTATAAAACATTCCGTTTATTGCATATCGAAAGACTAATTTTACAAAAGATAACGGGAAATTTGAAACACACTAAGATTTATTTATTTACGAAGTAGTTTTTTTTTTCTAGATAGAGATGCTAATACTGGATTAGGCTTCTTGGTAGTTTAGAGGTTTGCATTCCCTGCTACAGTTGCTAACATATAAAGATCTGCCCATTTTTCATCTAATTTGTCTTCCCAAGATGGATTATTGCCTATTTCCTGGATTTTTGGATTAAACCTCACTTTCTTGAATTGGGGTTTCTGACTTTTCCTAATAATTGAATTTCTTTTCTCTGGAGTAAGAGGATTCTCATATTGTGCTTTACGGACAAAAATCCCTTCTTCTAGATCTATTGGGTGTTTTGAGGAAGGGGTTCCTTTTTCTTTAGGTGTAGTATCTAATTTGTGGTAGATAGCAGAAAGTCTTTGTTTACCCATACTGTAACTAACAATTAATCAGTTAATAAAACACATATTCCCAGAATGGCAGTTATAAATCTTAAGTATTCCTTAACTACTTAAATCAGTAGTAAGCTTAAATCAGTGGCTCTGATAACACCTTTTCCTGTCACGACCCTTGGCCCCGGTTTGACCCGGGTCCAGAGCCGTGGGACAGGAAATCCCTTGGTATTTAATTTAGGCGACAGCGGAAGTCTTTAATACAGGATCTTTTAATATTAAAAATGCCCATTACATAATCTAGGGATAAAACCCGTAAGTTACATTAACATGATTTCACTGGAAAATCTTTATTTCTCAAAACATGTTTCTCTTATTTATTTATATTGAGCCACTCCTTTAAGCTTGTAGTGCTTCACAACGAATGACAGAGTATAGCCCGAGTTCGGGCAGTACTCAAACATCCTGTCGAAATCACGATGAATAACAAAGTATAAACCCAATTTGAGCAGTACTCAAACAATCGTTGGATAGTTTCAATCGATCGGACGTCGTATCATAATAGCGATTGAGTTATTACCCTGTTTGTTTCAGCAGCGTTCCGTGCAGTGTGTGTTTTATAATAAACAGTGTATAACTCAACGTATACTTCGAAGTTTTACGTCGAACAAGTGTCAGATTTCAAGTCCCAAGGCCCCCTATTTATACCCAAAAATTGTACCTCCCGCGTGTCGCGGAAGAATACGCGACCCCTGTCGCGTATCGCGGGGCAAGTCCCCCTAGCCTAGAGTAGCCTTGTCAATGGCATAGGCTTGTTGAGTTGACGTATGACTAAAATTCGAATTAGACAGCGAATTGTGATGATAATTATCAATTAGGGTTTAGCCCCCTTGAGTTTTAGGGGCCCGAATGTTCTGAAAATTTTAGCGTTTATGCAGGATTACTTGGTTTCTTAATTAGGGTTTCTTTATTAACAATTAACATAATAAGTATTAATTTTAGTGAGAGTTGTTACATCCTCCCCACCTTAAGAAAAATCTCGTCCTCGAGATTTACTAGAAGAAATGAGGATATTTCCGCTTCATTTCTGATTCCAGCTCCCAAGTGTATTCTGGTCCTCGTTTTGAATCCCATTTGACTTTGACTAGCACTAATCGTTTGTGCTTGAGAAACTTGACTTTTCTGTCTTCTATCTGTAGTGGTTTCTCTACGAATTTCAACTTTTCATTTACCTCTACATCTTGAAGAGGTACTACCAGGGATTCGTCAGATAGACATTTCTTGAGATTGGATACATGAAATACATCATGTACTCCAGCTAGTTCTTCTGGTAGTTGTAAACGATAAGCAACTGGTCCTATTCATTGCATTACTGGAAATGGTCCTATGTATCTTGGACTCAGCTTTCCTTTCTTACCGAATCGTACTACTCCTTTCCAAGGAGAAACTTTCAAAAGTACTTTGTCTCTGACTTGAAACTCAAGTGGCTAGCGGCGATTGTCGGCATAGCTTTTCTGACGATCTCTAGCAGTCTTCAGTCTTTCTTTGATTTGTGTTATCTTGTCAGTAGTTTCTTGTACAATTTCAGGACCTGATAATTGACTTGCTCCTATTTATGCCCAACAAACTGGAGTTCTACACTTACGTCCATATAGTGCTTCAAATGGGGCACCTTCGATGCTTGAATGATAACTATTGTTATAGGAGAATTCAATTAAGGGTAAGTGGTTATCCCAATTACCACCAAAATCTATCACACATGCGCGGAGCATGTCTTCCAGGGCTTGTATCGTCCTTTCACTTTGTCCGTCTGTTTGAGGATGATATGCAGTACTTAAATTTAGTCGGGTTCCCATTGCTTCCTGGAAACTAGTCTAGAAATGTCACACCCCAACCAATGGCGGAAACATCGGGATGAGACGAAGTGTGAAGATTGCTCGAGACATCATAACGCTAATAATTGTGACAAGTATTTAAATAATCATTTCATTTCATTTCTAAAGAATCAAGTACAAGGTTTTGAAACAAAGTACAACAACATGAATAATAAAATGATACAATACAAATACAATTCTTTCTAAGTGGGTATCTAAGCATCCTACTAGATTCCATGCATCGTCAACATCCACCTGTAACATGTTAAAATAAAGTTCAATGCAAAAGCAAAGGCGAGTATACAAGTTTGATACGTACATAGCAAAAGATAAGTTTTGAACAATTCATCATAGCAAGCATGTGATTCAAGATAAGCCTTTAAATATGGTACGTGTCTAACATATCAAACCAAGGAAACGCAATATGCTCATGACATAATCGAGATAAAGGGGCGGGTCGTTAATCCTATAGCGCTACATATGTCACGGTTTGGCTCGTACGAAGTTAATGATAAATTCAACACATAAGATAAATCCAAGTTTAAAGCATCAAGCCATCACGTATACAAGCATGTTATAGGAATGTTCATGTGTTTAAGCAAAATGTTCACGTGTAAGTTGATAGATAAACATGTTACACCCCAAAAGTGGTAAAAGTAAAAAGGGGAAAATACGAGTATACTCACAAAGTTTGCATATGCTTTCCAATTATCCAATTATTGACGAGTTGATGAGGTTGGAAGATTGAATGTGTAGGGTTAAAGTTCAAGTATGCTTAGAGTCGAGATTCGGCATTCAAAACAACATAAAAAGTAAGATATGTGAATAGCATGTGAAAATAATCATCTTCAACACTTAACACTTGTATGACACTTGGTAACCAAAAGGGTTATGATAATGTTTTCATGAGTTGAACACCCATAAGAATCACAACAAGGTTTAGGTCTTAGGTGATGTTCTACTACTTTAACATATAAACATGAGTTCAACATCAAAGGTTCGAATGAGTGTATATATATATCTAGGTTAAGTACTACATATTATTTAGTCCAATAATTCAAGTAGGAGGTAGAATATTAGAATCTTCATTTAGGCACCTCGTGTTATCATAGATGTCATGTATGGGGTAGGAAGGACATGCTTCCATTTAGGAACCCCTTGAATGTTCACCACTTCACTTGGTGTAACAACAACCAAGGAGGGTCACGAACTAGGAATTGCACAATAACATAAACAACCTAACTATAGAGAAATCATCAAATCACGTGAGGATTGTATGTAGGACAACCCAAGTTGTTCCCTAATCACTCATTCATCAAGACCTAAGCTTGACATGATTTGTGGGTTGAAACCCTAGACAAAACACCAAGTTTATGAGGTTTAATCCTCTGATTTTAAATGTCTCAACCTTGTTTTTAAGCTTAACCAACCATGGGATAAGTTGTAAGCATTAAGACATAGGTATGAGATGTGTTGAACACAAGTTACATAGGTTTAAACAAGTTTTTGATGAACATAAAAACAAACAGAAAGTTTATGGACGATTTCGGGGCATTTCCAGGTCTGATTTCTCCAAGGAGAAGTCTAGGAATCGAACCCCATGATTATCCAAGTAAGTAGGAAAAAGAATCAAGTGATTTCGTTAAGAAATGAGTGAGTTATGCTCATTTTCGTGAAGGGGTGTCAATCTGCTCGAACCTTTGCTTTCAGCTACGGTTTGGAGGATCTTTTGAGAGTTTTTAGTGTTGCAAAAGTGGTAGAGAGGCTGGTTATAAGTGGTATTTATAGGGGGAAGGATTAGGGTTTCAATGGGTTGGGCTTTGGAAGTGTTTAGAAGGGGTTACACCTTGAAACTAACCCACAAAACCCAACTATATGGGGCTGAATTTTGCTGAATTGGGGCTGCCATATTTCTTTATTTTTTTATTTTTTAAGACATTATAATGAGTAATTTTGTTAGTTAAGTTGTGTAATAATATGCAACAATGTTTCCCCTAACTTGTAACAAGGTGAAATATGAAATAAAACATGATTTAACTAGGTAAAAAGTGTAATGTACAAGTATGTAACATGTTTGTAAGTGACAAGTATATGTCACATATTAGATGATTAACCGTTGTATAAATAAGCATATTATTATGGGTTTTTAGGTATCAACAATATAAGGACAAGCATGGACATGCATCGTGAATAAGTATAAGTATGAATTACAAATAAGGATTCGATGTACAATGAATTCGAACGTATGAACATGTATGAATATGTAGATGGTGAATTTAAAGAAATACGAATTTTATTTATGATCCAAGTCTCGGATTTTACAACGAAAAGACGACTACAATAATACAAGATTTCCAAAAATAGCATTACAATGCGAGCTTTCTAATTATGGAAAGTATGAAAAAGCAGGGCGTTACAGTCTCCCCTCCTTTAGGAAATTTCATCCCGAAATTTATTCAAGAGGAAGACCTTGGAGAAAAAGCATTTTGGCTAAAAGAATCGAGACTTGGGAGTTTTGAAACGTTTAGAAAAGTACAAAATTTTGAAGAACGATAGGATAGGAATTTGTTTGACTAAAATGGGTTGAGGCGTTTAAGCATAGGTAAAACGGGTATGCGTGCGCATAGGCAAAGGAGTTTAAATAAGTTTGAATGTGAACGAGGTTCATATGAAAGAAAGGATAATGGAGAATAATAGGAGTATGGGGTGAACAACTGACACTAAATGAATGCAAGTATATGAATTATATAAGTATTAGATAGACGAAAGTAGCGTGTTAAAGATGAAGTCTCGGCATGGATAATCGGATATGATGCGTTTGTGAGTTGTTTAAAGCTTGTATTAGGTCCAAAAGGTCTGTAAAACACTGAATTTCTCATGGCACGTTTTACGAAAGTTTGGTAACATGGTGAAAACACTTATATATAGGAAGTACCAGCGGCGTATCCACCATGTTTTGACCATGTTACGTCCGTTTCGTCTTCGGTGTCATGTTACGTTCCGTGTATTACCATACGCAGTAGCACACTCTATGGTTCTCATACGCCTATCACTATAATACCGTGTGCACCCGTGATTATTTTGATCGTCGCATGATCCGCATAGCTTGTACTAGTTGTGTATGAATCGGGGTATACATAAAAAAAAAATTAGAATGTGTACGTACAAGAATGTAGTATATAAGCAAGTCCATGTTTAAGTATGTGTGGGACCCACGCAAGCGAATCCCTCGGGTTGCGCTGGCGTATAGGTACGAATGTATGAATCATGAGTAAGGATGAAAGTATGAGCATAAGTTTAAGTATGAATACGCATGTATGTATGAGCATAAACATAAAACGTGTAATTAGTATGTGTACAAGTAGAAGCATAAAACGTATAAGTAGTATGCGTATAAGTACAAGCATAAGACGTATGAACATAGGTGTAGGTATGAAAAGTAAATATTGCGTAAATAGTGTTTGTTGGGACACCACAGATCTAAGTGTATAAAACATTCAAAAGGTCGAGTATGTAAATACGAATGATATAAATGATGTTTTCGCGAGGTATCGACCAAAATGTGTACGATGATATGCATGTATAGTTGTTTAAATGAAACATTGAGTTTATCGAATCAAAATTAGGTTGACCTTGGTTGAAAGGGTAGAATATAGTTGTGTATGTAAGAGGATATAAAGTACTAATTGGTTAAGCATAATGTATTTTTGTAATGATTGAAATGCTACTTTTGTTAAAAAAAAAAATTTCATGTAAGTCAAAGATTGTCGGTTCCCATGAAGACTTCTTGCCCGCGTGTTTTGTAAATTGGTGTAGGAAAAAGGTTTTCGTTAAAAAGTAAGTTCGTTTCATCAAATAAGAAATTTTGGAGTTTTTGTGAATACGTCGATCCTTGGAAAAGGGGTTTATCAAAGGTCTTAGTGTTCATTTTAAAGGGTTTTGACAAATGGTTCATTGATGTTGGAAATATTCTTTGGTAAAACGATCTCATGATATCTATAAGATCCTATAAGTAATTGAGAAAGGTTGGTTTGGTTTCAATTAAGAATGGAAGTCTCTAGTATGACGATATAATGTGAGCAAGTTTTAGTGATTAAGTCGAATATGAAGTTCATGGGCAAGAGTTTCGTTGGACCGATTTAATTGATATGTAGCATTTCGTAAGGTTTTGGAGTTCGAGTAATAAAACGTTTTAAGACATGATTAAGAATCTCGTGTATATGAGTTGAGTGAAAATAGGTTGTAGAATAAGATGTACGTTTGATAAAACAATGTATTTTGAAATCGGTATGAGTGGGTATTTTGAATAATGATAAACAATTTGGGTATAAAATATGATCGAGTTTGCATAATAAGATATTTTGAAGAGACGTTTTGGTAACGATCACCTAGGTAAGGGAATCACCCCTAACTCGTTGGTGAGGTCGTTTTTAAGAAAAGGGGAGTGGAGTTAATCGTCAAGGTAAGGAAATCACTCCAATCTCGATGATACCCCTCCACTAGTTGTTACAAGGAATATGAATTTAAATTATATGAAAATCATGCATATATAAATGTATCGAAAAGGTTCGATATGTTGTGCGTGTGAAAAGAGAAATCAAAGGTAAACTCGAGGTTGAAAGATTGCATCGTATAAAATGAACAATAGAAACACATGTTTGACCAAAGTTTGGAGTGTTCCAAAACGGAACTTTGACTAACCAAAGTGGTCGAAAAGTCTTTTGAATTTGAGGAGCATGCTTTGGCCTAATAGGTAAAATACTCTCGCCGACAAGTCGGTTAACGGTATTTACCCTTCCGGTTACTACATGTCCCAAATCAATCGAAATTTCGAGACTTGGCGGGATTTATGAAAAAAAATTTCCAAGGAGTGGAACTAGTCGACAAGGTGCGGGTTTCACCCCTAACTTGACGATTCCGTATCCTAAGTGTGGTTGGTACTCGTCGGGTCAAAATTTAATTTCGACGTGTTGACGAGGGTCCACTAGAATTTGAAATTTGAGATTTACCATTAAGATGTAGATTTCACTCCTAGCTTAATGGCGATATCTCGTGTAAAAAAAAAAAGAATAGGTAGATTGAGAGTCGTTCACCAAATTGTGGGTTTCACGCCTATTTTGGTGAATTCGTTTCATTTGTACAATATGAGTGTTGTTGGATTTAGAATAATCGAGTAAAATGCATGAGGGAAGTGTATGTCGAAGGAGATACACAAACAAGTGTAAACACATAGGAAAGCATATCAAGAATGGTACTTAAATAATGAAATGATAAAACAAGTATTAACACATAGAGAAATATGTCAAGAATAACACATAAAGAATCGAACAACGAAACAAGTGTTAACACATAATAAAACAAGCATTAATGCGTAAGAATAACATGTCAAATATTACACATGAGTAACATACATGTTTAAAAGAGCATAAATAAGTAACAAATAAAGTATCATGTGGTAGCCCAAGCAAAGCATACGAATAACGCTCTAAAACTATAGACTAGGTGAAAGCATTCCTACTTTTCCTAATTCCCTATAGTTATGGCTCTGATACCAATCTGTCACACCCCAACCAATGGCGGAAACATCGGGATGAGACGAAGTGTGAAGATTGCTCGAGACATCATAACGCTAATAATTGTGACAAGTATTTAAATAATCATTTCATTTCATTTCTAAAGAATCAAGTACAAGGTTTTGAAACAAAGTACAACAACATGAATAATAAAATGATACAATACAAATACAATTCTTTCTAACTGGGTATCTAAGCATCCTACTAGATTCCATGCATCGTCAACATCCACCTGTAACATGTTAAAATAAAGTTCAATGCAAAAGCAAAGGCGAGTATACAAGTTTGATACGTACATAGCAAAAGATAAGTTTTGAACAATTCCTCATAGCAAGCATGTGATTCAAGATAAGCCTTTAAATATGGTATGTGTCTAACATATCAAACCAACGAAACGCAATATGCTCATGACATAACCGAGATAAAGGGGCGGGTCGTTAATCCTATAGCGCTACATATGTCACGGTTTGGCTCGTACGAAGTTAATGATAAATTCAACACATAAGTTAAATCCAAGTTTAAAGCATCAAGCCATCACGTATACAAGCATGTTATAGGAATGTTCATGTGTTTAAGCAAAATGTTCACGTGTAAGTTGATAGATAAACATGTTACACTCCAAAAGTGGTAAAAGTAAAAAGGGGGAAATACGAGTATACTCACAAAGTTTGCATATGGTTTCCAATTATCCAATTATTGACGAGTTGATGAGGTTGGAAGATTGAATGTGTAGGGTTAAAGTTCAAGTATGCTTAGAGTCGAGATTCGGCATTCAAAACAATATAAAAAGTAAGATATGTGAATAGCATGTGAAAATAATCATCTTCAACACTTAACACTTGTATGACACTTGGTAACCAAAAGGGTTATGATAATGTTTTCATGAGTTGAACACCCATAAGAATCACAACAAGGTTTAGGTCTTAGGTGATGTTCTACTACTTTAACATATAAACATGAGTTCAACATCAAAGGTTTGAATGAGTGTATATATATATCTAGGTTAAGTACTACATATTATTTAGTCCAATAATTCAAGTAGGAGGTAGAAGATTAGAATCTTCATTTAGGCACCTCGTGTTATCATAGATGTCATGTATGGGGTAGGAAGGACATGCTTCCATTTAGGAACCCCTTGAATGTTCACCACTTCACTTGGTGTAACAACAACCAAGGAGAGTCACGAACTAGGATTTGCACAATAACATAAACAACCTAACTATAGAGAAATCATCAAATCACGTGAGGATTGTATGTAGGACAACCCAAGTTGTTCCCTAATCACTCATTCATCAAGACCTAAGCTTGACATGATTTGTGGGTTGAAACCCTAGACAAAACACCAAGTTTATGAGGTTTAATCCTCTGATTTTAAATGTCTCAACCTTGTTTTTAAGCTTAACCAACCATGGGATAAGTTGTAAGCATTAGGACATAGGTATGAGATGTGTTGAACACAAGTTACATAGGTTTAAACAAGTTTTTGATGAACATAAAAACAAACAGAAAGTTTATGGACGATTTCGGGGCATTTCCAGGTCTGATTTCTCCAAGGAGAAGTCTAGGAATCGAACCCCATGATTATCCAAGTAAGTAGGAAAAATAATCAAGTGATTTCGTTAAGAAATGAGTGAGTTATGCTCATTTTCGTGAAGGGGTGTCAATCTGCTCGAACCTTTGCTTTCAGCTACGGTTTGGAGGATGTTTTGAGAGTTTTTAGTGTTGCAAAAGTGGTAGAGAGGCTGGGTTTTAAGTGGTATTTATAGGGGGAAGGATTAGGGTTTCAATGGGTTGGGCTTTGGAAGTGTTTAGAAGGGGTTACACCTTGAAACTAGCCCACAAAACCCAACTATATGGGGCTGAATTTTGCTGAATTGGGGCTGCCATATTTCTTTATTTTTTTATTTTTTAAGACATTATAATGAGTAATTTTGTTAGTTAAGTTGTGTAATAATATGCAACAATGTTTCCCCTAACTTGTAACAAGGTGAAATATGAAATAAAACATGATTTAACTAGGTAAAAAGTGTAATGTACAAGTATGTAACATGTTTGTAAGTGACAAGTATATGTCACATATTAGATGATTAACCGTTGTATAAATAAGCATATTATTAGGGGCTTTTAGGTATCAACAATATAAGGACAAGCATGGACATGCATCGTGAATAAGTATAAGTATGAATTACAAATAAGGATTCGATGTACAATGAGTTCGAACGTATGAACATGTATGAATATGTAGATGGTGAATTTAAAGAAATACGAATTTTATTTATGATCCAAGTCTCGGATTTTACAACGAAAAGACGACTACAATAATACAAGATTTCCAAAAATAGCATTACAAGGCGAGCTTTCTAATTATGGAAAGTATGAAAAAGCAGGGCGTTACAAGAAATGGGAAGTGAAACGACTATCTCTATCCGATACAATGGAGAGTGGGACTCCATCTAAGGATGCTACTTCATCTACGTACAATTTGGATAATCTTTCCATGCTAAAAGTTTCCTTCATCGGTAGAAAATGAGCTGATTTGGTTAATCGATCCACAATTACCCAAATTTCATCATTACCTTTTCTGGTTTTGGGTAACTTAGTAACAAAATCCATTGCTATGAGTTCCCATTTCTATACTGGCATTTCTAATTGCTGTAGTAATCCTGAAGGTTTCTGGTGTTCTGCCTTAACTTGTGAACAAGTAAGACACTTAGATACATAACTAGCTATATCCTTTTTCATTCCTATCCACCAGAAATTATTTCTTAAATCTTGGTACATCTTATTGTTTCCTGGATGCATGGTGTATCTAGATTTATGAGCTTCTTCAAAAATTTTATTTCTTAATTCCCCCTGCTTAGGTACCCAAATTCTTTTCTTGTGGAATCTCCAAATTCCATCATTTCCTTGTTCTAGTTCCTTTATATAACCTTTCATTCCTTCAGCAGTGTCCTTGATTGCCGTTTCCTGAACTTTCTTCAATTGTTCCATTAAATCTAATTGCAGATTTAATCTAAGCATACGAACTCGTCGTTTCTTCTCATGATACTTACGACTTAAGGCATCCGCAACTACGTTCGCCTTTCCTTCGTGATATTGAATATCACAGTCGTAGTCGCTTAGAATTTCCATCCATCTTCTTTGCCTCATGTTTAATTCTTTTTGCCCAAATATGTACCTTAGACTTTTATGATCTGTATAAACAGTAAATTTACTTCCATACAGATAATGTCTCCAAATCTCAAGGGCAAAAATTATGGCTCCTAATTCTAAATCATGAGTCGTATAATTTTCCTCGTGTTTCTTCAATTGCCTGGAGGCATATGCAATTACCCTCTTGCGTTGCATCAACACACACCCAAATCCTAATTTTGAAGCATCACAATATACTTCAAAATCTTCTGTTCCTTCGGGCAAGGCTAAAATTGGAGCATTTGTCAATCTTTGTTTTAATATCTTAAAAGCTTCTTCTTGTCTAGATCCCCATTCAAACTTAACTGCTTTACATGTCAGCTTAGTCAAGGGTACAGCTACGTTGGGATCTGAGGCTGTCATGATTGTGTTTGTTTGCATAAAACGAATAATCAGAACATATGGAATGATGTAAATGCAGCGGAATTTAGTAGCAAACTTTGTAAACACAACCAAAGGGAAAATAGTTTTTCATAAACAAATGATTCTCATTAGTCGAAAGATTCAAGTCAAAAGATTACATAAATGTTTACATACTAAACTCCCCCTCAGCCTGATACTCCCTGGTTGATCGTACAAGATGAAAGGAGATGAGCAAAAGCTCTAAGCTCAAACAGAACAGTACAGGTACTGCTCTATTTATAGTGCAGATCAAACCACGGAGAATCAAAGCTGACGTCACCATGAAAGTGACATCTAACCTCCTAACAAACTCTAACCTCTGATCTATACAGACACTGCTTGTGTTAACTACTGCTATTACATTCTATTACATAACAGACTATAGAACAACTACTGCAACCTTCTACTGCTGTGAACCCAGCAGCACTTGTCCGGATCAGCAGTGCTTGACTCAAGGCAGTAGATTGAATCAGCAGGACTTTGAGTCTTCATCAGATCTTTAATTGAGCAGCAGTTATTGGTCAGCAGTTAGTAAGATCAGCAGATAGGAGGTCATCAGTTGTTGTAATCACTTTCAAGGGGAGAGATATGTATATCAGCATCTGCTTATTCTGGATCCACTGAGCTGATCCAGTTTTGGCTTTACATTATCTGTTCCTCTGATAGGGTTCAATCCCAACAATCTCCCCCTGGAACAAATAATGCCAAAACTCTTCATTATTGTGGATATTTTATTGCCTCATCAACAGTTCCCTTATTTGACCTTTAAATTGTAATTCAAAGTTCAGGGCATCTGTATCTTCATCATCCCTGCTAAGTGGAAGATCAAGGAGATCCTGCAAATCTTCAAGACTCAGGCCAAGAGCTTGTTCCCTTGATATTATCTTCACTTCTCCACCAGACCTGAGCAAGGTCAATACGCGGGTCTGTTTGTCAGTTGCCCACTTTTGTATTTTGAGCTTGGTAGGTTTCTTGGGAGATGTTTATTAGCAGAAGTATTTGGAGAGGCTGGCCTGTTCATCACTGGCTGAGCAGTGGGAGCAGAATTTTCTTGTTCAAGTTCTTCTTTTAACTTTCTTAACAGGCCTTCTTTTACAACAGCATTGCCAGTAAGAATTTCTTGAATTGTTTCAGCACCTAGCTGGCTTTGACTCCTTCTTTTGTAAAAGGAAGTGCCAGTTGGAGCAGTGGTTTTCCTGATGTGCAGCTTTGTTGGTCTTTTTGAAACCTCTGCTTCAGGATAGTCAGGTTTTGAGGAATTTTTGGATCTTTCTTTCTTAATTCCTCCAACCTTTTGTAGGTTGACTTGACCAAATCTTCCTTCCATCTAGCAACTTGTCTTTTGGTTCCGAATTCAGCAACCACCAATTCTTCTTTCATTCTTTTTAGTTCCAACTGCTTTTCAGGTACATTCTTTTTAAACCTTGCCCAATCAGGAGGAGTGTGAGTGACTTTCCTTTTTATCATATCTTGAATTCTAGCTGCTTCAGCTTCAAGTTCAGGAACAGTCCACTCTTTGTACATGTGTCTCTCTCCTTTGTATTTCTTGTAAAACATGATGCTTTCAATGTAGTCTTTCTTCAGAGTTTCAGCTGCTCTTTTAGAAATTTGTTGACTAACATTCTTTGCAAAACGTTCCAGGGAATTGACTTGTGTAAGCAGATATTGGTAGTATCTTGAGACTTCTTTGTCAGATTTCCCTTGTGAGTTTCTTTGTGAGATATCCTCTGCTTGTTTGGCCTTTATCTTTAAATATTCATCAATGTTTTTGGGCCATGGATATCCTTTGATCGAGGGCAAACTCCTTTTGGCAGGGTCATCCTCAGTATAGAAGGATTTTATCTCTTCTCTGACAGCTTCTAGTTCAAGAGGAAATTGAACACCTGCAGGAGGTAAAGGTTTGTGCATAGGAACAGAAGAAAGTGGAACTGGTTTTGGTATATTGACAAGAGCTAAAGGTTTTGAAGATGTTTGGGGTGGTGAAGTGACATCATCTTTAGGAGTTAGCCTCCTCCTCTTTATTTGAGGAGGGACTGATGATGTTTTGGATGGAAAGGTGGTTGTAGTAGCAGTGGTTTGTGATAGACTAACAGCTGTTGAAACAACTAGTGTTCCAACCACTGTTGTCTTTACAGCAGATGTTTTAACACCTGCTGTCTTCTGCCTTTTGACAGGAGGTGATTGTGATTTTGGTGGTGATGGTGGTAAAGCAGTAGATGTAGTGTGTGTTGAGGTGGTGTGTGTTGAAGTGGGAGCAGATGTTGAAACTACTGAGGCACCAACAGCAGTTGATACAACAGAAGTTACAACACCTGTTTTGGGAGGTGGTTTTTGAGCAGACTTTGAACGCCTGACCGGAATGGATTTGGGTAGCCTTACTTTTCTAGTAGGCTTCTTCTTTTCATCAAAAAGATTTTCATCATCTCTTGACCCTGAAGTACCCTGATCCGGATAATCCACCTTGGCTTTCTTTTTGGCCTCTCTATCCCTTTTTACACAAGTAAGTGCTTCTGCAAATGCATTTGTAGTCTCATCAATTTTCTTACTACCATCTGGTAAAGGGATCTGCTTGGTCATATTTGAATTTTCTGGTGCAAGGTACAGACCATCAGTTATTCCCTTTCTTCTCCACTCCTGAATTTTCTCCCCCTTTTTGGCATTATCTTCAGGGAGTTGATCAATGAAAAATACTGGTGGAGGAGCAGCGCCAGTGGTGTGCAGGATCTGAGTTTTGAGAGCCTTTAGATCAGCCTGAGTGTCTTTGAACCTAGACTCCATAGCATTTCTCAGCTGTTGAACATGTTTTTCATGTTGTTGATCTGCCAGTTGTGCTTGATGATGGAGATAAGGTTGAAAGAGATTCCAGAGCTCATTTGTAGCAGGTGCTTGTTGTAGAGCAGGTGCTTGAGGTGGAACAGCAGTGGATTGTACCTTTTGTACCTGTAACAACTGCTGGAGCATAGTTTTGAGCTCTGCAACTGAGTTATCAAGTTTCTCAACACGATCCGTCAATTTCTGGTACTTTAAATCATCACCCAATTTAATGGGATCATCTGATTTCCCACTAACAGTGGTTTTATCAGTGGCAGATGTAGGGAATTTATTCCAAACATTAACCACTGATGCCCCTTTTTCTTGGTACTGGGGTCTTCTTCCTTCAACACTTGACAACCTTTTGATGATGCCAGTTGGATATATAAATCCACTGGTGGTTGGCAGAGGTGCTATGTAAGGAATTTCCTCCAAGGAAGTCTTATTAATGAAACCACTGCCCAACTGTAAACCTGTAGGTTCAACAGTTGTAGTGGCTGCTTCACTTGGATTACCACAAAGAGTTACTTGTAACTCGATGGGTGTAACCTCCTCAGGTTTTGTTGGTGGGTTAGCAATGGATGATACAGCAGGCTCAGTCATTTGTTGAGGTATATTCTCATTGACAGGTGATTGAGAAGGACTGGATAGTGCCTGGTTCAAGTCAATTGCATCCAACAGTAGTTGTGTTTTTTGGTGGAATTGAGGATGTGATGGTGGGTTTAGAAGGCGGAGTTGCTCCGGGCATTGAGCTGTGGATGATGGAGACGAGTGTATCCAGAGCATCATGATGTGGTGGCCCTTTGTGTACAACCTGTCCTTTTTGTGAAGAAGCAGGAGGAGTTATGGTTATGGGTTGAGATATTTGGACCAACTGTTGTGAGGAAGAAGCAACAGTGGTTTTATGTGACATTTGTGTTGTCACAGGCATTAACTCTGGTATCTCATCTGCCAGAGTTGCCTTTTTGATTGGTTTGGAGGGTTTTTGATTTTTCTTTTTGGATGGCCTTTTTGGTTTGGTAGGTGTGGGTTTCAAAACATATTCTGCTGCTTTGATCACCTAGAGCAGTAGGCTCAGCAGCAGATACCTGAGGAGCAGTGGTAGCTGCTAAAGTCTGCTCAGGTACCCCTGCTTGTGTTTTGCAAGGTGCTAACATACGTGAAAATGTTTCAAATGTTAGACAGTTTATTGTAGTTATTTCACCTTGGTTTATTAGAGGCAAATCATCCTTACTGAATTTCTTTTGAAAATAATAGCTTAAAAACCTTGGAAACAGTAAAAATGATTTGCTTTCAACATTATTAACCAAATCTTTAAAGATTTCCCGAGAATAGTTATAATTTTCTTCTTGAAGAATCGCATATCCCAGATTTTGAATCTTTATAGGGATCTCATTGAAAGAAGTGGTTTTGTTTGAAACACATACTTGGAGGGTATGAAATAAAAATCTTGGTGCAGGAGGAAAATAACCTTTTTCTAAAGTTAATTTCGTCATCATTGTGGCTTCATACCCTCTTTCAATGAAGTCAATGTGCAACTCGTTTTTGGTGAAGGAAGTTTTACCTACCTGGTCATCGAGTTGGAAGACTTCGGAGATGGATTGTGGTGTAATGTGAACAGCTTTACCCTTTATGGAAGATTTGATTTCTGTTGCAATGTCTCCTTGTTTTTCAAGGGTTGCATTCTTCCAAAACTCCCTTTGGGTTGCCAAGTAGATGGGTGCGTCGGCGGTGAGCAAAGTTTTGTACTTTGATTTTGCCATGATGGTGATAATGGAATCGAAAACATCTGTGGTTCCTGGTTTTGTGAGAAGACCCAGGAGATTGTGAGATTTTTTGAATGGAATGTCAGTGGTGGTTGCCTTTTGAGAGGCTGTTTTCGAAGATTTTGATGTGGGTTTTGCAGATGACTTCGATTTTGTCATTTTTGAAACGATTGATCGAAGAAATTTTGTGGGAGATGGAAAGAAAAAACTGCTTTGAGAAGAGAATTTTTATGAACTCAATTCGACAGTAAAACCCTGTTTGGATGGTGAGTGGGGAGTTTTATAGGAGAGAGAGTGAATGCTGACCTGGCAGCCGTTACAAAAAGTCTGACTGCTATGTACTGCCCACGTGACAACCACTGGTGAAAATGAAGGGCAGTACTTTTGGTGAAAGCAACGGATGAAAGCAGTGGAAGGGGGCAGTGGATGATTTTTACTATCAGTGGATAGCATATCAGTGGATAAGACACTGCTTTTGAACAACAGTGGTTATCAAGGAATGAGAGAACAGAGGTTGCCTTTCAGCAATGGGCAGACTTTTTGAAGTAGAGCAGACTTTTGAACAATCAGTGGTTATGGCAGACTTTTAGGATTTTAATGAAAATTTCATTTTTAGCTATTTTTAAGGATGGATTTTTGATTTTCTGAAAACATTTTAATGCTTTTATTCATAGAAAAACAGGATTTTGCCTGTTATTCCATGTTAAGCATACCAATCCTAGAGATCAAGCTTTCAAAGGTAGATGTGTCTAATGCTTTGGTTAGCACATCTGCCATCTGATCCTCAGTTGGAACATGATGCAGAGAAATCAAACCTTTTTCATAGCAATCCCCCACAAAGTGGTGTCTGATGTCAAGTGATGATGGATGAATGAGATACTGGATTTTGGTCAAACACTGTTAGTTCATCAGTGGATGAGCTTTAACAGCTGTTTTGTACATCTGCTGCTCTGATGATGGAAATGATTTTAGTATCATGTCCAACATCTGTTGATGGTGAATGTGAGTTACCTGCAATAATCAAATTCTTGACAAACACATTTTAGATGCTAATTTATCAGAATTAATCATATCAACAGGATTTACAGGGATTTTTATTGTAGAAAATTTTCTGGCCCTTGCATTCAGGTTTTACCACTTATCTATTTCAAGTTTTGAACACTTCTACAGATTTTGACAGTGTTTGAGTATCCCAGATGATTATCACATTTAGCTTTGATCACCCATTTTGTGTTTTAGTATTCCTTTTGAGAACTTAGAGTAAAACATGAGCAACCAGATGTTTGAAATCTGTTAACAATCAACTTTGATATGTAAAGAAAACTTGAGTTTGAAATGATCCTAACTATTTCACCATCTCCTTTTGATTCATTATCAAGGAATATATCACCCTATGCAAAAATAAAAGGATTCTATATCCCAACAGGAGTTTGAACTTTTGTTATCAAAAACAAGTAAAAGTGCATAGTATATCATTCTTAAGGAAAAATAAAGAATCATATATCCTGTTTTATTTGAAGAAAACTTTACAGAGAAAAAGATTAAGAGTTTTCTGATAATAAAATCAATTAGATCTGGTGTGTCTCAAGAGTTAAAGAAACTTTGAATAAGGTCAAGATCATTTCATTCTCAAGCTTAGGACAATGGTCAGTGGTTTGAGCCAAAGTCCTGTAACTACTGTTTGGTACCATTTCCTTGTCAGTTGATTGTTACCATTAGGAGCCCCTTCACAAAGGTTTTGAAAGTTCTTTGTGAACCTTATTACCATGTGAATAATTTCTGAGAAATTTTCACCTATTCCTCTTTATTGAAAAATATTAGGAGATACTTTTGTTACCTGAACTTCCCTGATACAGTGATTGAGCATGATTGATTGATGACATATGTTTGACCAAAAATGCAGATCTACTTTTGGTTTTCCTTTTGTAGGATAAACCTATGGACTCTTAAATGTTTTAGGTTTATGCTCTTTTCCTTTTAATTTAAAAAAGTTTTCGAGATAAACACACTTTTGAGTTTTTGTAATTTTTCTTCTTTCCCTTTTTGCCCTTTCCATAGAAAAGTAATGAAACTTTTTACTAGAAGGTTTTCAAGGAAAGAATATTCAATCCGAAATCCTTTTCAGCAATGTTTTGAGAGATTTGGACATTTTTGCACTTGCTTATGCCAAAATCCACATTGCTTATGATCTGGATATTTTGACTGCTGATTTTCTTAATGTATTCTTAACATAGTTGATTTTTGGTCCTTTTAGAGGATTTTCAACCTGTTTTTCAATACATAAGATCTAAATAGCTAAAGTTTTAATTTCCCTCTTTTTATGCTAATGAAAACACTAATGTTATCATCCGAACATAGATTTTCGTTTACATGAGGTAATCACCTTAGCAGCAGTCATGATAGAAACATCACAAGCTTCATAACAACAATTGAAATCAGTTTTGTAAAATAAAGAGATTATACAATAGTTATCAGACATATTTTCAGATCTGAGCACTATAAGTATTTTATGCATGATATCACTTGTTATGTGAAGTTTGTGTGTCATATGACATCTTGGTTGTTTTACAGAGTATCTGATCCATCATTTTGAACATGATTTCTCGTTGCTCTGTTTTTCAACTAAATACAATCAACCTTAGTATCAATGAATTTTGAGGTGAACTGTTACGTCAAATTGATTGTTAGATCGAATTTGACTGTCCAGGCTCTGATACCAATTGTTGGGATCTGAGGTTGTTATGATTGTGTTTGTTAGCATAAAACGAATAATCAGAACATATGGAATGATGTAAATGCAGCGGAATTTAGTAGCAAACTTTGTAAACACAACCAAAGGGAAAATAGTTTTTCATAAACAAATGATTCTCATTAGTCGAAAGATTCAAGTCAAAAGATTACATAAATGTTTACATACTAAACTCCCCCTCAGCCTGATACTCCCTGGTTGATCGTACAAGATGAAAGGAGATAAGCAAAAGCTCTAAGCTCAAATAGAACAGTACAGGTACTGCTCTATTTATAGTGCAGATCAAACCACTGAGAATTAAAGCTGACGTCACCATGAAAGTGACATCTAACCTCCTAACAAACTCTAACCTCTGATCTATACAGACACTGCTTGTGTTAACTACTGCTATTACATTCTATTACATAACAGACTATAGAACAACTGCTGCAACCTTCTACTGCTGTGAACCCAACAGCACTTGTCCGGATCAGCAGTGCTTGACTCAAGGCAGTAGATTGAATCAGCAGGATTTTGAGTCTTCATCAGATCTTTAATTGAGCAGCAATTATTGGTCAGCAGTTAGTAAGATCAGCAGATAGGAGGTCATCAGTTGTTGTAATCACTTTCAAGGGGAGAGATATGTATATCAGCATCTGCTTATTCTGGATCCACTGAGCTGATCCAGTTTTGGCTTTACATTATCTGTTCCTCTGATAGGGTTCAATCCCAACAAGCTATCTTAGAAAAATCCTTAATAAATCGTCTACTTTATCCAGCTAAGCCTAGAAAACTTCTAATTTCCATAGCCGTTTGCAGGACCTTCCATTTGGTGATTGCTTCTATTTTAGTAGGATCTACGTGAATTCCTTCGTGATTCACCATGTGACCTAAAAATTGCACTTCTTGTAGCCAGAATTCACACTTCGAGAATTTGGCGTAAAGCTTTTCCTTTCTTAACAAAGTTAAGAGTGCATGCAGGTGCTCGCAATATTCCTCCTGACTTTTGGAATAAATAAGTATATCGTCGATAAAGACAATTACAAATTTATCCAGATACGGTTTACAAATTCGATTTATCATGTCCATGAATGCTACAGGTGCATTCATTAATCCGAAAGGCATGACTGTAAACTTATAATGACCATACCTAGTTCTAAAAGCAGTTTTAGGTATGTCTTCTTCTTGTACCTTCAATTGATGGTATCCGGATCGTAAGTCTATCTTAGAAAAATACCTAGCTCCTTGCAACTGATCAAAAAGGTCATCAATCCTAGGTAATGGGTATCCATTCTTAATTGTAATCTTGTTTACTTCCCAATAATCGATACACATTCTCATGGATCCGTCCTTCTTTTTAACAAACAACACTGGTGCTCCCCAAGGGGATGAACTAGGTTGTATAAATCCTTAGCTTAATAATTCATCTAATTGCTTTTTCAGTTCTAGCATTTCAGTGGGTGCTAATCGATAAGGTGCCTTGGCTATCGGTGTAGTTCCAGGAATTAGATGAATTCTAAACTCTACTTCTCTGTCGGGTGGTAATCCAGGTAATTCTTCCGGAAAGACATCTGGGTATTCTGAGACTACTGGGATATCCTGAAGTTCCTTATTCTTAGTGTTAATGATTACAGAAATCATATACACCATTTCTTGTTTTCTTGAATAACTGACCAACTTCATTACTGAAATAAATTCCAGTGGCTTTCGAGGTTTATTTCCTGTAATTAAAATTACTTCTCCTGTAGGGGTACGAATTTCTACGGAATTCTTATCACAAAGGATTCGAGCATGGTTGGCTACTAACCAATCCATTCCTAACACCACATCGAATCCAGCTAATTTCATAGGTAACAGGTTTGCAGAGAACTTATGACCTAAAAGTTCTATCTTTCCTTCTTGCAAAACCTTATCTATGTTAACAGAATTCCCATCTGCCGTTTCGACTGTAAAAATCTGCCTAAGGGTGGTTAAGGGTAATGTAAGAGCTTGGCAGAATGAAGTATTGATAAAGCTTTGGTTTGCACCAGAGTCAAATAATACTTTTGCAAATACGTTGTGAACTAAGAACGTACCAGCTATGACGTCAGGAATTAGTTCAGATTCCTGAGTAGTCAATTGAAAGACTCTTGCATTCTTCTTGGCAGCTCCGTCGGCTGGCTTGCCTTTGTTGTCTGTTGGTTTAACCAATTTAGGACATTCTGTTTTGAAATGCCCTGCTTCTCCATAGTTAAAGCAGATTATGAATTTCTTTCTCCTGCAGTCTTCCTCCTGATGCCCCGGAATTTTGCAAAAATTGCAATATCCCTTGCATTTTCCAAAATGCTTCTTTTTGCAAGAATTGCAAAATGGTCCAGTGGAGGATTGTCCAGTCCCCTTTCTTTTGAAGTTGTTACGGTTACCCACACGGAATCCTTGGGTAATCTTTTGAGCTACTTCTTTCTTCCGATCTTCCTCTCTTGTCCGCACCAGTTCATCGGTTAAAGCATTAGCTAATTCCACCGCATCGTCAATAGTACGAGGTCTTGCAGCCTTAAGATGTTACGGATTTCGCCAATTAAACCCCAAATATAACGGGAAATAAGCACCGGTTCTGGCGAAGCCAGGGTTGGTACCACTCTCGCATATTCAAAGAATGTCGAGGTATAACCGCGACAATCTACACCCGTCATACGATGATTTAGGAATTTATTTGACATTTGATCTTTTTCATATTCGAGACAGAATTTTCTTTCTACAAGACTCTTGAATTCTTCCCAGTTCATGGCATAGGCCATCCTTCTTCCTTTTGCTTGTAATACCGTGTTCCACCATTCTAACGCCCCTTATTTGAACAAATTGGACGCATACATGACCTGATCGTTCATGTCACATTTGCTTATTGCAATTACTGCTTCGGTTTTCTCTAAACAACGCAGTGTTGCAGTTGCCCCTTCATTACCTGCAAATTCTACTGGTTTACAGGAAAGAAATTCCTTATAAGTGCAACCAGGCGTTGCAGCTTTCATTCTTTTAGGAAATGGGGCCTGTTGTGGATTATTATCATCATGATTGCCGCCTCCATTTATGTTGTTACTTCCGTTATCTTCAGGAGTACGTTTACTAGGAATGATTTGTTGGGGTTCAGCAGGTTTCTGAGCAGCAGCCAGGATTGCTGGAATAGCATTGGCTATCCCTTGAGCAACAATGTTCTCGATATCTTGCCTAGTCATATATTGATTTTCCTGATTTTGCTCATATTGGTTTACTTCATTAACTGGTTCATTAGCATTTTCCATCTGGGAATTATTATAAGTGTAAATTATTAATATCAATAATTGGTATAACAAACAATTACACCTATACACATAACACATATACCTAGATAGCCAAAATTGTCAATTTCTCGACTTTCAGTTTTATAGATTATATAGACATCCATACACACTGTTTATCTTACAACGTTTTATTCCTATTTTACAGTATTATATGTTTGTTACTACTTGTTATTATACAACCACAACTTCGTAACCCGTTATTTCTTTGTCAACTGGCATTTCAATAGCGACGCTCCCTTTCGTCGTATTTCTAGGAAATTTGTTCTCCTATTTCCAGTTCTTCACCAAACTGGCGGAGTTCGGCTAAGTTTTCATTGCTCATTGGCAGATTAGGGATAGGTTCTGGATCAAACTGTGGGAGAAAGGTATAAGGACTATTGATTATGTTTTGGAACTGCCAGTCGTTCGTCCACCATTCTTCCATTTCTCCTAAAGGTCGAGTGTGGATTAGAGGGTCTGGAATAGCTGGTTCCAGATTTACTGGGAGTTGGATTTTGGCCGGATAAGGGTAAAGGTTGTTGTTGATAGGGCTAATGACATCACAGTTTGCTATTAGACGGTCTATTTCTTCTTGAAAGGTTATTTCTTCAGTTTGTTTAGAGCTTTCTCCAATTTCTATTCCCTTTGGCCTAGAATTTTCCCCGATGTCTATCCTTGCTGGCCTAGAACTCTCTCCAGTCTCGATCCTTTTTCCTTTATCAACAGGGTTTTCTATTTTTGGAAGTTTCCTAGTTACTGGCTTCCTCCTACGTACTTTCCTCCATCCTACATATCTTCTTCTTTTAGGCTTTGCTTTCTCCTGAGGTGGAGCTTGGAATTCCATAGGTTCTTCCACATTAGCAAAGTAACCAGTAAAGTCATTGGAGACTTCGATTGGTACTGGATAAAGATTGAGATTCTGAAATGCTTCAGATAGCTCACTCATGCTGGTTTAGCATATATGCAAAATGCACAAAAATGCTAAGTTAAAATCTTATAAAACATTCCGTTTATTGCATATCGAAAGACTAATTTTACAAAAGACAACGGGAAATTTGAAACACACTAAAATTTATTTATTTACGAAGTAGTTTTTTTTTCTAGATAGAGATGCTAATATTGGATTAGGCTTCTTGGTAGTTTAGAGGTTTGCATTCCCTGCTACAGTTGCTAACATATAAAGATCTGCCCATTTTTCATCTAATTTGTCTTCCCAAGATGGATTATTGCCTATTTCCTGGATTTTTGGATTAAACCTCACTTTCTTGAATTGGGGTTTCTGACTTTTCCTAATAATTGAATTTCTTTTCTCTGGAGTAAGAGGATTCTCATATTGTGCTTTACGGACAAAAATCCCTTCTTCTAGATCTACTGGGTGTTTTGAGGAAGAGGTTCCTTTTTCTTTAGGTGCAGTATCTAATTTGTGGTAGATAGCAGAAAGTCTTTGTTTACCCATACTGTAACTAACAATTAATCAGTTAATAAAACACATATTCCCAGAATGGCAGTTATAAATCTTAAGTATTCCTTAACTACTTAAATCAGTAGTAAGCTTAAATCAGTGGCTCTGATACCACCTTTTCCTGTCACGGCCCTTGGCCCCGGTTTGACCCGGGTCCAGAGCCGTGGGACAGGAAATCCCTTGGTATTTAATTTAGGCGACAGCGGAAGTCTTTAATACAGGATCTTTTAATATTAAAAATGCCCGTTACATAATTTAAGGATAAAACCCGTAAGTTATATTAACATGATTTCACTGGGAAATCTTTATTTCTCAAAACATGTTTTTCTTATTTATTTATATTGAGCCACTCCTTTAAGCTTGTAGTGCTTTGTCACACCCCCAAAAATCCACACGCGGAGTACCACTGCTTGGAGGCGTGACATGACCAGGATCAAGCCATCAATCATATTGAACATAGCATAATATAAATAAGATAGCTTGTAAAACCCAAATCAATACGATTGATGTTCCAGACCAAACATAGTATCAATAGCGGAAGCGTAATAATGAAAATCCAAAGTAAAGTTATAAGTTCAATTGTTTAACATAAGGTCTACGATCCGAATCCCACAACGACCTGCTCCTCCTTGTGCAAGCTCCATAAGTACCTAAGGTCCTGCAAGGCATGCAGCAGAGAGTCAACAACTAGTTGAGCGAGTTCACAGTTAACAGTTCAGTAATAGTATAGTGTGAGTAATAGTAGGTTCGTTCGTTATGTCATGTATCGTAATAGTTTCCATCGCGGCCTCCCAGGCAGGTATGCGAAGATTAGGGGACAACTATCCCAAGTATTCTAGACTAGGTTTATCTGTATCGCGGCCTACCAGGCAGGTGTGCGAAGATTAGTAAATTCCAGTTCGCGGCCTTCCAAAGGCAGGTGTGCGAAGTCAGTCATAATATCGCGGCCAACCCTTGGCAGGTATGCGAAGATCAGTTCAATAAGTGTTACTAGTCTAGTCGTATTCTTATCGTTAGGTTCTATCAACTGAGTATGTACAATAAAGTAATCCAATCCCATTCCCACCCTGGGAACCCCATGCCTTGGCTGTGTGAACTCACCTTGGTTTGCTCGGTATGCTATGCTCTAGGGTTTATCAAATGTCTAAATCCGTTACGCACGACCTAGGATATGTTGCACATGATACGATGTAAGTGTTTGCATCTAATTAGGGTTTGCAAGTCACTGATATTCAAGCAATTGTGTTTAGTGTGCATATTAGGTACCGGATGATATCACATAAGATGTTCACGTATGCAGGATCATACAGTTGCATTCAACTTCATACAAGCATATATCGAATCATACAGTTATAAGCAGAGTGAACAGTAGCATGAGATCATATACAGAATCATACCGTGAGCTTTTACACACACCTCACTTGTAAAGTCCGGGCAACTAGTATGTAATCAGGACAACAATCATGTTTAGTATGTAATCAGTTCATGTTCGTAATGATACGCATGTAATCCATGCCACAAAGCGTTTAACAGTTAACATCATGTATCGCATGATCGCTTAATCAGTTTCATGTCATTCATACTTCATATCAGTGTCTTTCACAGTATTTTCTAATATCATCATCGAATAACTCACTTAAATCAGGGTTACACACTTAATTGAATTCACAGAACTCGATCATGCATCAATATTACAATTCAGACTACAAGACACCACAATTGCTTGGATCATGCGTGCGTACATTAAAACTCAAACATCATATACAAAGCATACATAAATCGGGCCACCTTATCACAAGCAAACTCAGACAAGACTTTTATAAGCAAACATCGGGCCTATGCAATACATTAAAAGTCGGATTTCCGTTGTGAGGTGCATAGTGTTCGGACATGTAACATACTTGAAAAAGTCGGACCTCTAAAGGCATGTTGTCCCTTTAAAACTCGGATAGAATCAATGAGACAAGAACTCGGACTCCTTAATCTTGTTTAGAAGTCAGACAAAGTAAATGTGGGTCTAAAAGTCGGACTAGGGTAAGGGGCCTGGTGAAACTCGGACCTATGTGGGTAGTTTAAAGCTCGGACCAAAGGTAGGGGTTAAAAAAACTCGGCCAGCCTCCCCTATAAGTAAAACTCGGACCATGCCCTCTCTTTTAATAAAATTCGGACCAATGAGAAGACAAGCAAAAACTCAGACATGTATTCATTACCAAGAAACTCGGACATCATAATCATTGAAAGTTCGGACTTACATCTACAATAATAAAACTCGGACTCAAGGCTCCACACAAAACTCGGACCTTTTTGTGGTGTTAAAGTTCGGACCAAGGCTCTCAAGCCTAAAACTCGGATGATGCAACATACAAGAGGTCGGACATTGTTTATATTAGAAAATCGGACCCTTTGCATTCATTATAAAGGTCGGACCCCATCATGTATTGATTCCAAAGTTACTATCAATCATGCGAATGGAACAGTTACGTTATTTATTTTCACGATCTGAAACCCTAACTCATACAGTTCATAGCAGAAATCAAATCAACAGTTAACATTTCTAGCATACCATGAATCTAAATCATCAGGCAATTGATTGTATGACTAATCAACATTATTATCACAATAATCAGGATCCAAACAATAATCACATAATATCATATAAGAACTAGGGTTTTCATAAACACACCATCAAGAATCAGGGATAGATAACAATCAAATAATCAACAAACCATTACCTTGTATTGATTCTAGAGAAAGAAAGGAATCAAACTTGTGATGTCTTGCCAATGATTTGGTGATGATTGCTAGGAGATTAGAGATTGTAGTACGTGCTTTGGTTTTGTGAAAATGATTAGTAAACAAAGGATTAGGGTTAAGTATAGCTTAAGTTTCACTAATAGCTCTCTACACCCTTAATTAATATATTTTACAATAGTACACCATCTCAAATAGTTTCACAGTTTCACCACCAAGTTTATGCATTTGACAAGTCTATCACAATTAACACATAACCATGCATAAACACACGATACACTTCATTGAATTAAAACGTATACAATTCCATAGCAATCAATTGTGCAAGTAAACAACTAAACAATAACTGAACGTGCAATAAATGCGAAATAGAAATCTTAGAAATTCGAGTTGTCACATTATCCCCAACTTAAAAGAAATTTCGTCCCGAAATTTAGCATGCGGTTACTGAGGAGGCTAGGTAAGTTGTATCGTTTACTGGTTTTCCTGGGGTGTCACATCATCCCCCCGTTGATTTGGAATTTCGTCCCGAAATTCAATAATAGTAGCTTCAGCCTCAGTAGTGGTTGCATTGGTTCCGAATAACTGGGGGTACTTTTCTGTCATCTGGTCTTCGCGTTCCCAGGTGTACTCTGGGCCACGTTTGGAGTTCCAACGAACTCGAACAAGAGGGATTCTCTTGTGTTTGAGGACCTTCACATCCCGGTCCGTAATTTCAACAGGTTCCTCGACGAACTGCAACCGCTCGTCGATAGTGAGTTCTTTGAAAGGAATGATAAGGGTCTCATCTGATAGGCACTTCTTCAGATTCGACACGTGAAAAAACATTGTGAACTGCCCCGAGTTCAGCTGGTAGGTTCAATCGGTAGGCTACTGGGCCTATTCTTTCTATAATCTCAAATGGTCCGACATACCGCGGATTGAGTTTGCCTCGTTTGCCAAAACGAACCACACCCTCCCAGGGTGAGACTTTAAGTAAAACCCGGTCCCCGACCTGAAATTCCAATGGCTTTCTACGCTTATTCGCATAGGCTTTCTGACGGTCGCGTGTTGCCGCCATGCGTTGTCGTATTTGTGCAATCTTTTCCCGTGGCGTCCACTACAATCTCTGGACCCGTGATCTGACTATCCCCCACCTCTGCCCAACAGAGAGGTGACCGGTATTTACGTCCGTACAATGCCTCGAATGGAGCGGCTTGTATGCTGGTGTGATAGCTGTTATTGTATGAGAACTCCACCAAAGGGAGATGCTTTTCCCAGCCGTTGAATCGTTCGCTCAGACTGCCCATCCGTCTGAGGATGATATGCTGTGCTCATGTCTAATCGTGAGCCAAAAGATTTGTGCATCGCTTGCCATAGCTCTTACGTGAATCGTGCATCCCGATCCGAAATGATGGAGGTGGGCACCCCGTGCCTCGAAACAACTTCTTTAAGATAGACGTCTGCGAGAGTGGAGAACTTATCCATTTCCTTAATAGCCAGGAAGTGTGCAGACTTGGTGAGTCGATCCACGATCACCCATATAGTATCATTCCCACGCTGGGATCTAGGTAGGCCTGTAACAAAATCCATGGAAATTTCTTCCCATTTCCATTGCGGTATCTTGGGCTGCTGAAGTAGGCCCGCTGGTTTCTGATACTCCACTTTGACCTTTGCACAGGTCAAGCACTTGCCGACGTAAGTAGCGATGTGAGCCTTCATACTAGGCCACCAATATGTAGTTTTGAGATCGTGGTACATTTTATCCGACCCTAGATGTACCGAGTAGCGAGACTTGTGTGCTTCGTCCATCACAAGCTCTCGTAAACCGCCATAAAGTGGGACCCAAATACGCCCCGTTACATAGTAGGCGCCATCTTCCTTTTGTTCCATGCGTTGCCTTGAGCCGCGTAAGGCTTCAGCCTTGACGTTTTCGTGTTTTAATGCTTCTATCTGAGCAGTTCGTATCTGTGCAGGAAGACTGGACTGAATAGTGAGCTGTAAAGCTCGTACGCGTCTAGGTAGAGTGTCTTTTCGACTGAGAGCGTCAGCCACAACATTGGCTTTGCCTGGGTGGTACTTGATAGCGCATTCATAATCATTAAGTAACTCGACCCATCGTCGTTGACGCATATTTAATTCCTTCTGCTTGAAGATATGCTCGAGACTCCTGTGATCGGTGTAAATTGTGCACTTGGTACCGTACAGGTAGTGTCGCCATATCTTGAGTGCAAAAACAACAGCTCCCAGCTCTAAATCGTGCGTCGTGTAGTTCCGTTCATGAACCTTGAGTTGACGAGAGGCGTAGGCAATAACTTTTGTCCCGCTGCATCAATACGCAACCAAGCCCCTGTATCGATGTGTCACAATAGACCACAAAATCATCCGTGCCTTCTGGCAATGAGAGAATAGGTGCGCTGCAAAGTCTATCCTTTAAGTACTGAAAAGCGGTTTCCTGGGAATCTCCCCAACGGTAGGTGACACCTTTCTGTGTCAGCATTGTAAGCGGCTGTGCGATCTTCGAGAAATCTTTGATAAATCGCCTGTAATATCCCGCTAAACCCAAGAATTGGCGTATTTCCGTTGGTGTACGCGGTGCAGGCCAGTTCCTGATCGAATCTACCTTGGATGGATCGACATGAATCCCATCCCTGTTCACCACATGGCCCAAGAAGTGGACTTCACGAAGCCAGAAGTCGCATTTTGTAAACTTTGCGTACAGTTGTTCCTTTCGAAGAAGTTCCAAGATAAGTCGTAAGTGGTGCTCGTTTTCCTCCTGACTCTTGGAGTAGATCAGAATGTCGTCGATGAAAACGATGACGAACTTGTCAAGATAGGGTTTGCACACCCTGTTCATAAGATCCATGAAACTGCAGGCGCGTTCGTAAGCCCAAATGGCATGACTAGGAACTCGTAATGGCCGCAACGAGTTCTGAGTGCTGTCTTGGAGACGTCCTCATCCCGGACTCTCAGCTGATGATAACCTGACCTTAGATCAATCTTGGAGTAGTAACACGACCCTTGTTCAGTTCACGGTAATCAATTTCACCTCCTGAAGGTGCCATCCTTCTTTCTCACCGATAATTGGTATCCAATAGTTCTTGTAGCTCCCCAAGGCGAAGAGATAGGTCGGATAAATCCCTTATCCAAGATTTCTTGTAGCTGCGTCGATAGTTCTTCCGATTCTGATGGAGCTAAGCGATACGGTGCTCGAGCTATGGGTGCTGCTCCTGGAGCGAGCTCGATTTGAAATTTGTCCTGACGACGAGGCGGTAGACCTGGTAAATCTTTAGGAACCACCTGAGGAAAGTCGCGTACAACTGGATGATCTTCCAACTTCTTTTCTTTCGCTGATGCGTCAATAACGAGAGCCAAAATTGCGGTGTGGCCCTTCCGCAAACATTTCTGAGCCTTCAAGAAAGAGGTGATGCCAACCACAGCACCACTCTTGTCGCCTTGAACTTCGAGAGGTTCTTGACCAGAACGAGGAATGCGAACAATCTTTTCTTTGCATAGGATTTCTGCTTGCCGTTGCTGCTGGCGATTCCGATTTACAGGCCGTGGGCTCCTGAATCCTTAGCTTCATGGCCCATATTGAGACACCTCTGGCAACATCCCTCGTTGCACTAACCACCGTGGTGTCTGTTGCATTCGTTACACATTGGGTGAATTCCCCGATATCCACCCTGCCCCTGATCACCAGAAGTTGGCTGACTCGGGCTCTGGTGATCACTATTCTTGCGCTGCTGCTGTGCTTGAGACTGAACGGTAGCGGAACCCTTGCTGGAATACCCATCCCATTTCCGCTTGTGTGTCACTAGGAGTAGCGGGAGTAGCAGAAGTGGTAGCGGTAGTAATAGCGCTGATACAACTAGGCAGCCTGTTCTGTTCCACTGCCTGATTCGTGAGGCGATGAGCAAGACGCTGAATGTCTCAAATATTGTCGAGGTTAACCGATGTAGCATGGCTCGGAATCCCTGAGGCTAGACCCTTGAGGTACAATTCGATACGCTTGCTTGGAGGGTCCACCATGATTGGACACAAGATGGCCAGTTCGTTTGACCGTTTCGTATGAGCTTCAATTTCTGAACCCGTCATTTTCAAATGGTAAGGCTCCACTTCCAACTTGTGGATGTCATCACGCGTGCAGTTTTCCCTTTTAATGCATTCTTTGAATTCGTTCCAGGGGGTGGCGTTAGCGGCTGCCAACCCTAGTATCCGTACCTGCGCGTTCCACCAGGTTAGCGCGATTTCTTCCAAAGTGCCAGTGGCGTACTTGACCCTGCGAGTCTCAGGACATTCACACATCCCGAATACTAACTCGAGCTTCCCAAACCAATGGAGTAGTCCCACTGCTCCTTCTGTGCCACTGAATGTGCTTGGACGACAGTCCATGAAGTTCTTGAATGTGCAGACAGGTTGCGGTGCGTTCCGACCCGTTGCGCGAGAAAGATAGGTCAAGGTTAAGCGCGAGAGTTAGGTCACGAGAGTAGGATCTAACATCCTAGGATAGGTCTGGAATAGCAGGTTATACCTCCTGCTTGTGCGGCTGCAAGTGCCGCAGCAACTTGTTCGTTAATGAGAGCCGTCAACTGGGCTCGAGTCATGTTAACACGTCCAGACATGATCGAACAGTATAGGTAGCGTAAGTATGAATGGTTCGCGAGTAGTGTGATGACAGAAAAGTGTAGGCATATAGGTGTTCTCAAGCAGTAACAAGTAGTGAGCAAAGTAATGTAAGCATATTACGAGCAAAGTTCTATGCAATTCTAGCATGTAGGCAATAATCATAAACCTTATTACCTAGGATGTCGAGTCTTGCACGTGGAGCGAAGCGTCGTTGTGGATCGTTGAGAGCACTGTTCTGGTTATAGTCTGGTTTTAATAAAAACGTTTTTCCCATATTAAAACCAAGTTCTCTATAACCAATGGCTCTGATACCAATCTGTCACACCCCCAAAAATCCACACGCGGAGAACCACCGCTTGGAGGCGTGACATGACCAGGATCAAGCCATCAATCATATTGAACATAGCATAATATAAATAAGATAGCTTGTAAAACCCAAATCAATACGATTGATGTTCCAGACCAAACATAGTATCAATAGCGGAAGCGTAATAATGAAAATCCAAAGTAAAGTTATAAGTTCAATTGTTTAACATAAGGTCTACGATCCGAATCCCACAACGACCTGCTCCTCCTTGTGCAAGCTCCATAAGTACCTAAGGTCCTGCAAGGCATGCAGCAGAGAGTCAACAACTAGTTGAGCGAGTTCACAGTTAACAGTTCAGTAATAGTATAGTGTGAGTAATAGTAGGTTCGTTCGTTATGTCATGTATCGTAATAGTTTCCATCGCGGCCTCCCAGGCAGGTATGCGAAGATTAGGGGACAACTATCCCAAGTATTCTAGACTAGGTTTATCTGTATCGCGGCCTACCAGGCAGGTGTGCGAAGATTAGTAAATTCCAGTTCGCGGCCTTCCAAAGGCAGGTGTGCGAAGTCAGTCATAATATCGCGGCCAACCCTTGGCAGGTGTGCGAAGATCAGTTCAATAAGTGTTACTAGTCTAGTCGTATTCTTATCGTTAGGTTCTATCAACTGAGTATGTACAATAAAGTAATCCAATCCCATTCCCACCCTGGGAACCCCATGCCTTGGCTGTGTGAACTCACCTTGGTTTGCTCGGTATGCTATGCTCTAGGGTTTATCAAATGTCTAAATCCGTTACGCACGACCTAGGATATGTTGCACATGATACGATGTAAGTGTTTGCATCTAATTAGGGTTTGCAAGTCACTGATATTCAAGCAATTGTGTTTAGTGTGCATATTAGGTACCGGATGATATCACATAAGATGTTCACGTATGCAGGATCATACAGTTGCATTCAACTTCATACAAGCATATATCGAATCATACAGTTATAAGCAGAGTGAACAGTAGCATGAGATCATATACAGAATCATACCGTGAGCTTTTACACACACCTCACTTGTAAAGTCCGGGCAATTAGTATGTAATCAGGACAACAATCATGTTTAGTATGTAATCAGTTCATGTTCGTAATGATACGCATGTAATCCATGCCACAAAGCGTTTAACAGTTAACATCATGTATCGCATGATCGCTTAATCAGTTTCATGTCATTCATACTTCATATCAGTGTCTTTCACAGTATTTTCTAATATCATCATCGAATAACTCACTTAAATCAGGGTTACACACTTAATTGAATTAACAGAACTCGATCATGCATCAATATTACAATTCAGACTACAAGACACCACAATTGCTCGGATCATGCGTGCGTACATTAAAACTCAAACATCATATACAAAGCATACATAAATCGGGCCACCTTATCACAAGCAAACTCAGACAAGACTTTTATAAGCAAACATCGGGCCTATGCAATACATTAAAAGTCGGATTTCCATTGTGAGGTGCATAGTGTTCGGACATGTAACATACTTGAAAAAGTCGGACCTCTAAAGGCATGTTGTCCCTTTAAAACTCGGATAGAATCAATGAGACAAGAACTCGGACTCCTTAATCTTGTTTAGAGGTCGGACAAAGTGAATGTGGGTCTAAAAGTCGGACTAGGGTAAGGGGCCTGGTGAAACTCGGACCTATGTGGGTAGTTTAAAGCTCGGACCAAAGGTAGGGGTTAAAAAAACTCGGCCAGCCTCCCCTATAAGTAAAACTCGGACCATGCCCTCTCTTTTAATAAAATTCGGACCAATGAGAAGACAAGCAAAAACTCAGACATGTATTCATTACCAAGAAACTCGGACATCATAATCATTGAAAGTTCGGACTTACATCTACAATAATAAAACTCGGACTCAAGGCTCCACACAAAACTCGGACCTTTTTGTGGTGTTAAAGTTCGGACCAAGGCTCTCAAGCCTAAAACTCGGATGATGCAACATACAAGAGGTCGGACATTGTTTATATTAGAAAATCGGACCCTTTGCATTCATTAAAAAGGTCGGACCCCATCATGTATTGATTCCAAAGTTACTATCAATCATGCGAATGGAACAGTTACGTTATTTGTTTTCACGATCTGAAACCCTAACTCATACAGTTCATAGCAGAAATCAAATCAACAGTTAACATTTCTAGCATACCATGAATCTAAATCATCAAGCAATTGATTGTATGACTAATCAACATTATTATCACAATAATCAGGATCCAAACAATAATCACAGAATATCATATAAGAACTAGGGTTTTCATAAACACACCATCAAGAATCAGGGATAGATAACAATCAAATAATCAACAAACCATTACCTTGTATTGATTCTAGAGAAAGAGAGGAATCAAACTTGTGATGTCTTGCCAATGATTTGGTGATGATTGCTAGGAGATTAGAGATTGTAGTACGTGCTTTGGTTTTGTGAAAATGATTAGTAAACAAAGGATTAGGGTTAAGTATAGCTTAATATTCACTAATAGCTCTTTACACCCTTAATTAATATATTTTACAATAGTACACCATCTCAAATAGTTTCATAGTTTCACCACCAAGTTTATGCATTTGACAAGTCTATCACAATTAACACATAACCATGCATAAACACACGATACACTTCATTGAATTAAAACGTATACAATTCCATAGCAATCAATTGTGCAAGTAAACAACTAAACAATAACTGAACGTGCAATAAATGCGAAATAGAAATCTTGGAAATTCGAGTTGTCACATGCTTCACAGCATTTTTCCTGGTTTACAACAGATCACCTGAAACATGTTTGAAAAAGGTTTTGTCAGCGAGGAAATACTGAGTGAATCATTCATTTTGATAAAATGACACTTAGTTATAAATTACAGCATAAGAGCGATTACAATGGTTTCTATCTTATTGTTATATGGCACCGTGTCACCTCCTGGTGACGGTGGTCATACCACTATTGGGTCCTGTCACCCAATTAGTGATGATTATCACTGTTAGAGCTTATATGCATAACCTGTGTTAGGGCTTATTAGCCTAACCCTGTGAGAAATTAGTAATGTGCACAATACCCCACTAGCCATTGATTAAGATAACCACGACTTAATCCCTGTAATTATAACCTTTGAAAATAATTTGGAGTATTTTAAAACAGTTGATAAAAAGAGAATGACTCACATTGCAGATTTAACGAGCAGTGTATAAGTCTACTGATTGGCCTTGTTTAACCTAATTTAAATAACAATGCACACAAACTGGGTTAGTAACTAATACAGCGGTTACGACAATTCACGAGATTAAACCCTCACAACGATTGACAAAATGCAATACTTAAATATCCAGCGGATTCACAACGAATGACAGAGTATAGCCCGAGTTCGGGCAGTACTCAAACATCCTGTCGAAATCACGATGAATAACAAAGTATAAACCCAATTTGAGCAGCACTCAAACAATCGCTGGATAGTTTCAATCCATCGGACGTTGTATCATAATAGCGATCGAGTTATTACCCTGTTTGTTTCAGCAGCGTTCCGTGCAGTGTGTGTTTTATAATAAACAGTGTATAACTCAACGTATACTTCGAAGTTTTACGTCGAACAAGTGTCGGATTTCAAGTCCCAAGGCCCCCTATTTATACCCAAAAAGTGTACCTCCCGCGTGTCGCGGAAGAATACGCGACCCCTGTCGCGTATCGCGGGGCAAGTCCCCCTAGCCTAGAGTAGCCTTGTCAATGGCATAGGCTTGCTGAGTTGACGTATGACTAAAATTCGAATTAGACAGCGAATTGTGATGATAATTATCAATTAGGGTTTAGCCCCCTTGAGTTTTAGGGGCCCTGATCTTGATTCTGAATGTTCTGAAAATTTTAGGGTTTATGCAGGATTACTTGGGTTTCTTAATTAGGGTTTCTTTATTAACAATTAACATAATAAGTATTAATTTTAGTGAGAGTTGTTACATTTACCAATCCAAGAGGATGCACTTGGGATATGTGAATCTGATACTCATCAAGAATAGACTTTCAGAATTTGGTAATCGGCAACTGGAAGTTGCAGAATTTGAAAAATTCACTGAACAGGGTGATTTCCTGTGTTTTAGAGGAAACACCGTGTCTTTGGTGGATGGCAACATTGTATTCCATTCCGGCTTAATATCATACTCCCGAAGGAGATTGTTGAAGGATATTGTTCCCCACTTGCAGTAGAGAACATCGAAACTCGTCTGGGCTGAGGAAGATTCACCGGTCTTTGAAGCCATTGTGTGCAATCAAGAATTCATAGGAGATGAAAGAAAAGAACGAAATGATGGAAACCCCTAATGGGAAGACTATTTATGGAAAAGGGAAACAACCTTTCGAATTCAAAAGGCGAACGAGATGGCGGCGCGTGTCAATCCGGGGCATGTACAACTGTCATCCTAATGATGGCCTAACTTTCACACCCTTTCACATCACCGTCATAATTCAAAAAAGAATTGTACTTCCATTTGAAAAATATGTCATAACTTCGGACTGGGGACATGACGAGATATGACCCGGAACGGCTAATCTGACCCGGTCATCACCTATTATTTTATAATAAATAATCAATTACACATGCTTATTCTAGAATGTTCCATTCTGCATGGATAAAACTACCTAACCAGATCCCCAATATTTTGGGAAGATCATGCAAATCCCTAACTTATCAGAGTACATCCTAGTTTATGGGAAACCCTAATGGTAAACTATAAATAGAGGTAAACATCAAAGGTACGACTCATTCTGCTCTTACCTTCTCTCTCTCTACTTACTTTCTTACTCCCAAATACCGAGACTTATTCTCACGCCGGAGGATGATTACAGGAATAACCCCATTCTTGTAACGAGTCCTAACGGTGTTCTGTTTTGCAGTCAGCTGTTCGGATCGCCAAGAGTTGAAGTCATAGTCGGAGCCTTACCGTTCAGGTCAGTGTTTCTTCAACACTCTAAGTCTCTATAGCCACTTTTCTTAACCATTTGAGTCCAAATATTTAACTCCATCCACCTAGTCTGTTAACTACGAGGGCAATTTAGTCTTTTTAGACACAAAGTACAACTCTTATATGCACAAGAGTATAATGAACAAGTATTTGATGCCTGATAATTTTAATATTATATATAAACTCAATTTTACACTGCACATACTCTCTCTCTAGACATCCTACCACCACCGCACCACCACCATCATCCCCACCACCACCATCAATTTTCCAAAAGCATTCATAGCAATGAATTTTTCGAGCCGAGGTTTCACTGATGCCACAAACCTTGCGGATTGATGAATCTGCATTAATTTGACCACCCGAATCATTTTCAACCTGGGACGGAGACAACATTTTCTGCTTCAGTATCTGAAAGAAAAAGGTGTAGTTTAGATCTTTAATATGGAAACGGATTAACACGTATTTGTAACAAAGTAGATGCGTTATGAAGATAAACATTGTTGTTTGGTAGTAAAATCAAACCATGTCATAAGTTATTCACAAAAGAAATAATCAGTGTTCCTTCCAAAGTATACGAAATCATAGGTTTTATCGATACTGATTCAGACAAACTTGCAAATATAACAATTAAACCTAGGTTATTTGACAAAGCAAGATTTCATTCATTCAGACATTTTATCAAACATCTATTGTTAATTCACTAGCATCAGGTAAATACATACAAATCAGTTCATATATTTGAATTGAAAATAAATAAATGAATACCGATTTACACAGAACAATCTGCTAAACCTAATTTGAACATTCAATCAGATTGGGAGAAGTAACCATGAATTTATGGCGCATATTCATACCTGATATCGAAAAATCACAGCTACTTTTGGTGAGTTTCGATGATCATCGGAGCGAATTAGGGTTTCGTTTTAATGAGTTTCGATGATCGTCGGAGCGAATTAGGGTTTCATTTTAATGTTGGGGGTCTGGTGATGTGGTGACGATGGAGGTGGTGCGGTGGTACAACGGTTGTAGGTGATGTGGTGGTGACGATGGAGGTGCAGCGATGGTGTACTGGTGGTGTGATGTTGATGGTGGAGGTGTAGTGGTGGGAGGATGAAGGTGGTTTAGAGAGAAAAAGAAGAGATAGAAAGTTCCAGGTTCAGAGAGAGAAGGGAGAAAAGGATAATAAATTACTTTTTATAACTAGGGTAATTTAGTCATTTAACAATAATTAACCAAAACATTCTAACAGTGTTAAAAATTTAGACTCAAATGGTTAAAAAAAAGTGGCTATAGGGACTCAGGATGTTAAACATTTTGATTTTGGACTCAAGTGGTTAAAACCACTAAAACACAGGGACTCAAAAAATAATTTACCCTATACTTTAAATATACTTGTAAAATTACGAATCTACCCTCAGGTACAAGATACATGCTATAATTAATTGGAAATTTTAACCTGGTTAGTGTTAAAGAACGTAGAGTGTAATGAGTTTTACAAATAAATGATTGTGGCTGTAATTATTGAAGTTAAAGGGCATCCATTACAAAAGATACAAACATAAAGGACGAAAAGTGTAATTTACCTTTTTTTTATGAAATAATACATTTTACTTTACCGGATATAGATTAGCTTTGTCTTTTCTGATATTTCTTTTTTCTAATTTTTTAGTAACATTTTCACTTTCATTTAACAATATATACTTGTTGAGAGAAGATCAAATAGGAAATTTATTTTGGATAGGAAGGATAAGAAGCAATAGGAGTATAACATGTGGCAAAATTTGAAATAAAGAGGAAGAGTTTTTTAGTCAATTTTATTCAATCTTCTTCCTTCTTCTCCTCCAATAACTTCAAAACCCACCATTTTCAAAACCCACGATCTTCAAGCTTTTCTTCACTTTCTATCTCAATAATCACTACATTATAGTGCGATTTTCGTCACCAATCAATGATTCAAATACCCAATCAACGTGTTCTTCAAATACCCAGTTTAACTTCATACAATATCTCATTTTTTCCCGTGATTTTGAAGCGAATCACTCGATCCGTTCGATTCGATCGCTGATAAGTGTTTTTATCATTCAAATTTCGTCAATTGTTGAAGAAATCGGCTTCGGTCTATGTAAGAAATTTTTGAATTGCATTTTTACGATTTGGGTTTTTTAATTGAGTCATTCCGTTCTACGGGGGTTCCAAGGGGGCAACGCCCCCTTGACAGGGGTCCGGGGGCAGCGCCCCTGGGAGCAGGGTCCAAGGGGTGGCAGCCCCTGGCAGGGTCCAAGGGGTAGAACTCCTGGCTAGGTTCGAGCTTTAATAAAACTACATCAGAAAATTTAATTTTCTGGAAGTTGACTCATTTCGTAGACAAAAACTCGTAGACAGTTTTTGATCTCCTACTTCCTGGTTCAGACAATTCACAGACAAAACATACCCTGGTTCAATGCGTTTTAGAGAGAACACTTTCTTTTGTGTTTTTAGGCCATTGCGTTTTAGAAAAACACATTTTGAAGTGTTTTTAGTCCATTGTGTTTTAGGTAAAACACATTTTTATGTGTTTTCAGTCCATTGCATTTTAGTAAGAACACTTTCTTTTGTGTTTTTAGGCCATTACGTTCTAGAAATAAGACATTTTTATGTGTTTTCTGGCTATTGCGTTTTAGGAAAACACATTTTTAAAGTATTTTTAGTCCATTGCGTTTTAGGTAAAACAGTGTTTTCAGTCCATTGCGTTTTAGAAAAACACATTTTGAAGCGTTTTTAGTCCATTGCGTTTTAGGTAAAACACATTTTTCTGTGTTTTCAGTCCACTGTGTTTTAGAAATAACACTTTCTTTTGCGTTTTTAGACCATTGCGTTTTAGAAATAAGACATTTTCTTTGTGTTTTTTGTGCATTGCACTTTAGAAAAAAAATCATTTTCTTACGTTTTTGTCCATTGCGTTTTACGCAACTGAGTTTTCGAAAAAAAAATCGAAAATATAGCAATAGGATACTCGTTTTAAAGATTAAAAAACGCTTGTTTTTTTAGTGCAATTTTTATAAAAAAAATAATGTCGTATGAAAAAGTTATTAACGTTTAAAAAATGGGGGGGGGGGGGGTAATTGGAGGAGAGAGAAACTATTTTTCTGAACTGACTAGAATGCCCTTACACAAACTTGCGCGCCTCTTTTTTTCTCTTCAATTTCACTCATTTAATCTTAGCCCTTGATTAAATCGATTGATGGTCAAGATTACTCCATAACCTTTCTAACCAAAAAAACTTTCAATTATATCCTAACCCTATAGTTATTATCGTTACTTAAAAGAAATATAGAAAACAGGAACATTTTACCGATTAGAAGTTGCATGATATCTATTTATGAATAGAGATATAACTTTTATTACAAAGACAATGAGCATAACAAAACATGTATGATCAAAATACTCCATGCATGTTGATGTTGTTTCAAACATGTCGATAGTTCACACGATTGCAATTAATGCGTATTTCACCCTTTTCTTGAGACTTAGCATCAAGAATATTTCCAAGCTTCACCATGGAAACACTAAATTGGTTGAAGAATAGTGAAGATTCGTTAAACAACGCATTCACAAAAGGTTTAGTCCTTAAATCAGAGTAGAGGGACTGGTCCGTAGACAAGAGCCCCATCTTCTTCTTAAGATTACGGAAATAATGTATATCGAATGCTTTCGGGGTTGTGGCATCAAGAAACACATTTCCTGACGTTGATCGACACTTTTTCCTCAAGTAGTTCAAGTATACAGGATTGATAGATGGATCGGGTTTCTTTGTTCCTTTGTAGTTGTATAGCCGATGTTGCACTGACTCACATGTACTCCTTCCTATAGTGTGTGCACCTACAAACAAAAGTATCATATTTTGTTGGCATTTAAGAAATACATTTATCATAAAAGATGAACGCTAAACCTATGTATTACCTGAGAGGACAACCAAGTCAAGAACATTCAAACCCTTGGACTCAAAGAGCTCAATAAGTTTGGTAACACTTTCACGACCCATGGGGACGTTTGTGGCTTCCTTCGCGAGGGAAATACGTCCATCTTTCCTTCCAAATGGTATGGACCAAAAGGGTCCACCAGCTAAAACTGTGGCATCTCTAGCAGCAGTCGTCAAGATGTCAGCACATGAGACTGTTCTAGGGCATTTCTTCTCAAGCTCCGCCTTGATATCATCGATCACTTGGAACCCTCTTAACGACTTGCTTACATCCGCGGACCTTTCACTTCCACTATGGTTTAAAAGTATTGAAGCATCACATCCCTACAAAACCAAACACAAATATATACATACCAACAAGAAGCCCAAAAAAATAACTAACTATAAGTGATTAAAGGATCGTTTACCCTAAGGACACAATCGTGAAAATGTAATCGGATAAGACTAGGCGCGAGAGAGGGGTCCTTTTTAACCCATTCCATGACTTTCCTAAAGATGACCCCTTCAACATCGTGACAACTTTTATGATATAAAGAGTTCGAAAGACCTTCCTCGAAGGATGTAGCATCATCTAACAGGCTTGGTAAAGTTAGTAACGACCTATCGTTTGAGGCCGAAACCGACATGAAAAACAAGATCGACAAGAGTGAGATGATAGCGATGGTCATGCTAGCACAATTCTTCATGGTTACTCTCTAAAATGCGATGGATCGTAAAGGGATTTGTGTTATATATACAAACACATACATTTGTATATATTTATAAATATGTATGTATGTATAATTGTTCGTGAAGCGCATCATTTCTATCTTCTCATCAACGTGCCAGCAACCCTTCTTTCAAAGTTGCAAGCTAAGTATGACTTCTCCACGTTGACCGAAGGATAACAATATTTCCTTTTTAATAATTGCTCTTCTCATAAAAAGGTGGTGAAGGTTTAAAAATGAACCAAATGCTCTATGCAAAAGAGTTATTACAGCTTTACACATGACCGAGCGTTCTTGATCTTTCCTTCCATGCAAGAAAAATTTGACGAGTACGTGGAAAAATATAGTTCATATAGATTCTTTGCTAGAAAATTCTAATATTATGGTGGGTGACCTTATAAAAGGAGAAGTGGGGCGGGTGATAAAATTGGTTTTCGGATAGATCTTTGGGCGACTAATCAGTCTCTAAGGGTTCTTTTCCCGAATTTGTTTTGCGTTGAACAAAATAAAAAAGTTTTGTTACAAGATTGTTTGGAAAGAGTGGTCGACATAGTGAATTGGAAATGGAGATGGAAAAAGGATATTTTGAATCTTGGAGAATTCTGAACTGATGGAGTGTTAATTTAATCAATAGAGTGATCTTGATAAATGAACCGGACCGTTGGGTATGGTACTAGTGTATTTTCATTATCAAATACTGGTCATTGATTTACACTTGTGAATTCGTAATCAAGGGCTAAGATTAGTTCACACAATTCACTATCAAAGGGGTTGTTCACAAATAAACCTAACCATATACATATACATATATAGGAGAAGGATCCGTTAGGAACCACCATTTATTGCGAGAACCGCGAGAACCAATGTGAACACAACCAAAAATACCTAAAAAAATCTAAAAAACACACAAAAATTTTCGTAGCCGTGTTTGCCACTGCTCGATATTCCGATTCGCAACATGAACGAGAAACCGTAGGTTGTTTCTTTGCACTCCACGAGACTAAATTTCCACCCAAATAGATGCAATGACCATAAGTGGATCTTCGAGTATCGATACATCTAACCTAATCCACATCTAATACCCTAGCAAAACCGTGTTTGGTTGACGTGTGAACGTTAACCCGTAAGTTAACGTGCCTTTAAGATATCGTATAATTCTTTTTACCAGCTGAAAATATGAGGTGGTAGGGTTTTGAAGGTATTGGGTAGCTTGGTTTACGACGTAGGAAAGGTAAGGATCGGATATGGTTAGATACTGGAGTGCTGCGACTAAAGATCGGTAAAGAGTTAGATCATGAAAGGGCTGACCATTGGAGCTGAATATATCTGTGGATGTAAGAGAGGTGGCTACGGATTTGGAGTCAAGAAGACCGGCATGTGA